>NC_081266.1:642256-963385 GCF_030490865.1 Poecile atricapillus | reverse complement strand
TGATTTTAAATCTCAAAATTCTTCTAAATTGCAACATGAAATCTCGGGTCTATTGTTGTCCACAGAGGGGCAAATTGCCAGTCTTTAAATTAGACTCCTTCTAAAATCACATCCCAACTGCTACTTCTGCCACTCCTCATACTTCAGATCTGTTATTTCCAGTGAGAGATGGTGGACTGGGACATGGAGCATAAACCAGGCTGAGCTGAAGGCAGGGGAGCCTCAGGTCTCACCCAGACTCTCAGACTGATGCCCACACACCAGCAGGCAGGAAAGATGAACAGGAAGAGCAAATTTTCTTCTATGTCAGTGACGTTTTGTGACAGTAAGGCAAATCTGAAGAGTTTTTAAAAAGACACAAAGTAATTGCTTGGTCCTGGGCAAGGTATAGTAATGGAAAATATATTCCTGGGAATCATTCTGAAGTGGCCCAAAGAGAATTCAGTGCAAGACATAATGTCTCTCCAGCCAACTGCCCTGTGATTTCTTGCTACTCAGGCTTAATAGCTTTCCTTATAAGTTTTTTTAGATGAACTACAGATGAAGCTGGTTTGTTACCTTTTTTTTCCAAGTGGTAATCACCCCAGTTATACAAAAATAGAGCTATTATCACCACCAGTGAGGTTGTTACCATAGCTCCTAAGCAGAAGATTGCAGTAATATCCCAAGAGAACACCGGTCCTGGGTGCCCAGGCTGTGTCTAGAAGTAAATAGAATTCCTTCCTACCATACCATGGACTTGGTGGCAAGATTTGTTGAACCTTTCCCAGTATGTAAATGGTTAACAAAAATATAACCCATCTACATAAAATGTTGTCAGATCTACTGCTCACAACTGTATTTCATTCTTGCATAAATACAGTTGGACAAAAAAGAAAATAAAATTGGTATTTATTGCTAAATGTTTAGCCTAGGTAGGAAACATGGAATTAGGGTACAATAAGAGAAACTCATTAGGATGTTATCCAGATATGATGGAGAAGGTAACTTCCAGTATCTCTGAATATGAGAGATACATAGAAATAAATACATATTATTAGAACTTAAGTAATGTATTTGAAGGAGAAAATGCCAAAACCACGGGCATTTAAAGTTCAATAATGAAATTATTTCTGCATTATTATGGTATTAGCTTGTTAATCATATTAACAATTTTCTGTTTTATTTAATACATAAAAGTCCTATGCTGATTGCATTGTCAGTGTTGTCTGTGGCACCGATATGAAATACCAACATAACAGCAGAAAGCTGGTGTGTAACTTTAAATTTAAAGACATTATAATTGACTAGTTACTGCCTGACATGCTGAAGTTTTTTTTTTTACTAAATGTAATTTAGGTAATGACTAGTGTATAGATAGCATCACCACATTTTTGCACAATGGACAGCTCTCATTTGTCTGCTTATCCAGACTGAATCATGGAATGGTCTGGGTTGGAATGGACCTTAAAGATCTCTCTTTCCAACCCCCTGCCCTAGGCAGGGACACCTTCCACTAGACCAGATTGCTCCAAGCCCCATCCAGCCTGACCTTGAACACTTCTAAGGATGGGGCAGCCAAAAGTTCTCAGAGCAGACTGTTTCATTGTCTTTCCCCCCTCAACAGAAAGAATTTTTTCCTAATATCCAATCCAAATTCACTCTCTGCCAGCCTGAAGCTGTTCCCCCTTTTCTGTCACTCCAGACTTGTAAGTAGTCTCTCTTCATCGTTCTTGCAGGCTCCCTTCAGGTACTGGAAGGGGCAGTTAGGTCAACCTGAAGCCTCCTCTTTTCCAATCTGAACAATCACAACTCTCAGTTTGACTGAGCTCCATGCTTCCAAGTCTCCATGATTACATCTGTCCCTCCAGACCCAGCACAGGTGGATCTCTCTTCATGACAGCAACCTTCAAGCACCATCCAATGAACATGATATGACCTAAGCAGATGATCAGCCATGCTTTTTGTCTCCAGACTCTGTTAATCTGTACAAAATTCAACAGAGGGAGAAACACTAATAATTATCAGCTTATCAATCAACCTCATTTTACTTCATGTTTTGCAGACACGTTTAGATGGTGTTGGTTGCTTGATGAATATGCACGTGTATTTACTCCAAAGTCTGCAGCTTGAAGTTCTTTGATAGGCACTTCCAGTATTTTCTATTCCAATGAACATAACTCTTCTATAAAAAGTAGCCTAAATGTCAACTCAAAAGCTGATTAAAAAGAATGTTAAAACAAATTGTAAGCTTTTATTGAAGAACTAAAGACATACACTGGGACTATAGTCTCTTCTACTGAGCAGCTTTTTTTGTCCTTCTGGAGCTGCTGAGATCCAGGGATCCTCAATCTGACTGTTTCATTGATGAGCAGAGACATTCTTTCTTTATGTGTTTTCAGTTGCCCAAACTGGACACCTGACTGGTTTCCAGGGCCCTCATTTCTGCTTCAGCCTCTAACAGAAGAATGATCTTTAATATGGATAAAATTCTGAGCAAAACTAGAAGACAAACACCACCTGAGAGTGATCTACCCAACACTGTGCATTGCTCTTGACATCTCATCTGTAGAGATGGTTACAGGAAGAGGATTTTACAGAATTTGAGAAAGACAAATGTGTGTAGAGCAGATGCAGACATATTGTGACAATCAGATTCAGCCACAGGAGGCAGCCAACCAAGCTGGATGGAAAAGGACCTCAACAAGTTTTATCTCAGCTGGCATTTGTTCCTTTCTCTTTTTTATTTTTTTTTTGGTTATAGTTGAAAGAAAAGTATTGCAATTATGGAACACCAAGAGCCAATTTTCTTTGTCTGGAGGAGCTGAGTCCAGGTGAAGAAATGCACAAATACAAAACCCCGCTATAATACGCAGAAGAAAACAACATGCTGCTCTCTTCACCTAAATCTAAGCCTTCAGAGAAATCTGATGATCTTATTTAGTCCATAGATTAAGATCTCAGCCAAAATGTAATAAAATTACAATAAAGGTTATGTATCAATAAGGTGTCAGTTGTGCATAGGGATTAAGTATTCTAGTCATAATTAAATTTCAAATCTAATTATCATTTGAGGAGTCCTTTTAATTACATTTCAATATTTTGCTTTTGTAGGAAGATGATTGCTATAGCATCTTTTATCTGCAATTTTCTTTTAATTAAAAAATGTAAATAAATCAAAACCAGCTACTTAAAATACTTACATCTTAAATGAAAAACAAAGAAAAAATGCAGGAATTTCACCATCCAGGTTTTATCTACTGAACCACACCTAGGCATAGTATGGAAGATGAGGGGGGGTGCCTAACAAAGTGGTGAATTTTACATTATCACGTATTTCTTTCACATGACCAGAAACGGTCAAATTACTTTGGCCAAAGGAGAAAAAAAAAAGCTCCCTCAGAGCAAAGAATGTCTGACAGGAAAGATACAAAACCTTTTCTTCAGAAGGTGTTGGGACTTTGAAAAGCTGCTGGAGGCTGCCCTGCACTGCACTCCTCATGCCAACCTCACCAGCCTCAAGTGTACAACAGCAGAGCAATTCCAGCTCACTCTGATTATTGGCACTCAGAAGCATCTTTCTGCTCATCATGTTTCTCTCAAGGACTTAAGCCAGTTTATATCACCTGTCTGGGTGTGAATTTTGTGTGTTGGCTTAAGTAGATCCTTTCTTTCCCCTGGTATTAGACTTCCTGATGGGATGGCTTGAAAAGAAAAATGTTTCTTGGCCTTCATTTCTCTCAGCAAAATATGCAAGTGTCTTATAGTCTTTTAAGACAGTCTCAGTTTGCCTGAGCACTTCTGTTGGTCTGAGTATGTCTTTGCTGCATAGAAGACACAAGAATTTTGTCAGGAGTAAGGAATGCCAGGCAGATATCCCAGGCCCTCTGCTGGGGCGTAAATCTATCACTATTCCTATGATAAATATCACTTTTACAATGTATTAAGACCAGTTTTCCCTTCACCACAAATTTCTCATATAGGAGGAGTCATCCACAATTGTTTCCAGGTGACCCTGTGTGACTATTCAGTGCTGGGTTCTGACTGTAAAATATTCCTGCTATGGTTTTTTCTCATCAGCATGTTTTATTGCCACATTTTATACAAGAATTACTCAGCCAAATCAACCCAACACTTGTAGTGGAACTTCATTACTTAAACTAATGACTCCTTTTCTAAGAAAAACTGCATTTTTTTGAAAGAAAGTTCTTAATTTAGTCTGGCATAATCTTTTATAAGCTCATGTTATATTCTATCTCATTTTCTATTTTTCTTCATCTTTACTGTATTCTACAAGCTTTTCTTTAAACCCTGACTCATAACTGATGCTGGACAATTAGGTTTATAAATGCCCAGATACTCTTTTTCTCCTCTTAGGATACATGTATAGTGCAAATATGTGTGTACATTGATATGTGAAGCCACCATGGAATTATTAACTTTTTACACAGTTCTGTCCTGACTGGGAAGCTGTTTCTACCACAACACATGGGAAATCAGATACAATTTCTTTAGAACAGTGGATTGAAAGTTATCTGCTACCTCAAGACTTGAACAGGTTAAGAGCTTTTGGCCTTGTGATAATTCTGTGTGATGATCTCCACTTTCATTTCCATTCATTTGTTCATACTAGCTGACCTACCTCTGCTTTCCTTATTAAATAATAATTCGGTTAATAGCAAAAGACAAATTTTTTTCTTTCTTTTGGGAAGATAGTCCAACAAAGTAGAATAACCCTGTTTTGTCTATCTTTAGTCTCTTCCTATTTAAATGTTTGGGTAAAAAAAACCCCTATACTACTTTTTTGAATGTTCTTTGCAAATCATACCTTTACTACTGGCAATTCTGAGCTTATCAATACAACTCCTGACAAGACATAGTTTTCCTTGCTCACTCCACTCTTTTTTGCTCACCCAGCAAAACAAATATTTCCCTTTTTGCTGAGAAAAAAATTCTTAGCAGATTTTGAAATGTGAATTAAATTCTAATTTTTTTTCTGTGCATAAATCTATATGTTCTCTGCCCAAATCATTTAAAAAACCACATTTATTAGATTTTGGTTTTTGAACTGAACCTTATCCAGTCATTTAATTAAAATTCCATCAAACCATGGTCACATTTTGAAAGGGTTATTTTCCCTTCAAGTCTCAGTTAATACAGATTCTCAGGTTTTCAGCGAATTCATTGAAAGGAACAATCCTTCTCCCATGTAGTCTCTGGACTCCAAGAGATACACACTCCAGACTCCAGGGACATGCTGAGCACCAGTGAGAATCTGGTTTAGCAGACACTGATCACTGGGGTACTGCAGCATTCCAGACTTGGCTTTTTCCCTCACACTCTCTATTAAAAGTTACAAAAACTTATATTGGATGACTGCCATGCTCCACTTAGATAAATGAAGGTATTGTAAATACTGTTAGAGTTCATGTTGGCACATCACATCACCCTCACCAGACAATTTCATTTGTAATCAATATCTCAAATTTTCTGTTAACAGTTCTGGGTTGTTGGATTTAACTTTAGGACAAACATTTTCTAATTTTCAATTGCAGTTTATGTTTCTAATGTAACATTATAATGTCCTTGTGCACCAACAGTCTACGTAGAACCTGAAGGTAATTTTAATAAAGTCCTTTACTGTGACTATTTTTGAGGGCAGCTTTTGTTACATGAAAATCTTGTTTTCACATCAGCAGAAAAAGACTGTATATTGGCATTCATATGCAATATGTGTTTTGAAGACATTTCTGTAGCATTCATGAACCACTGGATCTCACAAGGACTTGAAAAACTCTGCTTGCCTTGAATCAACAATAAATTAACATTTTATATTTACAAAGTCGTCCACAACCAGAAAAAAACTTTAATAACTGAAATAGTTGTGTAACCAAATGAAAAGAGCCAAATAAGTAAAATATTTGACTTCTACATTTGCTATATATTGGCAGCATCTGGCCTTGGAGAGAGAAAAGATGAGGCCAAGCTTGGATATTTTTGATTAGATTCCTCAATTTTTCAAGAAACCCAAATATCTGACTCTGCCTTGCTCTCTCTTCTAGAAGCAGTTTGCTAATGGTGGTCAGACCTGAGCAGCAACAGCACTAAGTTATTCTTCAGCACAGTGGCACAGGAAAGAAATGATCACAATTCTTGTTGGCCTGGATGCCACTGAAGTTGCTGTCACTGCTGTCAGACGTTCCCCCTACCCCAGTAAAGGTTATCAGCCCCCCAGGAGCCTGCAGGGGATGTGCTCCTTGCCCACAGCAGCTCAGGGCATGCAAGGAAAATGCCATCATCTTCCTCTGTGTGTGGGGCAAAGACAGGGAACGTTTTCCAGTGCAGGCACAGTGGAGGGGAGGGGACAGAGCTGAGGGCAGTGCCACACCACACACAGCCAGGCTGGACATTGTCCAGCCAGATGGACACAGGCACTGGTACCACAGTCACTGTCACACTGAGCCCACTGAATTCACTGCCACTGCTGGAGTGGATGCTCTATGGTCTGATGGATTCTGACTGGGTTTATTTAAAAATACACTCTGTTGGTGTAACATGCACTTAAAAAAAATTCCTTTGAAAATTCCCCAAGGCTTCAGCAGAAGCAGGACTAGGCCAGAGCCAAACACATCTGAAAATCTGCCCTTTGAACATGCTGAGCAGGTCAGGGGTGGGAGAGGAACAGTGTTTTACACTTAGTGTGACCATTTCAGTGCCAGTTTGATAACACAGTTTTCTAAAAGTGCCATCTTTACAGAAATGAGCTTGCTTTTATTTTTATCTTCTTTTTTTTTTTTTTTTTTTCTTTTCCCCTCTGGTTTAATTTGATTTTCTTTTTTTTTTTAATGTGCTTTTTTTGGACCAGAGAAACAGTTACTGTAGTGCTCTTTTGCAGCTTGGCTCTGGTCAGTGTCTCTGGGTGCTCACAAAGTTCATGTTATGCTGCAGTAACTCCCATCCCAACGCACACTGGGATCTCAGCCCTCTCTCTGAGGAGCTCAGGAGTTTCCTACACTAATTGTACCCCTGCCAGTTGCCAATTTCCCTGCAGCAGCACAAGCCAGACTTTTTTACAGGCTGTTAATATTTTCCACTCCAATATCCATTGCCAAATTCTCCCACGGATTGCTACAAGTTTCCTGACAAGATACGCTTGTAGCACGACATACAGGAGATTCATAGAGACAGCTGAGGCCAGGTTCCCTCTGCTCAGGACCAAAGGAGGTCCTGGGCATCAGGGTGGCACCTGGCCAGCTTGTTCTTCCCGAGGAACACCTGGCCACGGTGGGTTTGCACCAGTGTGACAGAAATCAGAGGCACAATGCATAATGACCTGGTGCTTCCTGGGGAAAACAGGCAAGGGTGTCAGCAGCAGCTGTGGGAGAGCCAGAGCACAGCTCCAGGTGAGCAGCAGAGACTAAACCATGCCAGGCTCAGCCCAGCCCAGGGGATATGGTGACTCACAGACACGCCTCTGGCTCCCCATCCTTCCCCCACTCTCCTTGGGGCAGACAGGGCTGGCCACAAACAGCAACGTGCCCCCACAGCTCCCTGAGGACACACACTGTGCCTAGAAATCCTTTCCTGGACTCCTCTGCCCACATCTGGAGCTGCACTGGGGGTGGGCAGCGGTGGAACACAAGCCAGCCCAGGGGAGACAGCCAAAAGGAGAGCTCAGAGCTGCCCAAGCCAGCCCTGCAGTTAAAAACTGATCTGGCAGGAGACAGAAGACAGCAGAAACTGTGTCTTTGCTGGCCAGGAGACAGAGAAAGGGACAAGCCATTACTGGTGCTTGAGAGGAAAATAGACCTGAGGCTACAGCAGTCTGTGGGCAGCTCAAAAATTCCCTGCCAGAACTGTGTGGCTGCAAATAAAGGGGACAGGCAATATGAGTCACTTGAGTCCACTCATTCTTACTGTAACACAGAGGGAAAAGAATAAATAAGACCAAAATCTGCATTATTATTTTCCCAAGGAAGCTGGGCAAAGTGGTGATCTGCACATCAGTCAGTGAGAGATGATGCCTGGTGCAGATGCAGGAGCTCAGAGGGTTGGTGTGGAGCTGCCACCAGAGCCTGCCACCTCTGCCATGGCCATGACAACACAGCAAAGCTCAGCTGGCCACCACAAACCTCTGTGAGCCCTGAACACCAGGGAATGATGGCAGAGGCAGGCAGAAACACACCCAAGAATGGCACAGACTTTGCTGATAATGCTTTTGATGATGCAAGACTTCAAGCCCTGAGACCTGGAGTTGGGTTTCTGAAAATACCAAAAGGCTTGCATGCTTAACCTGCAAGTATTTAGAAAGGTACGCACAAAAAAAGACAAATCCACAAAAATCCCAAGCTAACCAATTCTGTAAACACTCATGACTTTTAAATTGGCCTTGGAATTTTTAGGTGGGTTAGCTAGTGATACCGCATACCAAAAACACCTCAGAAAAATCTTCAGCATACACTACACTCATTCTTCTGCCAGTCAAAAATATGTTCCTTTTTAATAAAGGCAGTACGGAAGAACTGCACATCTGGATAGAAGGAATAACACTACAGCACTACATGTTCATTTTGCTCAGACAGTCCCATCTTTCTCTGTCCTCTGCCCCAGGGATGCTGGTGCACATATATACATATATTGTCCCCCTGAAGCAGGGGAACCTTGCCTGTTCCCTTATGGATCCAAGCTGGGTCTGGGGGGTTCCATCAGATCAGCATTTAGTGAATAAAAATGAGCTCCTGGAACCACAGTACACTCCACCCCTCTTAATTAGAAGTAGCCCAAGAGCAAGTACTTAGTAGGTAACACACACTGCTTTGTTGTATATTTCCAAAAATAATTACCCATTTCTTTCTGAATCCTGGATGCAGCCTGATCATCACAGAGCCATTTCTGCCACAGCCTGTTTGGTTCAGTAGTTTCCACAACACCGTAAGTGTCAGTTTATCTTTGCTGGCTACATCACCCTTTACTTTTTGTTCACAGATCCCTTTCCCAGACAGCTCCTATTTTCCATGCAGCAGAAGCAGCCTCAGCCTCTCAAACTTATTATGACTTTTCCCAGTACCATTGTCTGTGTTTGCTGCTGTTTTGGAAGGACACAGCTTCTCCCAACTTGTTGATTTCCTTCCATTCTTCCAGATCTCATCTCATGCAATGTTGCCAGTTTTACTGCCAGACCACTTGCCAAACCACTTGTAGCTTTTTTTCTTTATTTTTGCTTTTTTTTTTTTTCCTGTGCTGCTCTGCAGAGGTTCTGTGCTTTGGTTCTGTACAAGCCTCTCAGTATCAACTTTTATTCCCCCTTGTCCTCTACCAGCCAAAGATTATCCATATAAAGCAATTTAAAACACACCATTAAAAGGCCTCCTAGCCATAGTGTTCCCAGTTATTTTAGTTTTAGGCTTCTATCCTAGATTACTATAATATTTTTTTAAGTTCATTTTTCCAAGATCAAGTCCAAAAATATCTAACAGGCTATTGTAGAACACTGCAGAAATACCTTCACAAAGCTCAGGAGTAGCTGGATGATTTACAGCTTTTGTTCCCTGTTTAGTTCAATGTTTGGAAACGCTGGGATCTGAGCATTTGATCCCAGTTGTTTTTGCTAATTTGATTCACAGCCCTTTTTGGCAGAGAGTTTCTGTCTTCTCAGTGCAAAGGACGAGTCTAGTTAAAGTATTGACAGATAGCGACACTTCCAGAAATCAGGTTACTTGGCACAAAGAAATACTTCAGGGGTGGAACACGGCAGAAATTTCCCAGTTTGGTCAATGAGTGATTCCAGCTCCTGAGGAGAGAACTCGTGCTAACATAAAGATGGAGCAGTGGCTGGAGGTTGTAGAGCAGCAAGGTCACCCAGGCTGTGCAACAGAAAGTTTTACAACACACAACACCCAGAGCCAAACTGAGCACCACAAGTGCTGTTGATGCTCTGGAGTGGTGTGGTGTAATGACAAATAACACTGCTGCTGGAAGTTTTGCTGTCCAAAATGCTCTGCATTCAGCCAAGTGCTATTATGAAATTTTCTACTGTGACCCCCAGCTTTGTAGCTGTTGAGCTCTGCAGATCAAATTTAGATGCTTAATAGACCCATTGAGTTAATTAAGGGAGGTAAATTGTCTCTGGTTGTTAACTAGAACAGGAGAAACAGTTGAGGGAACAGGGGACAGCAAAGGGAATGCATTGAAATTACACAGGGATTTTATTTTATTCTCAGGAATAAAGCTTATTTTAATGAACAAAATGAGCAAGGTGGAGACACAATGTCATTTCATGAAGGGGTTGAAAGAGAAGACCGAGCTCTGGGCAAGTGTCAACACCTTGATCTCTGAGCTATCAGAGTGCTGGTCTTAGTATAACAGAAGCAGCTGACAAAACCTATCATATATTTTAGGATCATGTAACAAAACTATTAAGCTGCTATTGAGCAATCTCTAGAGTGAAAAGGACCTGGTATCAAGTCATGGCCAAGGGTTTTCTTGGTCTTCAGGATCATTGAGGAATATATTTAAAATGTTGATTAATCCTTTAGATCCCAAGTGTAGACTCTGTTCCTTTTGGCATATGTGACTTGCATTTTTGAATAGGTAATATGGTATATTTATGTATGAGATTATCAATTACTGCATGATGAGTGATTAAATTTATATGTTCAAAACCTGATGGACTTTGACTGTTTTCCATTTAAAGAAACCCATGCTTATATGGAAAGCATAAATCATCAGTCCATTCTTAAAAGGCAATGATTGCAGAATAATAATTTATAATAACAACATTAATATCAATTATTCTGCCTGCAAGAACAATTTCTGCATACACTAAAATATGAATGTGAAAGCGATAAGATTATATGTTCTTTTGCTTCTGGCTTGCAAAGGCTCATGTACTGCCATTTCTGAAAGGGGCAAAAGCTTTTATAGTCGCATCTAACTACACTTTTGATAATGCAAATATCACACACTTTGACATTTTACCACTGGATACACTAAATTCAACAATGTGTTCAGTCACTACTGGTAACTAATCTGGAATTGGAGCAAGACTGCAGAGGGAGAGAATCCAACAAAGAACTTTGAACCAGTAAAATAATGCAACAGAATCCCATATAATAAATTAAATCTCTTCTTTTCAAGAGCAATCGGTAAAACAAGTGTATGTATTGATAATTGATAATATTGATAATTTAATTGATAATTAAAGATTATAAATTATCCCAGACAAAGCCTGTGGTCATTATTTAGTCCCTCTTCAAGTAAAGATTCCCTTGACCTGAAAGTGGGAAGTGCTCTGATGTTAATGGATGGTATCTGATAGGAGGATATACACTCATGGCTTGTTATGATCACATTAGACATTGGCTTGGCAAATACCTTCTCAAACTTAAACAGCAAAGCTTCAGCAGAAAAAAAGTACAGCCAAGAACCATGTTGACTTAAGAAATGAGCATGTTCACATAAAGTAAGAACTGACCTAAACCAGATCATTATATTTTCCGAGGTTTGTGAAATAAAATATTAAAAAAATGGTTTTGTATGTCTCTGCACTTCAACACTCACTGGAGAGACTGCAGTTATAGGTTCTTTGGAAATGCAAATTAGACAACAGCGCCTGATTTTGCCTGGCACAAGAAAGGGAAGCGCTAAAATATTTTGTGATGGGTCTGAGCCAGAAGTCTAGAAGACTAGATTTAAAGCTAGAGGTTTAGATTGATCTTTAAAAGAAAAGCTATTGTCACAGATTTTGTATTCTCACTGAATTCAGGACATACTGAAATCTCCCGAAAACTGATATTCTCTTGAGATTTTCTACCTCCCATTTTCCATCAAGTTTGTACAAAAGCACTACCTCATTTCATGGCTAATTTTGAAAACTTGCATAAGAAATGTGAGACCAAACCACAAAGTTTGGATAGTGATCTGTACTTTCTGCAGCTTTGCAGGGGTGACTATTAGAATCACAACTGCACCATTTTGAATAACTCCCACTAGGTCTGAACTGAAAAATAAAACTAGGCTTGTCTCTAAACACTGGAACAAACTCTGGTCCAAGTTATGTCCAGCAAAATAACAGGGGGGTGTTATTGGCATGTTTTTCTCTTCCTCCTGGGACTGTTAAATAGATCTCTTCCATCACTGAATATTTGCAAATTAATGTCCATCCATTTTGTAATACTTCCCTAGCTTCCCTGTACTTTACGTCAGCACGCATATTTCTATTCAAGAGATCGTTACTATTATTTTAAAACAGATGGTTTGAACATAGTCCACATAAATAGTAGATTGGCAGTGCCAGTCATGATGGCATGTGTAGAAAAGAGCTGGCTGATACAACAATATTTAAAGATTAGCAGTCTGGGACTCTAGAAATGACAGTGTCTCTTGCCACTGAACCTAATGCTTGTGCTGTGGCATTCAAAGAAAGGCACAGCAGTCATCGTGCCAAGAGATCTGGTAAACTCACAGATTAAAAAAAAAAAGTTTGAGTTTTACTGTAGCTCTTTGCTGAAAACAGTGGGGAGTGGCACAGAGCCCTTCATAAAAAGGTTTGAAACTCACACTCTTTCCTGTCCTTGTGTTGGCATCAACAGATGGACGGCTCACAAAAATCTGTGCCTTGGCCACTTCTGTGAACATGCCAGGCATGGCTTTGACTTTTTCTCTGGGACACTAGGAAATTACCATTAATATAAAATATGTTATTGTTTAAAATTACTCATAATCAGTGTCCAGTAGAACCTGCAAAAAACACTGTATATTTTAGAAGCACTCTTGGTGTCTGTATGCTCTGTGTCTGACCCTGCTGCAGCTGTAACTGTCCCAAGTTGAAGCTGACAGGAGGAATGTGACATCACTCCAAGCCATCACTTAGTCCAGGACACTTCATCAAAATATCCATTTAATAGTCCACCTCTCTACTGCATGGCCAATTTATTCCCTCTGCTTGGGATGCCACGCTGACTCATCTCCCACTCCTAAGCTTGTGCATATTCATGAAATAACAGAATGGTTTGTGTTGGAAGGGACTTTAAAGACCATCCTGTACCAAGTCCCTTCAATAGGCAGGAACACATTTCATTAGACCATGCTGTTCAGAGCCCCAACATGAACACTTCCAGGAATGAGGCATCTGTGACCTTCCTGGGAAACCTAGACCAGAGCATCATCACTGTCACAAGGAAGAATTTCTTCCCTATATCCAATTTAATCTCTCTCCTTCAGTTTAAAGCCATTCCCTTTTGTCTTGGGTCTTGCTTGCTTGCAGGCCTGTTAGGTCTTCTTGAGCAACCAAGGTTCAAATTTTTCCTAGCTACAAGATCAGTTAAGACCGAACTGGATTTTTCATTAGGTTTTTGACACACATGTCCTTATTTTAGCTGCAAGGGCAACATTCTCACTGAGGTCAGCCAGGACAACCTAGACCCACGCAACACCCCATAAATTGTCAAAAACAATAAAACTAGCAAGGCTGTCAGTGTGGTTTCCATTGCTGGTTAAAGGGAAGGGATAATATGCTGGTTTGAACAACAGAGCTAATAAATGACACATTTTTAATTTCAGTAGCTTGTCGAAGGACTAAAAGCTTCAAATGCACAACAAACCCTCTGAGGTGTTACACATGATGCACATTCACAAGTCATGAAGGCTGCCCACAACTCTTGTTTAACCACATGACACTTCAGTGGAACAGCCAGCCTCATTCTCAAAGCACCACTGTTGCCTTCTCAGCCACGTGCTGATGTGCCTCAAGGGGATTTATCCAGGATCCAGGGGAAAAAAAAAAAAAAAAAAGATAAATTGGTTGAAAACTTCGCTTGCAGGCTCCTAGGAACATTACATCATATGTGGAAATGTAAAACAACCTCTTGTGCAAGCCATAACATACTAACTAGAAAAACCACTTAAAACATCTTCAAACTATCAAAGCCAGAGACAATTTGATAGAACCTCACAAATCCCATAATCTACTGTAAGTAGCAGCTAAGACTTTGGCTTCACCCATGTGTCTGCAACTGGGGAAGAAGCAGGAGGATAATTTATCCAAGTCTGGGGTAATGAAGTGTTAACAAAAACCGTATGAAGTTATTACTACAACCACAGGTCGCAGAATGGGAAGGAAGGAGGATCTCAGGAGACCTACCTATTTTCAATCATCTCTTGCTTTATAGTTCATCCAAAGGTGTACACCAAAACAGGAGGCAAGCAGCAGAAATTAAATGATTCATTAGGCCTAATGAACAATGCTGATCATATCATCTCTAAAATACAGTCTGCTGACATTGATATATACATAGTTTAACTCATTCTTCCCAACTTTATTAGGTACATATGTCTACAGCAGACACAAATGGAACATTCTACAACTAGGCTTTGAGCCAAAAACTAATTTATTCTTTAATGTGGTAGTGATTACTTGGTGGTTCCTTGAGCAGAGATGACAGGTCTGAGCTAATGGAGTTGTACTGTAAGTTAATATAAATCATAACAGAGCAATTAATTACAGAAACTACTGTAAATCCCTTTGTTAGTTTTCCCCATCACCAGAAGGATTTAATAATGTTCATTTTGCTAAGTTCCACTGACATTTACAAGTCTTAAAACAATTTTTAATCAAATCAATATCTCTGGCTGCTAAATTTAGTCATGCTTTGCTAGCAAGTTCTGGAATGCATCAATACTAATGTTTCCTACCTTCTGTTCAAGTAAATTGTACTGAAACCCCACACTTCCTCGGCATTTCTTTTACATTGAGTAATTGGGATTATTTTCTTAATGAGCAACATAAGAAATAAGTGCATCCAAAGGAATTAGGAGACGGTGAGCTAGACAGATATACAAATATCAGTGCTTATGATGCATCTCACAGTTCAAAAATTTAAAAAAAATTCCCTTAATTAGCAGAAAACTCTCCAAACCAAAGAACTGTGGTTTGTTTGGGAACCAGGGCACTCCAACAGAGCTATGAATAAGCCCACATGGCAAAGACAGGATCCAGGGAACAGTGACCTCTTTCTGTCCCTAAATCTAAAATTTCCCAAGTCTATTTCAGTGTGAAGACACCTAAATACCCCCACAGGATGTGGGTGGTGATCTCACACATTGTTTTGCAAGGAAGAATCTCTCTTTCTCTCTCTGTAACTCACATTTATGACTACAATCTAGGGATAATCATACATTCTCTTTTTGTCATATCCACTTATATTCTAAATCCTTTGAGGCACATGATGTCTGTATTTTTTGGTGAATTTCTGTCTAACAAAAAGAGAGTTTTGAGGCCAATAGCACTACAAGAAAATCAGTAGAATTGTCAATAATAGTCCTGCATGATTATTTCCAGAAACTTTTGGCAGGTAAGTTACTGTACAACACAAATGCAAAGCAGTTTGGAGAGCGTCATTACAAACATCAAGAACAATTAGGCCCAGTCTGTGTTTTCCTAGAATGGTTTTAGTTTTGAAATGGATTTTTGTAAGAGCAGAATTAAAACTATTTTATTTTAGTAGGGCTCTTCATTTATATGGTTTTTTTTAACATTATTGCCATCAGCCCCCCCAAAATACAGCTGGTTACTACATTTTTCAGTGAAGTACTTTAGCAGAGATATTTAATTTTGCTCTACAAAAACAGAGGACAGAAATTTACCAGCTCTGGATTGTTATTTTGCTCTGTCCTCAACAACAAAATCTGGAGAGCTTTGACATTGTCACATTTAGATCAGTCCCTTTTTCTTTATTCCTAATGAACACATGCACAACAATAGCTCTCAGATCTCTGACATCCTCAAGGGACTGCACAAAGGTCATGGACTCTGAACACCAGCACGGAATAATAATAATAATACAAAAAAACCCAAAAACAAAAACAGAAGTAAAACTTCAAAGTCACCGCTGGGTGCAAGGTTTCTTCTTTAGAAACCTTGTAGCAAGTTGTACCTTATTTATTTCATTTCAAGTACTTATTTAATTCAGTTGGTGGGTTTCAGCACTAATGTAGTAATACAGTTCCTTGGTCTATGAACTGTGTGCTGTTCCCCATGGACAGGAATGAATTGTTACAGCTCTTTCGTCGTTGTTTATTTTTTTTTTCAAGTGTAAAAACAAAACAAGAAGATCTAAAGAAAGAATAAGAGAGAAAAAAAGAAAAATCCAGACTATAAAAAAATAATTACCCTTACTGAAGTTCAAAGGATGAGCTGATACAGAGTTCTTCATCTTCAGTTTCCATTTATGTTGGGTCTTTGTATAAATAGTATAGATTGGTAACTAGAGTTTCATTTCTTTTGTTCTTCCTCTGGACAATTGCTTTCCATTTTACCTCAGATGACACCAAATCATTGTGACAGAGGCCTCCAAGACCTTGCTGTGATTCTGTAGCAACTTAAATTCCCCACTTTCCCAGAGTGCACTGACACATTAGGCTTTTATATCTATTTTATGCCGCATTAAATCCTAATGGAAAATTTCTCTTCTAACTTAAGAACTACCTTATCCCCCATGAATAAACAATGACAGCATATGGATCAAGAATGACCTCTGACACATCTGTCTTTAATGCAGGAATCACTGTAAAAATTGATTTCCTTTCACCCTCAAGCAACGAGGTCTTCCCTGTGTAGAATTAAACACATACAAAGCATAAGATGTATTCAAATGCAGTCTTGTGAGCAGAGGCATTTCATTCAATATGCAGCTAGGCTGGAGGCTCAGACCATTCTGTCATAATTATAACAATAATATAACAATTATAACAATAATAATTCCCTAATGAGAATATTTGAGTATATGTAACTCTGCAGACATGAAATTCATTCTAGGAAAAATACCTAAACAAGCACAACTGACTTTCTCTGGGGAGTTTAAAGGAAACCAAAAAAGTCAAAAAACCAAAACATAAAAACATCAAAAGACCCATACCACCAAAACCTAAAGAAAATCAAAATCTGACCTTTTTTGAAATTTTGTTAGTTGACTGTGTGCTTTCTGAAGTAAACAGTAAAAGACATCCAAGCAGGAAATGTATTCCCTTTTGTAGAAGGACAGTATACATGGCATGAGCATGACTTTGCTCTTATACTTATGGAAAAATCATGTTCAACACATTGTTGGCTAAACACAACCTAACTTCAGCTAATTAAAGTCCATGCAACCATGCTCATTTTCATCATGAACAGTCCTTCTCCAAAACTGTACTAAAGCCAGGAGGAATCCTGAGCTGCATCCAGGAACAGTCCATCTCCCACAGTTTTGTAAAGGTGCTAGAATTTTTCTACAGCGTAAGGGGCACCAATTGTCGAAGTCAACATTGCATTAAAAAGGAGGAGTAATTAACAGAATCAACATTTGTTGTTATTATTGCTCCTACTGCTGCTGCTGTTTATCCTTCTGTAAGGAAAAATGCAATTTCTTGAAGGAAAAAAGCAAACCACACCTCTAACATATAGAAACTATTAATATACCTCCTCTTTTTTCTGAATGGAAAATGGACCAAGAAGCAAAACATTTTTGTGCCTTCTAAATGTAACCAGTAAATAAAAATGAGCTGAAATATCATGTCCTTCTAAACAGCTACTTTTTCCTTTTAATGGGAAGTATCCCATTAAACCCCTCCTCCCCCTATCACAATCTATGACACTGTAAAAACCAATAAAACATTTACTACTAAATTGTTAGAATATTAACTAGGACTAACATTTTTCTTTCTTCATGCTCTTCTAGGATCTTGCCTTCAAAATATTGTGGAGTAAGGTATCAGCCTATACTAGAAATAAATTTTGCCACATTCTCTTTGTCTAGCAGCAGTTTCACTTTTAATTCAAGTTTATATGTACCTGAGAAGAAGGATGATGGCTAAGCTAAAAGAAGGAACAGAGACAAAAGCATTCACAAACAAACCACATATCACCCCCAATAAATCCAGACCTCATTTTTGAAGGATACCTGTGGCCACATCTGGAGTGAAAACTGCAGCCAACACAGCATGTGGCTGAAAGGGAAAAACACCCTGACTTCCTCCTTTTCTTCATTCTTGCATTGTATTTTAGTGCTTCTTCAGGCAGACTGATAGGTGGCTCAGGCAGCAACGTACTGGGGAGTATTTTGAAGTAATTGATCTTTTTATAAGCTTCATTATTTGATGCTTAGTTGGCCTGTATAATTTCAAAGAAAGCAGTCTCCCCACTGTCTGTATCTTCAGTAACAGCACTTGGATTTAACTTCTGTGTAAACAATTTCCAGATATCAAGTCTCACCTCCTCCAAGGGAAGCTGAGGATTAGATTTATTAGCTTGATAACCTTCTTTTCTAGATGATGCTTGGACACCATAGGGATAGGAATATTATGACTATTTAAATGCTTTTATATCTTTGGTATCACACTCTGTCATTTAATAGGTATTTGTGCAGCAGAGAGCACATTGGGCTGCCAGAGCACCTGAGAGCCCAGGCCCTGGTTGAGAAAAGACCACCAGGATGAGTCTATCAGCAACCTCCTCTGAAAGTGGCAGCTCACCATGAAATCAGGAGGGATCAGAACTGGGATGCAGCTGCAGCTGCAAACAGCAGCAATGGGAGCAGCTGCTCTCCAAGCAGAGCTGGTTTGCATAGACACTTCTACAGGCTCACTGTGCAGGGCAGAACAAACATGCACTGAATGCAGAGCCTGGCACTTTTCTTGCAGGAAGAAAGGTCTTTTCTCCATGTGACCAGCCCAAAGAATACAGCCCCAGCATTTAAGGAAGCTTCCATAAAAGCACTCAGCAAAGAACAGGATTACAATTTACATTGACACAGACTTGACCAAAGCCAAGCTGAGTAATGGGCAAGGCCCTCCCTTCATTTCAGAACTATTTAACTCTGGTTTTGGAGGTAGCTTACGGCCAAGTGGATGATAAAGAACTGTCACAAAGACAATGAACACTCAAAGGAAGAAGGAGGCAATTTTGTGAGGCCAGATCTGACCCACCTCTTCTGTGATTCTTTCTTAGCAATGGCAAATTGCTGTCTCTGACTGACAGTACTTTAACACCTGACAGATAAGCAGATAAGTTTTCCTCCAAATAATAATACTGCACACCTGAATAAGTTGCTTGTAATTAGGTTTACATTTTAACCTTATAACACCTTTTTTAATTCAAATAGTGCTGACCATTTGAGGGAGCTGAAGAATTCCCATATCCTAGAATACTCTTTGATTAGAAGTGGTTGTTAAATCTGAAGATCAGAGTGATTTCTTCTGCTCCTTGCTCATTTTCCTGCATTCTTGCTTTACAGGAAGCTCATTAATAGATCAGTTTGCCCAGTTTGTCATCTGTTTCATTATGCAAAATACATTGGTTTCATTTACCTTTCCTGTGAAAAAAACAGTTCTCTTCAACTAGATAAAATGATTTCTTTGGGTTTCTTTTCAACCCCTCAACAGCTCAAAAATCTCTAAAATCTCAACTGGTGGTAAAATAGAAGGGAACCCTGATGTGTGCCAATTGCAATGTAATGATCTTTAGATTCCCATTTAAATGGGAAGTGCAATAGCTTTGAAAGGTGACCACTAGGCAAACCTCACATTGACCTGAAAGGAAAATAAAATAGTTTTAAAGCTCTCTGAACATTATGAAAAGATCTATTTGACAGAAAAACTTTAGAAGGAATTCCTAAAATGAAGTTTTAGTTCCCAACTCTTTGGTTCTACAATATCTATGGGAATTAAGTGCAAGAAGATTTTTGGTTACTTGTCTTATTTCTTGACCTTTTAAGAGAAGTTACAGTATTTTCTACACTAAATAGATCAAAAGCTCTTAGGCCTATGGATCTGCTTCAATATTTTTCTGAAATTAAAAAGATCACATCTGTCCAGCCTCAAATAAACATACCAGGACCCTACTGAGATAGAGAGTAAGTTGTAAATAGTGCTGTTTCTTGGAGATGCAGTGCAGACTCACAAAGATGCATGAAAAAAATATATATTTTTAAAATATAAAAAATTCATAGAATCATAGAATGGTCTGGGTTGGAAGGGGTGTTAAAGATCATCGCATTCCAACCCCCTGGCATGGGCAGAGACACCTTCCACTATCCAAAGTTGCTGAGAGCTCCATCCAAGCTGGCCTTGAACACTGCCAGGGACAAGACAATCATAGGGACAACCTGTGCCAGGGCCTCACCACCCTTACAGCAGAGAATTTCTTCCTAAATTCATCCCCTAACTGATCATAGATTAAGTTCAACAAAGTATTTAACCATCAATTTTGTGCAAGCATCTTCATGATGACTTCATGACTACTGTAAGAGACCACCAGTATGATGAAATTCAGTCCTTGCATGTAAACCTAAAGATGTGGTGGCTTTGGTCATCTTAACACCTGATAAAATCCAGCCAGGCATTCAAAAGTTCTGTGTTTTAAAGTCTTAGTCATGCTCATAAGTGTGTATGAAATAAACTCTCATGGGAATACCTCCATAAATCCAGTATTCATTTCTTTCTCGCTTGCAAGACCAAGGAAGAAGACAATAACTAAAGACAGGAGAAGACTGAAGTGGGGAAGGACAGAATGAAGTCAGTATATTTACATGTTCACTTGATTTCAATTGACCCATCTGTAAGGTGACAGGGCTTTGCTACAATCAGAGAAAGTATTTGTTGACATATGAAGCCCCTATTACTGCAAATTTATGCATTTTGAGTGGTGGAAATGGGGACACAGGACAATCCCTGCTGGCAGTCACATGCCCTGCCACTTCCAGGGAAACTCAAAACAGACTCATACCTTGTGTAGGGAAACTATTACAGTGTACTGCTGAAAAAGAAAAACATGTAGAGTGAGAAAAAATTAAATTGGATTCTACTCTTAACATTAAACCACTAGATTTCTTTTGCTTGACTCGTTTCATCCTTTGTCCCAAAAAATCTGTTTCATACAATAGACTATTACTCAAGACATCTTCAGCATTGCAGGATGCTTAAGCTCCACCTTAGATCTGCATTGCCCAGGGACACCAGAACAAGTTTTCAGAGAACTCTCTCAGACAGCAAAGAGATCAAAGTTCTGCTTAGAAGAATATTCCCCATTCCTGTCCATGATAACTAATCATTAATATCTACCAGCAGAGTTCGTCTTCCTGATACCTCCAAAGTCATTTATTTCAGCATCACTTCAACTGCCTCAACATTTGGCCACAAAACATGCCCCAGAACTACATAAAAGAGCAACTCATATGTGCCTTTTTGCATTTACATTCTGGGAATGCTGGGAATTCACTGCTTTTCACACAGGCACAACACTGGAGCAGCTCCTGGTTAGACGGAGAGAAGGCAAACAAATAATTGTCTTGCTTTTGTTTCTCCCTTTTACCCACAGAAAATCTTCAAAAGGCAATCTTGTCTAACAGCATCCTCTTTTTTTTGGACTAAAGTTCTAAGCTGAAACTCGTGATTGTCACTGGAGTTGGCAAGATAAAAGATGTGTATGCTAAAGAAACCAGAGAGAAAACTCCATTTGATCCCATATGAGAATATCCATTGTTTTTCTGAGGTTTCTATAATCCACAAAAGTAGTGCAAAATTCATGTTAGGATTAAACAGTCAAACGGTTTTGCAACGAAGTTAAACATTTCAAGATGTAATCTCTTTACATTTTAATGGGGAGAAGATAATATAATGACTTCTGTAACTTTATAGAAACTTGTTCAGTAAACTTTAAATATAACCTCTAAGTATAAACATACCCTTGACTGAAAAGCTTCAGGTGATGAACTATGGCACCCTTATATAAGTTGTTGCAATGGCTGACCTTCTGCAGTGCAAATCTCATTAATATTTGGTTTGAATTTTCTAGCTACTGGATCTTGCAGTGCCATTTGTTCAGTTACTTTATTAGATTAACACCTGTCTCCTAATATTCTTTTCTTTAGACAGATGCTCAGGGCCAACCATCTCTCTTAGCCTTGTCTTAAATAACCTGATAATTTGTGCTTCTGAAGTTTCTAAGAAACATCCTTTCCAGACCACTTTTTAATTTTTTTTCCAATTTTAGTCTTCCATCTCACAGAGTTTTCTTTAAATAGTCTCACAAATTTTGGATACAATGGCCATTTCAGATTTCTATTCATACAGAAAAGTTTGGGCATATAGAGCCAAAGATAATTTTGGGTTTTTTACTTAAGTTTCACATAAGCCAGTTTTAGATTATTCTAAAGAATTCTTATAGCCGTTGTGTGCTGCATAAAAGACCTTGTAACTGTAAACATGATTAGCACTAGTTTTGGACAAAAGAACATGTATTTAACAGTATGAAAAGGCATGATTGTTTAAACATGTTTGTTATGTCAAGTTATCCAGCTCTCAATGGAAGAGGTGGCCTGCTTCCCTTACAGGCAAGTCAGACAGGACTTGTTTTGTGTTTTCCAGACAAAAGCTACCAACTAACTAAATCCAGCTTTATAAATCCCTTCCCTGGGTGGAAATGCCCATTGTTATTTCCTTTTGAGAAAATTTTATAAGATCCTAATTAGTTTTATATGGGTGAATTTATTTAAATTAATATGACTTATTTTGTGGTTGTGCTATATGTTTTCCTGCAAGACCATGTCAAATATTTATAATTACTTTTGAATCAAGACAACTATGTTGTTTTAATAAGAAACAAAATTAAGAGAACCTCAGGTATGCTTGAGAAAGTCTTTGTTTTTTACATACAATCATTCTGACAGGCAGTAATAAGTAATCCATCATTGCACCCTTTATTTGGCAATGTCCACTTGAGGTTTTCCACCTTTCTTTCCAGGTTCCTTATCCTAACTGGCCTACTCAGCCTATTTTAATTTATTTGATTTCTTTTTTAATTAGTCTAACCACATTGCCTTTTTTCCAGTACTCTGGCATTTTGCCCATCTTTAAAGATTAATTCAGTGTCCACAATTTTACTTCAAAACATTCCATGGCCAATTATTTTAATAATTGGCTTTAACTATTGCTTTTGAATCTATTAAATATTAGTCAAAAGTATTTCAGTATCATGCTAAAATATAATTCTGCTTCTTTCCAATTATAAAATATCTATTTATTGCATCTTGATGTACATTACTAGAAAATTTTGTCATCTTTATCCAACACTGAGATATCTTCTAAGATTCGTTTTGTTCATCGTGTGCTCCAGAAATTCTTTCCTGATTTTTGCATCCTCTTGAGTGCAGAGTGGTCTTTATTGATGCATTTAGGTTTTTTTCTAGCAGTTGACTTTCTTTCTTAAATGTTGGTTTGTGTTCCCTATGATGGGCTTCTCCTCCTTTCATTTGCTACATACGGTTGTTATGGGGTTTCTTTTATTTTCATAAAGAGGTTGTAATTTCCTTCTCCTTCTATTTTAGCTGAATTTTTTTTTAGCCATAGAAATCTTTCTTGATTGCAGATCTGGGTTTGGAGTTTGGTTTGGGTTTTCTGCATCTAATAAAGCATTCCTAAACAATTCCTAATTATCATCCATATTCTTGTGTTAAAATTTTTCTCCCACTCAGTTTTTCCCCAGTTGTTTTCCTCTTTTGGAAACTGGGTTTTCAGAATGGTTTCTATACGAATATAATGCTGTATTGTGCAAAACAAATAGAATTAGATCGCGATTGCTTGCACCTAGGCTACCATCTAGTTCAGTTATCAATTCATCTTTATCTGTCAGAATACAAAATTAGGAATGTCCCAGCTGGGCTGCAGTGGCAACTGCCAGTTTTTTAAACCAACCTTTTGGAAGCAGCAGCAAACCAGTAGAGAAGTTCTTTGCAGGACAGAGAGGTGATTCGAAAGTTGCCTCAGACACTTATTTCCCTTCATCATATGGTCCATAACACAGTTCCTTTTCTCTGCATCATCAGCAACACCCTCATTGTCTTGTTCACTTTCTTGGGCCCAAAGATAAGAATCATAAACAGGACAATGCTATAATACCTAAATTGAAATTGCAATCAGGACATGAGCTTCTGGGGACCGATCCTATAACAGGGATCCAATCCAGCCACTCTATACACGGGGTTCAGTATTCCAGATTTACTCATCATTTATTTTGCCTCCAAATATGGGAAGCACTATGGAAAGTTTTCTTGCTGTCATGAAACACAAACTATCTGAAAACTGAATATTTTTTGACCCACGTCTGCTTCCCAAGACTTCCTCATCCATTAGAAATGCAGCTTTCTGCATTGCAAAACTGCAACAGTGTAGTTAATACTTCAACAGAATCAACTCAAGGCAGAGTGCAAAATTCCCATTTTTCCACAGAAAAATCTTAATATGTAGGAATCTGTCACAGCATTGTGACCTCAGAACCGAACCAGCTGGGAGCTGCAAAATGAAATAGGGACGGGAATGATGGAGTATCCTGGAAAAGAACTTTAATAAGGGAGTAAACAAAAGAACATAATCCAAACAGCAGTATTGGTCAAACTCCAAAGATCCAATAATGAGATAAGCATAATGATATATAGGGTACTGTCTGAGGGCAGGGGAACAATCATCAATGAGAATAAGAAACATTACCTTATATGTAGCATGCTATGAACCAATCAAGAACAGGAACTAGAAGCATAACCAAATGTGGAGTAACCTTATCTACATATTAATTTCATTATTCCATTCTTCTCTCCCTAACCTATCTGTCTCCCATCTCAGTGTTCTGTTTCTCAAGGCTTTAAATTGATGCCTCCCAGGCTACCTATCTATCTATCTATCTATTTATCTATCTATCTATCTATCTATCTATCTATCTATCTATCTATCTATCTATCTATCTCTATCTATCTATCTATCTATCTATCTATCTATCTATCTATCTATCTATCTCTATCTATCTATCTCTATCTATCTATCTCTATCTATCTATCTATCTATCTATCTATCTATCTATATCTATCTATCTATCTATCTATCTATCTATCTATCTATCTATATATCTATCTATCTATCTATTTATCTATCTATCTATCTATCTATCTATCTATCTATCTATCTATCTCTATCTATCTATCTATCTATCTACCTATCTATCTATCTATCTATCTATCTATCTGTCTATCTATCTATCTATCTATCTATCTATATCTATCTATCTATCTATCTATCTATCTATCTATCTATCTATCTCTATCTATCTATCTCTATCTATCTATCTATCTATCTATCTATCTATATCTATCTATCTATATATCTATCTATCTATCTATTTATCTATCTATCTATCTATCTATCTATCTATATCTATCTATCTATCTATCTATCTATCATCTATCATCTATCTATCTATCTATCTATCTATCTATCTATCTATCTATATCTATCTATCTATCTATCTATCTATCTATCTATCATCTATCTATCTATCTATCTATATCTATCTATCTATCTATCTATCTATCTATCTATATCTATCTATCTATATCTATCTATCTATCTATCTATCTATCTATCTATCTATCTATCTATATCTATCTATCTATCTATCTATCTATCTATCTATCTATCTATCTATCTCCCTATATACATTTCTTTATTATAGATGTGTATATTTTCATTTCTATATTATTCATTTAAATGCCATGCCTTTAACCAAATAAAAACAAAAAGTCCCTCATTTAAATATTTTTAATATCTATTACTATAATATTGACCTTCTATATTTATACACACAGATGTAATGCATAACAGATATAAAATATATTACCATTTATCCATATAGTTTTCATACTGATTATTAATCTACTTGTCCAGATTTGGATTACTTGTATTGATTTCTATTTTATGGCTATCTATCTATCTATCTATCTATCTATCTATCTATCTATCTATCTATATCTATCTATCTATCTATCTATATCTATCTATCTATCTATCTATCTATCTATCTATCTATCTATCTATCTATCTATCTATCTATCCCAACTGGTTGAACTCCCACAGGAATCTGCATCTTTCAGCTTTTTGGGTTTTTCGGACTTCAAAAATATATAAAAAAATAGAATTTTCTGCAGCAAAATCTATTTTGAAAAATACCTTGTTTTTAGTTTTGTATTCAAAATCAGAGATAACCAGATGAAGAAATTTGCCTCTTCATTTAGTTGTAATTCTTGGTCTTTTCTTAAACTTGTGTTGCCAAGGCATTAATAATTCAACCACAGAGATTGCATAAAAATGGAACTCCCAACACACAAAAAATGCTGAAAAACCAAAAGCTTATCTTTTTCTCTTTTCTTTTTTTTTTCTCCTTTTTTTTTCCCCCACAAAGACAACTTTGGTTTGAAAATTCAAAAATATTCCCAAGGTAGAACAATCTCCACATAAATACACTACTCAGATTTTTTGGCTTCTGCTTGCCCAGCTGGCAAGGCTGCTCAGCTCTCTTCATTTGGGGAAATGTAGAACCTAGGGAACAGTGCTTCTGGGAAAACCAGTGGTCAAGAGGAAGGACAGCAGGATGGTTCCTCACCTGGATGTCAGGTACCAGCTGGTAGGAGACTGGGGGGTGCTGCAAGCAAGGCAGCTGCCAGAGACTAGGAAAGGTGATCGGTTTCAAGATATCTTGGGGGCTAAAAATGTGTAGGGGATGGGTCAGGGCTTGCCCTGGTGAGGTGGAGCCCTGGCCCATACACCCCATAGTGTCTGTGCATCATGGCTCACTGCAGGCAGCCCCCCAGCATCACCTAAACCACCCCTGAGTGCCTGAGAGACTGCAAGTCCCACCTGGGGCTTTAAGAAGCCTCACCACAAGGCAAGCATGTTGTCCTTTAATCCTACCTTCATCTCAGAGCCCAACATCCCTGGAATCTGGGAGTTGCTAGCTATGTCTGGTTTTTTATCATTTTCCTTTCTGTGAGTTTTGCTTCCTCTCTTCGTCTTCTAATCTTCTTGTCACAGAACATAACATTGAATGTGTTTCTATGTTCAGTGGGCTAAATCTTTGTTGTGATAAGTGACATTATATTGTATTTATTCTTTTGCAAATGTTCCTTAATTTTCTATAGTCTTCCAGTAAACTTTTTTGTATTTTTACCTCTTGAGAATACTTGGTTAAAATTTTCTCCTTTGGATCTACTCAAGCAAAAGAACATGGGTTTAGTCCAAGGTTTGAGTTACTAGGGTGTAACAGCAGCCCACCTGGTTATCTATAGGATTCATCAACAAATTTGCTGCCTGAAAATCTGGAGATAAACTATTGAATGGGATGCAGGGCTGGTGGAAAACTTGCTGTCAAAAACTGTGGTATTGAGAATCAAATACTAAATGCAAAAAATGCAAGAACTCGAGTGGTGAGGCAGCTCTTGCTTTAAAATACCAGAATGCAGAGAAGCTCCTCTGACAATGACTTCACAAAAAGCTGCAACGTTTTACATCTGCCTGAGGGGTATTTATTATTTATAGTTAGGTATGCATAGATCTTGAACATGCCACGATCTCTCTTACATCTGCCACCCTCCCAAATTAATTTTTATTGTAGAAAGCATTCAGAGTTCATCACTGGTGGGGAGCCTGTTCATTGAAACTCATTATTGCTCTAATGAATTACATGCAAGAGCTGTAAATGATTACATTATAATAGTCAGAGTCAGCCATTCAATGAAAATTTAATTACAGAGTACAGGGACATGACAAAAAAAATCCAAGCCTGTGTTCTGGAATGCAGCCTCCCCAGCCACAGCTGGCTATTGAAAGTCTTCTTGCAATTATGCTTTCTCTTAATCACATCCATGTTTTAAGACATGAAAGAGGAACTGAAGTACACAGCAGCTGTAGCAGCTCCCCTGCCCACCCTTCCAGTGGCAACTCTGGAGATCTTTTGTTCAGTCTTTGGGTGATCCACATACAATCTTTATCAACAATGGTGGAAATAACCCTCACCTTGTAGACAATCATAGAATGGTTCAGGTTTGAATTAAACATCAATTTCTAACTCCCTGCCATGGACAGGGACAACTTTCCCTAGGCCAGGTCGCTCAGAGCTCCATCTAATCTGGCCTTAAGCACTTCCAGGGATGGGGCAGCCACAGCTTCTCCTGGAAACATGTTCCCAGTGGCTCACCACCCCCACAGCAAAGGATGTTTTTCTAATATCTAATGTAAACCTACCCTATTTCAGATTAAAGCAAAAAAAATAGACCCCACTCTTTCATTCCAAAAATCACCTACAAGTCAGAATTTCTTCACTTCCCTTAAAAACAAAGAGCTTCACATCAATTTGAATTATTGCTAATGTTATATTTCAGGCCAATGAGATAATATAATTCCTAACATACGCCTCCAAATGATTAAAGTTGTGTATGTTCCACACTATGGAGCGTATGCCTGATAGTAGCAGGTCAATGTTGCTGAAATAAAGGGGTTACAACCTGCCACATTGGCATCCTTGTGGTGTTTCCAGTTTATTCTCTTTGATACATACATACAAATGCCCTCCCACACTGAGAGCTCATATTGGCTTTGTCTGTGGGCACTTTAACAGAGTATTTGACATTACATATGCACATTAGGAACATCTCCCAGTGATGTACCAATGATGCTCAAAATTAAATCACATCTTCCTAACATTACACTTGTCATAATCTGCAAAATAGAAAGACAAATTTACTAAATTCAAGTCACTTTGGGTTTACCTAAAGAAACAAGCCCAACAGAAAACCACTGTAACCATGTGACAATACAGAAAGTCTGGGAATTGGGAAGGTGTTAGTGATGCACCTCATCATCATCAGATCCCCTTGGAAAGGGCTTCTTTTTTTTGGATTAAATGATCTTCAAGACTGTGCCTGATTCTTGTTTCCACCTGATTTGCAATTATAAATAGCACTTTAAATTACTTTTTATAAGGACAAAATTATACAAATGAGCTTCCAGTACTTGCTGGGTGTCAGGGAGATATTGCAAAAGTCAAGACTAGCCTCACCAAAGTCAGCTAAGAACTGCTTTAAAACAGGTTGAAGATTTTTAAGGTGACTGGACTTCAGCTGCAGCTCTGCTGAAATCACTTACAGGTATGAACTGATTTTGGAAGAGAGTTTTTTTCCAAGTGAAAACAAAAGTGCTCATGAACAAAAAATTTAAAAGCCAACATAACATATTTGCCTTCAGAAGAAGTTGTTCATGTCTGGAATATTCCTAAATAAAGGGCTAGATCCTAGTGATAGCTGATCCCATATGAATTTTTCACAGAGCTGCTACTTCATTCCATCACTGCTGTCCACAACACCTGTAAATTTTGTGTATTTTGAATATCAGTTGATCAAGTTAGGTATACAGCAGACAACCACCATAAAAGGCATTTAAATATGGAGAAAATCTGCTTTACCAAGTTACCAAGTAAGAGACAAGAAAGTTGAACATATAAAACTATGGTCTACAAGTGGTACACAAGAAAAAGTACATGTAAACAATTTCTACCAAGTGATTTCACAGTATAAAAAGTTCAGAAAAAGATCTTACAAACTACAGAAGAAATATTTTTGTATCAGTAGAATTATCACAACCCTTGAAAACATTTGGCTAGTGTTTATCCAGCTTGAGAGAAAGCAAAGGTATGTGGACTGTTACAAGAATATCTTCTACTATCATAAGGGAATCTTAAGTTTGGATGATTTTCATATAAATAGGATTTTATAAGTTGGTTGTGATCCAAAACAGAATAAGTGAACCACTTCACTTTGCATATGAGCAATTAATTATCCTTCTAACAAAACTGATTGTACCACAAGCACATTTTTTCCCCCAAGGAAAAAAAAAACTCTACAAAATTTTAACCAATTAAAATTAAGAAACTAATAAAAACCATCAGCAATTAACATGTAAAATGTTTTTCTCTTTTAATATGATTTGCTCTGATACTATTTGAAAAAGCAACACAGAAGAAGTAAGAACTGTGCTGTATCTCATGAGGAAAGAGATATAGAAGAAATAAAGGAAGGGATGAATGGAAAGGATGAGCAGTTCATGTAGATTTCATACAGTAGTAATAATTTAGCTTGGTTTTAAGTACATTGGGCAATAAATAGCCTCATAAATGAGCTGGGTAAACTCTGAGGATACAGCAAGGAGCCATTTACTGCCTTGTAACCTCAATGGCAAACTAAAATTATCTCCTAAATAACAGGTTTTCTAGTTGCACTGAATCATTGTGAAACAGAGGGACATTAACTTGCCTATATCTCTCCCCTGGTTACCAGTAAAATGAACAGCATGAATTAATTCCAGGTAATGTTAGTTGTCACTATTTTTAGCAAATTCAACCTAGAAAACTTTTTCAAATCAATGAAAGTGAAAACCAGGCTGGGTTTGGGGTTCATTCATCTCTTAAAACCTGAAGGAATTGCTCCCTGCTGGTGACAATCCATTTGAAAATCCAGCCATAACAAAGCTGGCACTTGAACTCTGGGGCACCTGAAATCACAGGGAAACAAATGCTGCTGGCTGGGGACATCCAAGCTGGGGACAGCAGCTTGGTGGGGGATCCTTGCTGCTGCAATCAGTGTTCAGCCTGACAAAAATTAATCTGAAGACTTCATGAGATTTCGACCAATTTTTCCTCTCACCTCTATTTGTGTATCATCTGCAGGAAACACTTGAGAGCTGTGCATATATTGGCATTATAACCAGGAGTTAACTGGTCTTACAAAATTCTATAAATGGCAAATACCAACAAACAGTGTAAAAGGGTAGAACAAAATGTTTTTTGTCAAATGCAAGTTCAAGCTTGCACCCAGAAATACACAAAGATCTATAACAATAATATTTGTGTCACTTATCTAGTATCTTAGACATTTTACAATGAAATTAAAATTAATTCCCAAGCCACAAGAGTAAAAGTTAGTCTAAAAATACAAGTAAGTATAAAAACATAAATAAAATCAATATAAAGTGCCAAGAGCTTTCTGGAATGGAGATGTTTTTATTTCAGAACAACTAATGCTGTGTTGGTTCACAGGTCAAAAAGTCACACGGGCAAAAATACCGGCAATATGTCAAGGGCTCTTGAATATGCCAACTGTCCCCTTTCTTTCTCAAAGGGCTGAATATTGATATAAAACAATTTGTGCACTTTGAGGCTGCAGAGAGAATTGTAGGCCTCTCTGAAGAGGAAGGTAAATCAATGAGCAGGTAAGTTCCTGATACTGGGAATGAGCACATGGATTGGAGGGGCTGCTGACCCAACTGGGTTTCCCAAGCTGCAAACACTGTTATGTGAACAATCACCAAGTACACAGCTTTTCTTCACCTTGCCTGCATGGATTCTAGAGAGCAAGTAAGGCAAGATAGGCAGTGTAGGTCTGGTAGGATAAGGGAAAGATAACTAGCCTGAGGCATTGGCAAAAAGAAAACCATCTGTGAGCTGAATGTGCTGCTTCTGTTCAGAGGATCTGACTCTTCCCTACATTTGAAATACTAAGAAAATACACTGAATCCATGTCACTTGTTGGTAATTTTTTGCCAAACAGAAACTAACTTCCAAAGCTATAAATTATCTTTACTAATTAGTCTAGGAAGCAAGAGTATAACATAGCTGGAAATTACCAAAAATGTCTAGAAACAAGTTCTTAAAAAGACTGGAAGTTAAAAACTACTGTTTTTAAAACTGAACTCCAGCTTTGCAGGAGTCTCATGGCACTCTCCTGGCATACTGAGTTTCAGCAAAGCCCGTCAGATATGTTCTGAAAATGTGAGTGGTCTGTGGGGTCTCGTGGGTAAGAAGTGACATAGTCATCTTCCTGGCAGTAACATTTGCCAAGTAAAGCCACTGGATAAACATAACACCCTCCAAATATCAAACACCTGAAGTAAAGTGAAAAACTTTTACTTTTTACCAAAGCAAAAGTTTAGGCATGACATAAGAAATCTTAATAATGATTTTGGATATGCTCTGCCAAGAACTGAGGGAAAGGCACAGAATGTGAAAAAGAGACTGAAGGAACTCCATCCTGTGGATGCCCTACCAGCATCTTCCAGAGTTACTGAGCAATAGCCAGTTTGTCCAGTATCCAGTACCATCTGTGTGATATCTTACTCTGTGTGAAAACCAGAGCCAAACTAAAGTGTTTCACTTCAAGATCCTACACCATAGTGTAAGCAGTGTACTCCTTGTTGCCATCAAGTTCTGCTGATCACAGCCCAGAAAGGATCCAATTAAGCCAATAATATCCCTTCTTTCAGACATCCTCGTTTGCCTTTGAGAAGAAAATAAGAGTTCATCTGGCATCATTAATTTTCTGTCCTGTTCTGCTGAAAATAAATGTGGCTTAGCATAGGCTCACCCTTTGAGTGTGCTCGAAGTCTTGCTAAGAGAAGTATGGAACTTTTTCCCAATTCATCTCATCTGTGGAATTAATGACTGTTGGCAGTGTGAACATCTGACAGATATCATCCCTTATCTCTGCTGTTGGACCTCAGGTGAAGGCTGTTAAATAACAAGTCTCTCCATCTAATGAGCCTCATTATCAATGGATCCAGGATGCAGGAGGAATGTAACAGAATGAATGCAAGCACTGTACTGGCAGTGAATGGACTTTATAAGACTACATGCAGAGCTAAAAAATTCTCCAGAACCAGCCTGCTTAGCTCTAAAGGCAGCTCACCCTGCAGGATGGACTGAGGGTAGACAGCACCACACAAGAAGTGGAGAGCTGGGTGCTCCAACCTGGCCTGCTCAGAGAGAGCCTTATTCTGACAGGCACAGCAAGACTGAGGCAGAAAAGTGGGGCTGATACCATATATTCAGAGTTGAACAGGATTTTCAGGATGTTTCTGGTCTGACATGTGAAGGACTTAGTTTAACTCCAGCTCCTTGTTTATCCAGACTCTTCTTCACTCAGAGCTCAACCAAAGCTGCCAATAGTAAATTTCTGTACTGTGCAGTGGGGAAAGGTCTCAGGGTGCACCATAGCTCTGAACCTGTCACTGAACAGGAGAGGGAGAAGAGGGAGGGACATCAGCACACAACTGCCTGGAGCATTTATTCAGGATGCAAAATACCTACTAATATCTCAATCAACTGAGACCCACGTTTGGTGTTTCCAAAACTGTGGCTGGACAACAGAGGGGAAAAATTCCTGACAGACCCCAATCCCTGTGAGCTGGGGCAGAACCTCTTGGGTCCATGATGATTTCATCCAGGCTCCCTCACCTGGGTATCACTGTCCTTTCCTACCCTCATCCTGCTGCTGTGGGAAGTGGGAGAGCCATGGCTGAGTTCAGATAACCTGCAGTGAGTCCCACACCCAGGACAGCCCCTGTTTCTGCTGAGGCTGTGTTATCTAATGCCCCACACACGCCAGGAATTGTCCAACCACATCAATTCTGCTAGAAGCTGAAGGAGAAAAGAGAGATGCTTGAGCACAGATCCTCTTCCAAATATAGACCAACAGGCTCACCTATAACAAAGGAAATGAAAACACAGAAAGAGCAGTGCAAGCATATTGATGGCAACAGAAACTATATAGCAGGTGTTAGAAGGAGGCAATTAAAAAGAATAATCTTTCATTATGTATTTTCTGATATCTTCAGAATACAAGTTGATCTGTATGGGTGGTAATTAGAGTTCTGATTCTGGGATGATGAGAGAGATCTGAAAACACGCATGGGACGGACTCCCAAGACTCAAACACTCATCCTAATTAAAATATATTATGAAAAATCAGTATTTCCTTTTTCCTTTCTTCAAAGTTACATTAATTTGATGAAACAAGCATCAGAATTTTGAATGTTAATCAAAGAAATAACAGTTTCACAGGACAGATCTTTAAAATTCTCCCTCTTTTACTTTCATAGAGAAGACTGGAGCTGAAAAAAACCCTGAAGAAATGTTTTTCTGTTACTGCTTAACAAGAAATAGGCAGCTAATCAAAAGAAGATGCAGTGAAAACAAAAATACACAAAGCCCCGCATCTGCTATCTCAATAAGGTATCATAAAAATCCTCTCTATTTCTCTGTAATGAGACAGCATATTTTAAAACACAACTGGGTAAATTTTCAAAGCAGCAAACTTATATAACCATACAGATCCTATTGACTCTACACAGGCCACACAGCTAAATTTCAAGTGAATCTCTGACAACATATCCTCAAAGAAGATCGAAGGTGTCAGCTGATTTTCGTGTTAAGATATAGACTGCCTTGTGGAAAACCACATTGCAATTAAGTTCATTTTCATAAAATCATAAAAGTTAAAGCAACTTCTATTTTCCTTTCACAGAGGATCATTCCTTTCTGTGCACCAGGAGAGGCTTCCTCTGGGAAGAAAAGGAAATTGTATTTTTAGTTCCAGGCCACAGACCAGAAACTGACTTTGTCACTGACCAACTTTCTACACGAGATTTGAAACTAGGTTTTGTCCCTAATAATGCTGCAGCTGTGATTAAATCCTGTATGCAAGATTATTAATGTGCACTTATCTAAGCCTACAGTGAAGTATCTGCCAGGGCTTGCTACAGTTCTTTCTTACTCATTTGTTCATATATAGAAGATGTAGGTTGTAATAATTCTTGAATATTCTAGAGATTTTCTCTTTGATGGAAGGCAGAGATGGCCCATAGGTGAGCTGCTGTAAAGCACAGAAATCAAAGAACAGTAACAGTAATGATTTCCACAGAAAAAAATATGTCAAGAGTAAAGGAAAAAAAAAAGAAAAAATAATGAAAGGGATGATCTTCTGGGTTTTTGACCACCTGTAGGGGAATATATCTGGTATTCCAGACGTAGGGTATATGCCTCTTAAGAGCCTGTGTGATTTTGTTTTCACAAGCACAGTTCTGTATAATTCTGCTTTCAGATCATTCCAGGTAACTGTGTAAATATTTTCTTCAGTGTACTTTTTTTAGTGAATTTCTTTCTTTGTAATCTTACTTCTAATTTTTGTTTTTAAAAAGTCATGATGAAAACTCATTTTCCACTTCTGCAGGTTACCTGGTCTCACTTGGAATTGTATAACCAAAACCATGCCAAGCTCAATAGCTTGCAAATACTTTTAACCATTTGGGTTGAGATTCATGACTACATTGATATATGGTTTCATGCTTTGTTGTGAAAATATTCCATGATATAGATAATATATCAGAGCTGAGACAAGGAAGATGAGTTCTTAAATCCAAGACAATTATTTTAGAACAAAACTGTTTATCAGCTTATGTATTTTTTTGGAAAACCTTTAATTACTACAGCATAACAATAATTTTTAGTTTCCTTTCTCTTTTAGACCAGAGAAACTTAAAGTGGTAGAGGAAAAGTTCTTGATACATATTTTAGCTAGAAGTCAGAAAATACTGACTGATCACCTCTCAGGAAGGAACACTTTCCAGTTACCTCCAGCCCAGTTTTTTCACCCGAGTTCGAGGTACACCCAGGCCCACTCTCGAAGAAAAGTCAACTCTAATCCCCAGATTCTAAATAGCAAGCACCAAGTTTTATGTTTTCACGGATTAAAAATACACAAATAAAGGGAAGGTGTCAAAATAACAGCAAACAGAACATTTAAATGTCGGCATGCTACAAAATTAAAATGGTAAACAAATATTAAAAGTGATGCAGAAGCTTTCCTTCACATAAGGGCTGCTAAATTACTACACTGCCCAATCTTGAAAACTGTAAAATAAAACTTCAAACTAAAAATAAGTGCTACCAGAAACACTGAATTTTGGAAATGAAAATGAGTCCAACATGTAAAGACATTTTCAAACCCTCCCACAGCTGCAATCCGCTCTGCAGGCCAAGTCCCCAGTTCCTCTCCCCATCTCCATCCCTGCAGGACCTGCCCTGACATCCCTGGACTCTGCCCTCCTCTTGTGCATTCAGTCCTGGACAAGGAGGGAAGGTGGATGTCAGGTTCCATGGTCAAACAAGGGGCAGAGGGTTGGAGAACAACCTCAGATGTGCAGTTGGGAAGCAGGGGGTACCCCCAGGGGAAGGGCCTGCCCCAAGGAAACCCCAAGTGAAATAGTCATTCTCACAGTCCTGTGACTTGCTGGGAAGAAAGGGGAAGAGATTTCCACCCAAATACTTTTATTTGTTTCCAATCACAGACATCCTAGTTTTTATCTCTTCCACATTTGTCACTCTTCTGGGTGCAAGGGGAAATCTGGTGTTAGACATTGTTTGCTCTGCTACATGCTAAGCTGTGATGCTTTTCTAACTCAAATGGTGTAATTTCTCAGATATTACATGGTTTTGGAGCTCTTCTAAGTCTAAAATTTTGATATCAACAGAAAGTGTTAGCAACTCAACCAAAACCTTGCCATATAAACCCACTACAAAAGTAGATGTTGCCTGGTTTTTGAAAGAGAAAAGTCTTCTTTGAGATCTTTTCCCTCCAAGGGGTGCACACAGCCTTGGCTGGCTGTACCACACAGGTCACACGTTGTCAGCATGTCCCTGATGAAAATGAAGATTCCACTTGGAATTCTCAGTAACCAGGGGTGGGTGTTAGCTCTTAAGGAGGTATTTTTATGGACAAGAATGGACAAGAATGGGTCATCTCTGTTAGTGAATCCTTGTCCCTCTGAATGCCTTGTCTTGTTAAGCAGGTAGCAGTAAGAGAAGCCAACAGCACATTTGCTACTGGTGTGTTTCCTCAAAGTCCCTGGGATTGCAGTAAGTGCAACTCTGCTGCTCATATGTTCTTCCTGGAGAGATCTTCCCACCTCCCCACAGCTGCTGGGCTCTTCACAGACCTGCATGGGAATTATATGGGAATTCTGGGAATTAATCACCTTCCTGACCTTTTCAGCATTCTGGATATCCTCAGTTTGCCTTAGTCATGAGTGCAAACAGCTCCCTTTAACATACACACGTACACAATGCTTCCTTTCCCTTGGAAGCACATTTGTCAGGGTCATCTTATCTAACCACAAGTCAAACCATATTGTTTCCATCTTTAAACACCCAAAAGAAAAAAAGTCACTTAAACATTTAATTCACCTAAAATCTAAAAAGCCTAGAACTTTTGAAATTCTTTTCCAATGAAGTCCAGCTTATTCAGTGTGGCTCTGCAGAGAAAAAATCTGCAGCTTTCTATTTTACAGCATTTAGTCCAAGTACCATTTGGGTGTAGAGTGAAATCCTCACCATATCAAATACATTTTTAAAATTGCTAATGACTTCAACAGAACAAATATTTGGCATTTTGTTTTTAAGTTGAATGTTTCAGAGAAATCTTTTTTCCTCCTCCTTCCTAATTAAAAGTTAGGAAGCGAAATAAAGCTTCTGAAAAGACAACTAAAGTTTTATCACTTGTAGTCCACAGTGACTATGTCAGAAGATGACAGGAATAAGCTATGATATTCATGTTAAAAATAGGGTGAACAGAAAAAGTGAGCCTTTCCTAATAGTTACATGGCAGAGTTTATTTGCCACTACTGTTCTCTGGAGTGGTAGGAGTAGCATTGATCTGTATATATTGTACTGGTCAGTAACTGCCTTGTACCACTGGGGTGCAAAGTTCATTTACTTGTTCACAAACAAAACCTCATCCAGTATTCCAGAACTAAGCTCATAAAAGGAGTAGATTCTCCATGCTAACTCTTCTTAAAATGTTTCCATCTGTGCCTCTCTTTGTGGAGAATGCCAGCTACTAATACTGCACTAGCAGATCCAGCTCTAATTTCTACAATTCTAGCTTTTCAATGCTTTAAAGTATTAACAGAGAGAATCTACAATTAATAAGTGGCATAGGCAAAAAAAAAAAGAAAAAAAAAAAAAGAAAAAGAAGAAGCAGCAAAGCACATCTCTAAAAAGAAAATATTTATAAAATAGTGTATACACCATCACTTGGGCATGCTGAGTCCCAAAAGCAACACAAAGAGACAGCGTTTGTTTTCCTTTTCTTCTGCAAAACTACAATGAAGTGATAATGACCTCAGGAGTCTGTGTGTTTATTCCATCTTTGGCCCATTTGATGTGGTTTTGGCCTAAGGAAAAGTTAAAGGCTAAATGTATTTTAAGTGGGCTAAACCCAAGATAAACACATGTCCCTGAGGTCATTATTTCCATTATATGACAGCTTGCATAAAACACCAGAAGCATTGTAAAAACAGTGTAAACTTTTAAAACATATTCTTTTGTAGGCCAGCACATCTTTTAGAAAGTGTATACTGTTTCTAAGCAATTGTTTCTTCTATTGTCAAAGTTTCTTCTTCAGGAACAGAGAAACCAAAGTTTATTTGGACTTTGGCTATACATGAGATAGTCTGGGCTTTGTAAATCCTACACATGGCACTGGAAAATCCAAACAGTGTATCCAAGCATTAATCATGCTCATAACAACTCTGTACATGGAAATATCTATCAGCTGCACTGCAGCTTGGAAGACTTGATCTACATGAAGAAGATTGTTGGTGGTTTAAAAGCACACTAAGGCTTGATTATGGATACACAAGCAATTTAATGGACAAAAATCCATTCTTGTAACCAAGTAAATCACATCTGAACAATTTTGTCTTGTTTTTTGATGCATATTTGGAGGCAAGTGATAACAAGGGAGCCAAGAAAACTGTTTGGAAAATACTCTTCTTCCTCCACAGGTAAGCCAGAGGAGCAGGGAGCTCTTTCCCAGTGTTGGTGCTCTAGTTTTCCCCTGCAGATTTGGATTGTGCTGGCAAAGTTTGTCAATAGAGGGTTTATTGACTCCCACTCCCCATTTTCTTCTCAACTTTCCCAGATACAAAACTGGCATTGTCTCTGCTGCTTGCTTTTGAGCAGCTATGTCCTGCTGCTACCCTCTGTGTGTCATAGTGGATCAGGGTTTGAAATCTATTCTCCACATAGAAAAGGGTGCAAAGATTAATTTTTGAGGAAAAATAACACAAAACCCCAGAATAATTCTTCTCCCTTTCTGTTTAAACACCTAATACTGCATACCCTGAAGTTATCCAGGTCATCTTTGTTTCTGCATTCTGAAAACCAAAAAGGAACACAAAATTTTACCTTTGTTTTCCCAAAACAGTTCTGCAGAATCCAGGGCTGAATTCAAAGCTGCAAGTATTTCAGGGTTGCCAGCAACCAAACCAATTTGGGAGGCATTGTGCCTTGGAGATGTCCATTGTGCTGCAGTTTATTTACAACATCTCTTTCCCAGCCACCCAGAATAGAAAAAGGTGACAAGCATAGGCTTTTATCAATGAGCATGTTACACGACAAAACCATGGCTGAGTCAAAACCCTCACCTGGGTTTCATCTGTTTTCTGTCTCCTTAGGTCTGTTAGACTTTGATGTTGTCCAAAATGTTTCTTTTTTATAATATTATCACCTTACTGTTGGTTTAGGAAAAAGGCAGCAATTTTTTTAACCTTTTTGAGTCATCTGTAGAAGACCTTTCCCCACTAGGAGCAAGAACACAAGGAGAACAGACGGGTTGTAATCATACCATCACTTTGTTCTAGAATGGAACTTTCCTAGATTTAGCTTTTATACATTTTTGTTTGTGAAATCTGAAATGGTCTACTGCCCTCCAGACAAAGAGTATTCTTTTACACTGGAGCATTCCTCCTTTCAAAGACAATCAAATACTACTGCATCATACTTAATATGTATATTATATATATATTATATATTTTATATAATACTTAATATAAATATATAGATATATTTTATATAATACTATAAGATATATTTTATATAATACTTAATAACTTATGGCAGTTAAAAATATGTGTTAAGTATGTGGATTGATTTGTGTAATGCCTGAAGTAGTTTTATGCAATTAGAAAATATATAATCATTGTTATGGGTGAAATAGGGGTTGGATTCTAGAAGGAATTCAAGGATTCAGATTGAAAGATTATATGAGAGGTTTAGCAATATGAAAAACAGTGTTTACATGACCTTAAAAAGACTTAGAGAAGATTTCAATTTTGTCATTCCAGTAGAAATTTCTTCCATTATTCTTTGTTACAATCTGCTGAACTGTCATTAGCCTTGGTGAATCAACATCCACACTGAACTGGAATCATTTGCATATAAATCTGCCACCATTACTTCATTTCTGTGGGTGCAGTTGGAGCCCTTTTCAAAGTAAGCAACAATTACATTGTCCAATTCCACTGTCAACTTCTCCTGGACACTTAGAGACAGCAATAAGTTACTGTTCCATTCCTGAAATACTGACCCTGGTAAGGAAATTGTAGGGGCCAAAAGCACCAAGTGGCAATAAAATGGTCATTTATGGCTCAATCTTTTCTTTCTAAGTCCAGAACTTGACAGAACTGGCACCTTCACTGTCACTGGTACTTGTGATGGTGATGATTTCATTTGTGGGCTTGTTGTTTGGCCAGTTTTGGGTTCTTTTGGAATAAGATATTCCTCCTGTCAGTGAATGGATGGAACCAACACCTGCCTGCCACTTGTACTGGCAGTGAAAAACAGAGATATTTACTGGAAAGTGCTGAGTGGGGGAAAAAAAATAATGAAAAAAAAAAAGACAAGAAAGAAGTTGTTTAATAGGGAATGTCCTATGTGGGCAAGACAGAGAAAAATGGGGCAAATTGATCAGAGACAAGGAAGAGAAAAGGACATTTAATCTCTTATACCAGACAAAGTCCACTGACTTTACTGTGACTTTTGTCCAGATTTCTGTTTTGAAAGAAAACAACAATTGATGGGAGGGGGAGGGGGGAATAAGTGGAAGAAAATACACAGATTTTAGAAAAGAAAGGGAAATCCTGATAGAGTACAGAAAAAGAATCCTAACGACTTGTACAAAACACTGTTTCCCTTTCTCCTGCCCTTCTCCAGCTGTTTCTTCAAACTACATCCAAGCAATTATTTTTAATTCCCCAGCATTCTATAGGGAACAGAATATATATATATATATATAAATATATAAATAGGCAAATATATCCTATATTTTTATGTCAAAATATTGCAGACATAAAAACAATAACTTTCCACCTTAGGAAGTGAGGAAAACAAAGTCATAGTGCTGCTGTGAGCACATCCTGCTCTGCCCAGGAACAGAAGGAGTGAGCTGACCCTCTGAGAACTTTTGCTGGCAGCTGCATATTTTAAAGGTGTTTGCATCCAGAGTATTTTGGTTGCTAGGATTCCTGGTCCCCTTCCCCTCACCTCCCCCTCGCCCTGTACTCCATATGAAATGATACTGAAAAGAAGGGAGGAGAAATGGCTTCACAGCTTTGATCTTATTTTCCATTCTCTTCTTTCCATGTCTAGTTCTCCTAGAATGGCAACAGCCAGGCATACTTCTTTTTCTTCCTGAAATGGTCCCAATCTGTGCCTTTCCAGTGATATCCATATTTTTTCTTTTATTATTTTTTCTTTAATTCCTCAATTTCTTTTTACAGTCTGATCTTTATATCATCTTCCTCTGATGTTTTTCTTTTTGACAATGTATACAATTGTCAAAAACAGTGCTTTTTTTTAAAGGACTAAAATATTCATGGACAAATGAAAACATCTTTGAATGAAAAGATACTTACACTTATATAATGTTACATTTCCTGCATTGAATTTGCATACTCTATCAATAGTTTTCGGAATACTTCCAAGAAATAGCAAAGAAAAGAACAGGAATGGTCTATGCCAAGAGCATCCCTAAAGAAAAAAAAATCCATTCTTTTTGAATACTAAGAAAACAGTGTTTTACTGCTCAGAGCTCATGATATTCTCCCTCATTAGAGAAATATCTGCAAGTTGTAAACTATCTGCCCTGGCAGAGGATTCATAAATCACAACAGTTACCTGCTTCTTTTGGATATTGAATCAGCTAATTACACACCGAAGTTTGGGTTGGACATCTGCTACCTGACTTATCTTAGTAACCACCACAGAGAGCTTCTTGGCAAAGGTTTTCATCTTCTCCCCTCACCCACCTCTCAATTGGAAAATTGGAAATTATTTGGATACTATCACTAGGTCTTAAGTAAAAATAGAATACTCTGGCCTAGGGTGCTTGGTCCCTGGTTGACTGATGGGATTTCTGCATGCTTCAGGCCAAAATGAATATTAATGTAGGTAGAAGAAAAGTAAATGAGAGGAAGAAAGAGCAGAGGGGAAAAGGAAAATAGGTGGAGAAATAGTCAATTAAACTTCTAGTGGGCTGAAAAATAAATAAGCAGTAGTCCCCAATGGAACATGAATTACCAGGGATGAATCACAACATCTGGCATCCTAGGTGTTACTGTTTATCTAAACTACCAATAACACCCGTGTGAGCAAGTCCTGCCAGTGCCACTGCCTGGTATCATCTTGTATGTTAGAGAATGAGTGTGAAAATGTTATACAAGGCTCTGTTAAATACCCTGAAACTCTGGGCCAGAACTCCTTTGCATGGAGTAAATACACCCATGTGTAGGCAATGGGCAGTCACACAGAGATCATAGAAATTTCCACCCACAAAGGATGGATTTACCCCAGTAATAAAGATTTCTGCTGTTTAAACTAATTATACGTACAGAGCCAGCAACTTGTGGTACACAGGGTAGGAGCCCAGGCATCCTGACTCTTATCCATGGACCCTGATATAAATCCCAAATAATATTCCCTTCCTGGCTGCTGTTTGAGCATACCAAGCTTAACTCTCTATTTGTATTCATTGCCTAAATTTAAATCTAATTATAAAAGATATATTTTAAATGTCATTATAGAAAAAGAATCTAATTCCTCTACATGAGGACCATGCCCAACATATTCTTTACATTAAGAAGGACAAACAAGAGGATCTGACCTGACCAAATCTCTGCCTTTCTATGATACTGGAAAACATAGAACAATAAAACCTAAATGGATAATTTGTCCTGGCACAAGAATTAGAAGCAAAATAACATTGGTCTCATGCTATAAAAGAGCAAGGCAGAAAACCATATTGGTGGACTGACATAGTCTGCATTTGTGTTTCATTGAAGCTCATGTTCACATTAAAGGGGGACTTAAAATTGTGCTTTTAGCTCCAGAGCTGAAAAATTCCAGCTGAATTTTTCTGTAAGCCCAGTCATTTTCGTATTAAAGAGAAAGAAAATCATAAGAGCACATTACAAAGTCCTGGAAAGATTTCATTAATTACCTGGCCACCCACTAGTTTTCAGTAGATACAAAGTATCTGTACCACTAGGAAATAGACAGGTATACTTTGATAACTTTTAAGCATATTCCTACATATTTTGCAATTTACAGTGGAAAACATATTCTAGAACTATTCCTAAGGAAGTAATTGTGAAATATAATACCTATTCTTAAAAACAAAGGGGGGAACCAATCCAAGAGAGTTTGTGTAACTCTGCCACACACTGAAAGTGCCTGAAACCACCAGCTCTGCACAGCCAGCTCTGCTGCTGCAGCTGTGAACAAATCACTGTGCTTCCCACTGCTTCACTCCTCTACAGAACCTTTCTCTTGGAAATGAGTTTATGCTGGGCATCACTTCTGGGATCAAAGTCTACCCCAGCTTTGGGTCTGTATGGCATCACCTAGAGTGTTACACAGCATTGACAGCCTCAGAAACAATTGCAATATACAAGTCCAGTCTAAAAGTCAAATATTGCTCTTTAAATGTCAGCATTTAGAAAGAATTGGGATTGTTCAACCCAGAGAAGACAAAGGTACAGGGTAACCTGATTGGAGCCTTCCAGTGCCTGAAGGGAACCTACAAGAAATATGGAGACACTGTTTGCAAGGGTCTGGAGCGACAGGACAAGAGGGAATGGCTTCAAACTGGCAGACAGAAGGTTTGGATTAGATACTGGGAAGAAATTCTTCCTTGTGAGGATGGTGAGCACTGGCAGAGGTTGTCAAGGGAAGCTGTGGCTGCCTCATCCCTGGAAGTGTTGAAGGTGAGGCTGGATGGGACTCTGAGCATCCTGGTCCAGTGGAAGGTAACCCTCCCATGACAAGGAGCTAGAACAAGATGATCTTATTCTACCAACCCAAGTCATTCTAAGATTGATTTTATAACATGTGCCAGGTGTCCAGAAGACAAATTATTTCACATACTGGATATAATGAAACTAAAGTCCATCCTGTTATTTTTTTCTGTTGAAAGCTTTTACAGTGCAGACATACATTATTGAAACAAAGTTTTGCGGCATGTTGAAAATGTAGGGAACACATTTTAAGAATTTTATGTGATAATGTAAACCACAAGGTTTACTGTACCAATTGTATTATTCATGTATATATTTAATTCAGTACAAAGGAACTGAACCTGAACTCATTTGTAGCTGCCACAGAATTCCCATTTCATCACCAGATTCCCCAGGGTGCTGCAGGAACAAGAGGACCTTGATGCAGAATTTAGATCCATCCTCCACACAGCACATGGAGTACATGAAGGACGAGCCAAGAGCAGGTAGTGAAGTAGATTCTTTCTCCATTTACACTGTTATTGAAGGTAACAGCACTGCACACACTCACACCTGCCTGAATCTAAAACCAGGCCAATGAACTTAATTTAAGACTCTTTAATTTTGAAACACAGCAACTAAAACCAAGCAAATCTAGAGGGGCCAGAGATGGCTTTCAGCTTAGGACACAGACTAGAAGTGGAGCTATTTATCCAAAACTCATTCACTTTATTTGAGCTTCCTCCAGTTCTTGATGAATTTTGCATTTCCCTAAAGTTGCTATTGTTGAGACTCATGGAACAAACTTCCTAAATTAACTATAGGCATGAACAAAGCACTGTATTTGTCATAAGAGTTTCTTAAATTCTATGAGAAGGTACCTGCATTTAGGTTGAGATTTAAGTTAAAGAACAATCATTTGCTCTCCTTTCACAGGGAGTTCTCTTTCCTTCCTTCCAAATAATACCATTTCTTAAGCAATAATTACTGTTTGTGATTTGGGAACATTAACACATTGAGCATTAGAAGTTTGATTTTCGTTGGCTTCAGGGTAGGGTGTGAGATAACATATTAGTAGAAATTTCCTGGAATTCAACCTTGAATTTTGCTAATGTCAGGGTTTATAAGGTTTATATATATTCTATCTATAAATATATATATATATATATATTAGCCTTAATTTTTCAGGAGATGCTTATCATACAGAGATTAAGGAAGCTGCCCAAAACTGAGTGGAACTCTGCAGCAGAGCACAGAACTAAAGCTGTTTTCCACAGCCTGCCAAATACACCAATCCTTAGATCGCCATTTCTTTCTCTCAAGGAGTGAAAAGGAGGTGCTTACCTTGTGGCTATCTGAAATTTGATAGAATTTGATAAGAGCCATATCTCAGGCCCAGGAACAAATCAAGGGTTTGTACAGGAATTGACCCATGTTGGCAGATGGAAGGATGTAAATGAAAGAAAAGCTCCAGCAGTTGCAGTTCAGTTTTACTTTTCTTCAGCCATGTTTGTATTAAATTATCTATTTATACTGGTGGGACAAACAGCTAAAAATACCAAAATATTGCAAAAAAGGTGGCCCTTTTTGGCATCATCTTGTCCAGGACACAAAATGGAAGGAACCATACAAATCCTTTAAGAACACTGATTTTAACAATTATCTTTTCTCTATTTTTTAAGTAAAGTTATGATGGTTAGACTTAGCCCATGCTTGACTTGGACACCTATAGACAAAATAATGCTCATTTTTTGCAGTCAAATTATGCCAATCTCTCCTCCCAGGGTTAAGAACCCTGGTGAAAAGGATTACCTGAGACAATTTAAACTGCTCCATCACTTAGCATCAGATTTAGCCCGATTTTATAAAAGATTTCACAGCAGGTCATTTGTTTTCTGTTCTTTCAAACTTTTTGTGTCAACCAGAAGCTGAATGATCTAAGCCCAGTGCCACGGCTGGGTGTGATGGGCAAAACCCACCTGAAAAAAAGATCTCTAGCACAAAGACCAAGGTTCTGAGCCACCACCACAAAGGCCAAGATTCCAGGAGGATGCAGAGGACACACATGGATTTATGTCATTAGAGAGCAACTTGGATTCAAATAAAAAGCAGTGTGCATTCCTCTGTTCTGCCACCCAGACTACTCCTCTCAGATGTCCCATCTTCTCCAGGAGACAGGAGTGGTAACATTTTGTGGGCCACTCTATTCAAGATTTTTAAATTTTCATTGCCTAAGTCTGTCTATCTCCAATGAAAGTGTGCAATTTGGTCAAGAGTCTCCTACCAAAAAATACACTCTCATTTAGCCAGCTAAATTAATTTCATGCCTGCTACTGAACCCTACTCAGACACTTTTAGTGTGCTATGTCTTTTTCTGACTTGGAGCAGATCTGAACAAACAAAAGAGAAAGACTCATGCCGTTAATAATGAACCACCTGAGCTGCTAAGTTCCCCATCTTGTTGCAAATTTCCATCTTTTGGAGACACTGGAGTTATTTAAATAACCTTTGTTGTATGAAGGGCTCTCTCTGAGCCATCCACACCATACAAGGCACCCCACACTGAAAGTCAACTCCTTGACCTTTTATTCTCAGGCTGGGGAATGAGACATGCCATGCACTCATATGATCTGCCCCTGGGCACCATTCTGGGTAAGTCACTTGGACAGCACCTCTTGCCAGCTGATTCACAAAGTGGAATCTGCATAAGCTCTTGAAAAGAAATGCTCATTAATATTCCTAGCCAGAGGCAAGTGTGTTACAGCTCAGCGAGAGAAAGGGTCAGGGAAAGGGGGGAAAAAAAAAAGTTTAAAAAATGGGAAAAGATTTGAAGGCCTCATAGAACAAGTTAATACCCCAAGACAAATGGTGCCTTTGTCAGTGGAAGAACAGACCATTCTGCTCTAGGAAGAACTATGCAAATAGACTGGAAACAAGGAGATATTCTCTATTCTATTTTTATCAATAACCCAAGAGTATCAGAGAGACTAAGACAGCCCTTCCCCAAGGATACTTGGGCAATTTAATGGAACTAAAAAAAAGGACTGGGGACTTCCACAGAGCATCCTCCTTTAGTCAACAAAGCAAAAGCTTTACATTCAGCTCAAAACTTTCTAGGGGTACATTCCCTTTCCCCAGTGTGCTCTCTTCCCTAATTTGCCATCTCCTCTTCCCCTCCCCATGCTCCATCCCTGGAATTATGCTTCTCCTCAACCATGGAAATTTCCATCTCACTATAGTAAAATGCAGGGATTTTGCTAGTACAGGGAATCAATAAGAAGGTTGCGACAGAACATATGTTTTTATCTGAAAACAGGAATTGCCTGCCATTCTCCTCCCCCACTTCAAGAAGAAGGAAAAAAAATAGAAGAGATGTGGTTATGTTATAGTTACTCATTTTCTTTTGATCTAAGTGATATATCGCTTTTCCTATTAGGATTTCATTTGCTTTAGCATGAAGAGATCAGCAAGTAAGTTCTGTTTTAATTAGACAGGTACTAAAGATTTTGATAGTAATTTGAATACTGACAAGCTGGAGTGCTCACTGGTCCATGAACAGAAAAGACATTATAGTGTTCAACCTGCTTGAAGAGAAAAACTCCCTTAAATATTTTACAGGCAAGAGAAAAACAGAAAAGAAAGTTATGCCAAATGGAGAGATAAAACACGGGCAATAGGATCCCAATGCTGACCTATGAGCCACCTGCAAAACTTCTTATCTCCCTATCTGGAGTTTCTGCTCCTTAGCAGGAGGCCTGGTTTAGCCACATTTACTGCAGGTACGGTATAAATTTGGAACACAGAGCCTAGAAGGCCATTTCTCATAAACAAGATTTAGGAGCATCACTGCAGATGCCAGTGCCCAAGAAGGGTGAGTCATAAATGTGTCATAAGAAGCAGATACGTGTGCAGAAAATGAGAAGCACACAAATGTGGAAGTGTTGCAGGTAGGCTTGCTGCTTCTTCCCACAGTGCAGCCTTTGTGTGCTTCTTTTGGACTGTCCATAGTTCTGGGTTTCTCTTGTTCCACACAATTTTCCCAATGCAACTTTCTTCCAGGAACACATTTATGACAGCAGGTTCCCTCACCAACTCTTTTGCCTCACCCAGCACGTTTGCCAGCTTACCAATGATTAATTTCTTAAAATGAAAGCTACCTGTGAGCCTTTTCTGGATTGCAGGAAATTCATCCCTTCACTCATTTCTCTTCTGTTGCTACTACAGGAGCAACTTCATTTCTCTTCTGCCTTTCTTCAGGTAAATCATCCTTCCAGGAGCAGTGCTGCTGGCCCAGAAAGCAAAAGCTCTGGCTTTTTTGAGTTTTCTCTGTTTCTGCTGCTCAATAACTAAAACAAAAAGGAGCACTCTGGTATCCTTACTGAGCCAAAAAACCATAAATATATGTATAAATACACATATATACTGACCTGACTTTCATCTACAAGGCAGCTGGTATCTCCAGCTTCTGAACACGTGAACATGAGCCACTGTATATAGTATTAGCTATGCCAGTCTGCATTGCACCCACTAAACCTGACCTGGAAGAGACTCTGAATCATTATATATGTTTCTTGCAGTACAAGCTATTATCTTTCCTGTCATTATTTGCAACAGCAGAGATATTCCCATGTGACTCAAGCAATGAGATGGGTAATACTAAAGATGCAATACCAATAAAAAATGAAAGCAAAGCTGCAGTGAAAGTACTAAAGCAATATAAAACATATTGAGTTAATGAAAGGTCTCCTCCAAAAATGCCTAATAGCCCTGATCCTCCTTTAGTGGGCAGAAATAGAGACGTGATTCTAAGAGCCTGGTGTGATGCCCAGATTCACAAACTCCCCCCTAGCATTTTAAAAGAATGACACAACTGCTATCTTTAGAAGTGAGAGCTGGAATTTCAAAGTTGCCAGAGTCTTTTAATTTCTTTGGGTTATGAATGTTTAACTTGTGCAAATTTCTTTGAAAGTTCCATTAAAATATTCAAAACTGGGACTTGTTTAAAGATATAACATAGCATTTGTGAGAGGCAGAACTGCCTAGTGACTGGAAGAGGATAGCAGAGCAATCACCATTATTCATTTCCATTCAGGATTCTTGCCCAAACTGCTGTGCAACCATAGGTGATACAACCATTTCCTCAATTCATACGTATATAAAATAAATAACATTATTTCCTCTTCCCTGAGGATTACATTGCAAAGCTTATTTAGCTGCTACAGACATGGTTGTGTGTTTACCATACAATCACTTGGACTTAAGACAATGACTCAGATGGAGACCTGCATCATGTAATACCACTCTAAACTGCACATCCAGTGTAATAATGGTTTCTGAATAATTAAGGGTATAGCTTCCAAAAACTTAATTTTCCTACACTTTGGATTTAGGTAGAAACTAAAAATAAATTATTGTTGCCACAGCTACTTTTCTCTCTCTCTCTCTTAGTTCATGACCTTAGTAAAGTCTTCGTGTCCCTTTCTTCATTTTTTTTATTGAAATGCACTTTGCTTTGAAGTTCGTTTTTCTTTGCTATTTAGAACTGATGGCCAGCCAACTAAAACTCCTCTATCTAACCCCAGCTTTTCATCCAAAGCACAGATAAGCTGTACTTAATAAAATCAGGCAAAAGAAGTAAAGTTATGAAGAAAAGCAAATGCTGTGCTCAGACTCCACTCAAACACAAGTTGTAGAAGGATGTGCTGTCACTTCTGCTATCATGTCTACAGATCCATACTGCAAACACATCTCCTAAAATGCAGCAGGGTTTTGTACTGCTTGCTGTAATAAGAGTCTTACAAGCTGGCATGTTTGTAAAGTGAGACAGAAATTTATATCCTGGTTCAGTAATTTGGTGTTGGTCAAATTTAGAAAACTCACGGCAGTTCAGTTCATCAAATGAAGAGACAACAGGGATAGTATGCAGGAAGGCATTTACTTACAAACACGTGCAAAGACATATTTAAATCCCAGTGAAGGTAGATAAGAATTGACTGTTTCACTGAATTATGTGTCAATCATTTTGACTTACATGTTTCTAACACTAATTTTTCAGCCCCAAGTTCCTATCCTCCTGACTTCCCAAAAAACCCCTTCTTTTTCCAAGTTCCCTGTTCCTGCTTTTTAATTTGCTGGAATTTTTGTTCCATCTCAGTACAATCTACTCTAGGTAAAATCTCATCTTCCCACTTTCTTCCTGTCAGTCACTGTATTTCTGATGTTGCCTTCTGTGTTGATTCTCACTTAGAACTACTTCCCCTTCTCCTGCCCTTTTCATTGTGGAGAAGATGTTGTGATGGAGATCCACAGTTAAAAAATCCTGATCCTTCAGTTCTTAGCATTTTCATGTCCTGCCTACCTCCATTTTTTTTTAGAGTTTACCACTTCTGCTACTTTTTCCTGAGCTTTCTCTCCAAGCTCACCTACCCTTGAGGAGCTGAAAGTCTCTTCCAGTCTCTCCCACTGCATTTCTCTGCTAGAACCACTTGTCTTACAGTGACTGGAGTGAAACTGTCCAAGAGCAAAACACAGGTAGATGGACACTATTGATTACTCATACTTTTTGTTTTACATCACTGATTTTGGGGATATAGAGCCCTCAGTTAGGCTCATCTGCTGTCCAACACTCTCTGGTTTTATTCTTCTGCAAATGTGAGTTTGGAATTGGATGGCAAATATACACTTGCAATGAAAACAACTGCAGGAGCTATTCCCACTATTTGCAATCCATCCAAAGATGATAACCCATCTCCATCAGGCTTTCAAAAGTGAGTTGAAATTCAGTGGAGTGTAGATTCTTAAGTGCCTGGATCACTTTTGAAAACAAAATTTTGAAGGATTTTTTAAAATATTACCCTCTTTAGATTTTGGGATCCTCATTTTTCTATCTTTGCTCATAGTTAAAGCATAAGTCAGACCTGTGATCAGTATTGCAGAGCAAATAATATCAACACTCCTCAGCATTATTTTCCACTCTACAATATTTAGATATATAAAAGTTAAACTTCCACACTGAACTTTTAGCTACAGATCTGTCAGACCCAAAGGTTTCCTTATAGAAAGAAAATATTATTGTTAGTCCCTGCATATGCATATCTTAAATCAACACTCCCTTGATTTATCAGCATTACACAATGATGACTGTTGCTTTACCTGTATGAACTAGGACATTCAGCCTCAAATGAATCAACCTAAATGTTTTCTAAAAATTAACACTCAAAAAAATTAGGCATGACAGAGATCCTTATCCCTGGGAAGTTTCCACCTAATGTGGTGGTCCCCAGCCTTTGCCAGGGAACATGCTGGTTTCTCATACTCTCACTGTTATCATTCCTGATGTTTATATTTTCTGTCAGAGACCCAATGATGGAGTTCCCACAACCTCTCCTGCATTGTCCCTCTGCTTTTGTGTAGCTGCTTATCATTGTCACATACCCCCCAGTCCTTGCTTTTTTATCTTAGAAGGAAATTAATTTACTTTCCCTTCAGAGGGGTCGCATTTCCTGGACCTCTGATCACTATCACTGTTCTCCTCTGTATTTTCTCCAGCCAGTCCACATCTTTCTTGAACTGCTCTACACAAGAGCAGATAAAACCTCAAAGCTGAGGTCTAACAGATGCTAAAAAAAGCAGAAAAATTTCATGGGTCATGCAGGTTGTACTGCTGTTGATCCTTTCCAAAATGGTATTTGCCTTTTTCACAAGAGCATGACATTGTTGACTTACATTTGTCTTGTGCTTTACCATCTCTCTCAGGTCCTGCTCCACAGAGCTTCTATCAAAGGATTTTTCCCCCCAACCTGAACTTCTGGTCATATGAATCTGAGTGTGACACTTGTAAGTCTTCCTATCAAATTGCATTGAATTTCTTCTAATCTCTGAATCTATGTTAATGAGGGGTACTTTTTACTCTAATCTGGGTCTTGTATGTGCTCTCACTCTCTCCTAGCACCATGTCACATGGGAATTCAATAAGCATACTCTCTTTTGTCACCCAAATAGCAACTGAAATACTGAATAGCTCTGAACCCAGGACAGACTCCTGCAGAACACCTTAAATCTACACTTTATTTTGACAGCAAACCCCTGAAAATTCTCTGCATTCAGTTTCCTGACTGATTTTGGGCCCCATCTACAATAATTTCACCAATATTAAGTTACTTATCAAAATGTCACAAGACGCTGTCAAAAGCCTAAAGTGAAAATATGTCATCTGCTGCTTTTCCTTTATCCATAGCATATGATAGCCAAAAGTTAGTTAGAAGGAAGGAAGTTAGATTCTAACAAAATCTAACAAGATCTAACAAAAGGAAGTTAGATTGGTTTGACAGGATTTTTCTCTTGACAAATCCATTTGGTGGCTATTCATCTTGTTAACTTCTCTGTGCTTACAAAGAATTTTGTTGGTTACTTCTCCTAGAATTTTTAAAGGAAAGACAACAAGGTCAAAATACCCCAGTTCCTTTTCCTGAGACTTCTGTGTCTCAGAAACATGCCAGTGACAGCTCTGAGAGTACTTCATCCATCCCAAGAAACAATTCATCAAGACCACTGACTTTAAAACATTTAGGTATTTTCAGTCATGTTTTAGAAATGAGAGAGACAGTAGGAGTGTTCTTCACTTTGAATTATTGATCATCAAATTGCATTTTTTGCATGGAGGAATTTCTGAGTATTTCTAAGTTCTTCTGACCCAATGTGTTATCCTGACCCAATGTGATCGGGCTGTAAGCCTTAACCCAAACTCACAACAGCCATGGTAATTAAGCCTGTTTAATTGACCCTGTTACAGCCCACTTTCTCAGCTCTCTTGTGACTTGAGAGATGATATTTTCCTATTTAATGTCTCTGAAAAACATGTGAGTGGTATTTGTGGTGGTAGGTCATCTCTCTCTTGACTGTGTGAAGACAACAGCCTAGTGTACTTGCACTGAGTTAATATTTTACTGCTTCCAAAGAAAAAAATTAGAAACAAATAAACAAACAACAACTCCTTTTGTTTGCTGTCCTTCTTTTCAAGTATCAGATAAATCACAAGATGCTTGAAGTTAATAATAACAAGGACAATAAATACAGGCTAATGCCAGCAAACCAGTCATATGCCTCTTGCTTTTGCATGGCCTGATCATGTGTTGCCTCCTGCAGCTAGACAAGATGCAGTTTTATAGGTGTTTCAGATCTTCCTTTGACTGGTTATCAAAGCTTTTTTGCCCTAAGATTTGTGACCTTTACCAGGACATATATGCTGGCAGCAGTTACTAACTCTGCTCACATGGGAAAAGCCCAGAGGCATTTTTCTACAGTTGTTTTATTTTCCAGCTCTACTTTAATTTGAAAGATGGTCAATTACTGGATTAATTTTTGTTCTCTTAAATTCAATGACTTCAGCCAAGCAACAAAAGGCTAATCTCTCCCTGGAGTTGTCTCTTCACCCACTACCATTAAGCAAATTTTTTCCAATTTCTTCAAAACTTGCCTCATTAAAACACAAAGTCATTGTACTGTGATGTTGTCCAGCTGTTTTGCCACCTGCAAGCGAGATGGGCACTCTCCTTCACTGAGACAGTTCTACTCCTGTCCAGAGACAAGTACATGATCCTGCATGGGATGGTCACTGCCCCCCTGCCCCTTCAATCTAATTAATAAAATTATTTAAGGTCCTAATAATCCACCAAACCAAAAGTAACAGCTAACCCTGGCAAATCTCAAAAGAAATGCCTACAGACATCAAATGTGATCCTCCACTACTTAATGGCCTGGGCTGTTTTTTTTTCCCATACAAAACGCTGTTAAGACCAGCTGTACACTGGTTGTGCCTTGAATTAACACAGTGAAAGTCTCCCTGTCAGATTCCTAATGACATCTCCCTGTATCTTCCCAGCTGAGGACACTGCCAATAAATATGTCTGCTTTTCTTTCTCTCTTTCAGACATAGGACAAAATTGAAAGGGGTTGCTGCTTGGCAAAATATGCTCAGATGTTGAGAAAAGCAAGTCATTCTGGAATACCAGCACCAGGAAAGCTGGAAGTCAAGCTCCTCAATACTCTAATCCCTAAAGCTTTCTTGGAAATATGATTCTCGATTTTCCATCTTCCCCTGGTTTAGATTCTTTCAAATATTTGGATGAAACACTTATTTTACAGTCAGAAATTACACCCCATTTGCTTTCTGCCTTCTCCTGGATCAGCATAATTTTCCTTTTACTTTAAAAAAGCCAAAGCATTCTCAAGTTGCAGCTCTTGACAGGCAGCAATGCTGCATCTCTCTATCCCTGCATGTGCACACAGCAAGAGCAGCAGCAGCTGCCACTGGTGCCCAGACCTCCTCCCCTCAGACTGACAACCTGTCTTAATGTTGAAAAACAGTTCAAGGTAGCACTTGAGACCAAACATGCCATTTTTCTTGTCAAAATGAAAGCTGTAAATTTTAAGCCTAATGCTTAATGTATCCAGATATTGAACAGAGGGACTTTTATCCTCAGCTTAATGGTCTGTCTAAAATCATCAAAAAAGATTACTTAAAAATTCAAGGTCCTCAGAGGTCCCATAAAAATTGTGTGAAACATTTTTTTCAGAGCTTTTGGGGAGGGTAGGGGATCCTTTCATATTTTTTTTCTTTCCCTTTTCTTTTTTTTCCAGTTGCAAGGGGAAAACATGTACAGAAAGATTTCTATCTCTTTTTTTCCTGAGCTTGAAAGACTAACAGACAAATCTGACTACATTCGGGGGAAGCAGAGCTTCGGCTGGAGTAAATTATCCCAGCTCCAGTAGTTTGCAAGAAACAAGAACGATTTACACCAGCAGCCAATTACACCCTGGCTGTTTCTTTCAAAAGCTGCACACTAAAATGAGATCTAATACTTCCAAGTACTCCTCAGAGACACGGATTCTAGAAATCATGTCTCACTCAACCTGTCTGCTTTGTGGGGTTTGTTTATTTTGCTAATGTCGGTGAGATGTCTAAGGATTTGAAGGTTCTGTTTGTTTATTTTCAGATGTTAAATGGGGAGAATCAGCTGTATTTTCTTACAGGGATTTTAAGAGGGTTTGCACAATCCTACCCTCAGTTGCAAACCTGAGTGGAGAGGAATTACTGTCAAAGCACTCAGTGTTAGTGCAAACTTCCCCCCTTTCCCCAAAACAGCAAAATATCTCCTGTTCCCTGGCACTGCAGCACCTTCCAGTGCACAGAGATATCTGCTGTGGGCTAGAAGCAGGATTCTCATGAGAAAAAGCCAAGCAACATTTTAACAAAACACTCATCAACTTTCAATTTTAATACACACCAAAACCTCCTGTATACTACAAATGTACCTAAATGTATACTGACAAATCTCTTCCCCTCACTGCTGTACCTTTGCAGAACTAAAATCTAAATATCCATACAACTAAAAGCTTTTTAAGTGTGTCGACATCTGTCCATACCTATAAGTCACACTGTACTCAAACATTTGTGCTTGTCTGTAACTTTCAATAAAAAGCATTAATAAAATTACAAGTGTACACAGATTATAGGCTGCATTTTGAAATGTTAGTAAACACAGTGTTTATATGTCAGACCATAATGTTTCCAGACAAGCTGTTGGTAGGAGTCAGCTTTACAAAAACTTTCTAATTGTTTCTTTATTTCTGTTCCCAACTTTTCAGTATACTTTCTTTAAAAAAGGAGTTACATTATTCACATTATGCAGCCCCTTGGACAAAATATATTCAAATTAAAGGTTTATGTACCATATCTGGAAATGAGTAAAGAATAAGTAAAACCCAGAAAAATCCTAGTTCGGTTATGCTTTTTGCAAAAAGCAAAAGTATCAGGCAAAAATTTTGCTTCGTATGATTTTACACATATGAACTGAAATCTTGCCAAGGTTTTAGAAAACGGCGATATGTAAATACCAAAGTTTAAGGGTACAATTTCTTTAACCAAGCATAGCAGTTGTGCATACATACAGCTTCAGTGAATTGACAAAATGCAGTTAGTTCCCTGTGTTCAGCTCCTGTAAAACCACTTTTTTCCCCCCAAAGTTTGAGCTAAATCAATTTATATAATCTGCGGATCTGTCCCTGCCTCTACAAAATGGTGCTGCAAACTTTACCAAGCTTACTTATAACATTTCTAGCACCTCCACTTTCTATTTTTGGTTAACAGTATCATATAAGCAACCTGATTTTTGTTTTTAAACCAGTCTTCCAGTCCTTCTGTGTCCAAACTCCTTCAACATTTTGCTACCTCTTTAAATTGCTGAAAGGATTTGATCTCACTTCAGATCTAGAAAAAGGGCAAAGGTTTGGAAATGTATTTGTTTGCAATTTGTTGGTTTGGGTTATTTTCCCTCCCAAAGATAATTAGATGTGGTTGTCAGCTTTAGCAAAGGACACTACATGAGAAAAGGTAAATTTTCCACAGCTTTGGCTTTACAGATAGTGCTATCAAAAATATATAAATTTGAGCTTAAAATTAATTACAACTATTATAACTGTTTTGTAAGTTTTTCAAAGGAACACAAGAGTTAGTAGTTAATTTTTAGAAAGGAAAATTAGCTTGTCTTTACAATAACTGTCTGTTTCCAGAGGGTATGAAATATATGTTCATAGTGCCAGATCTCCTATGCTGGGAAATCAAATCATTTCAGGGGGAGAAAAATGTGCTTCTCAGAATTCCTGTGGCAGACCCAGCCATGTGTTATTCAAGAGGAAGCATCAGGCAAAGTGTCAAATTGTTCCTGTATTACCTGTGCCCGCTCCTCTCTGTTCTGTGGAGTATTTAAAAAAAAACAACAACTCTAATAAATGCATTCAATAATTGTTTGAATTGCTGCTGTGTGTTCTGTCATAAATGGTTTATGGACAACCATCAATTCATTCTGCTCATCACTCTAACAAGTTCAATGTACTATTCGGAGCAAAGGATGACTATTTATTTAACAGCTTTTGGCAGGAAAATTTGTTGCGTGCCACAACTTTACAAAGAACATTAAAATCAATGACAATTTATAAACCAAAGACTTGGAATTGTGCTTTGGATTCCCATAATTCATCAGAATAAAGCTGTCAGATACCTTTTATTATAAATTAATAGCATGTTGTCTAGCAGCTTGGCAGCAGCAGCCGTTTTGCCAGGTTAGCAGTGACATCTTGTGGTATTTTTACCCATTGCTACTGGCTTCAGCTTTCCTAGAAATATTGTGTTATCTCCTCATAGCACAGAAAGTGTGTAAAGGAATGTATCATATTGTCTAGATATCAACATCAATAATATTTTTAATAACAAAAAAAATAAATGATCTTGGCAAGTATGCTATTACTAATGTAATCTTGAAATTTAGAAGAGAAGAAGATATTTTTAAATACTCCTTTTGCTGGTCATGTTAGATATTTATTGGTCTACTGTAACAGTTACTAACAAACTTACTAATTTTCTAACGCATGCTTTTGGTATCTTTGTAATTGGCATTTATTTAGTGTAAAGATGGGCTTTCATGTTATATTGGTTTGGGAAATTCATGCTTTAAAGGTCTGAGATCTAGTCTTGCTAAACTCTTCCATTTTAAAATATTCTTTTACCTTTTTAGATGCCTCCACAAAAAACACACCTCTTAAATTTCTCCTTTCAGGATCCACTAAAATTACCTACAGAGGAGTAAAAAACCATTATTGGATACTGCAGGATGGAAGATCTCTGTTGTTTCCGTATTCTGCAAGGCAGTCACTCTTGCTTTCACATTAATAAAAACGAAGGAGCAGTCTTTTATAAACTCCTGTTTTTCAATTATTTTTCTCACTATTTCCTGTGACTACAGAATGATCTATGGAAGTTTTAAAGAAACTGTATCTGTTTCTAGGAGCTTCATTGGTTTAGAGGATAAAAACAATACATGAAAAGATAATGTGTATAAGTGTTCTTTCCACTGTATAATGTTGTGGGATATAGAGATGATAACTTCCCAGCCATAAGAGTGAATGGTAACAGATGCATATAGAGAAATACTCTTTAAATACCCACAGATTTATTTTCCTATGTATTCTGATCTTACTATATTATTAAGAAGAAATTCTTAAGAAGAAAAGAAATTCTCCACTGAGAAAAAGAATGGTTTGTGCAGCAATCCCCAGACTAACTCAGGGTTGTCTCTGGCAGGTGTAGCAGAGGAGTGAGAGGAAGGAGTGGATGTGCCCAGGTGCCCAGGCAGACCTGATGCAAAGTGCCACTTACAACCTGCTGTCAACAGCAGCTGCCTCTCATCACGAGTCTCTTCAAAGTTTTCTTTCCTTCTTTTTCCTGGAAGCAACCTCTAGCTGCCAGAGGGGTGTGCTATAAATGGGTTGGGGAGGTTCTCATTCCTATGTGATCCCTGTAATTAAAAGCATTGGAAAGTCTGGGTGACAGGCAGCTCCTGCCCACTCACACTACTCCTACTTCTGCCTCTCCAGTTATTTGTGCTGTTCCCAGTTTAGTGGGTATTTAACTACTTAGTCTTAACTCCTCAAAAACGCCTTCCAGAGAGGTAAAATTTTGATTGCCAGACAATGATATGTCATTTGATGAGGGAGATGAGCCCCAGGTCAGCCTGGAATTGCATGGTGGAACAGAACAGACATTTTCATCAACCAGTGCCACAGTCATGGGAACATCTTCCCATTCCTCCTGTGAGCTGCTGTTCTTAACCTTCCAGCCCACTTTTACAAACACCTGAAGATTCACTGGCATCAGCAGGTATTGTGTTAGAGGAACTTCTTCCCTTGTTATCAGTCCATAACTAGAAGTCTGATTCAAAACCACCTAGGGTAAGGAGCAAACATCCTACCTAACTTCAGCCACCTAAAGATAAGCATCTAGTCTGAACCACCTCTCCAGCATCCCTCTGTTGTCAATAGGAATGGATAAAGATCTCTAAAAGCAGATTTATCTCACCTTTCTGAGATAAGGCACTGTGTGGAGGCGCTTATCTCTTTCCATTAACTACAGAGAGAATCCAGATGACTCCTTCAACTGGATGTTAGAATGCTGAAATTAAGTAAATCTTACCCCTATATAGGGAGTTGTATGAAAAATAAAAAGTAAAAAGAGTGGGGTTTCCACAGGGTCTGAAATCAGTCACTTGACTGCCAATCCCCACATTTACATTTAAATTCCAGCACAACATTTTTACAGCAGACTTACAATGACCTCTAAAATTACCAGCATTTTAATAACCAAAAATACACCATCAAAGATTAAAACATAATACATATTCCAGTACAGAGGCATGTCCCAGTATTCTTAGCAGGAATCTACACAAGATAAGAGCTTTTAATATTTAAATCTTAGAGAACTTTGAAATATTGCCTGTTCCTGCAATTTTATCACAGATCTTACACAGGGATGTTCGTTGAAAACTCCAGGTCTTTTAGCATTCAACAGTACAAAGCTTTTTGGGAGGGAATAGGGGGGGCTACTGGAAGAAAGAATAAAAACAATCCCCCCTCCCACTCCACTACAAGATTTTTACAACAGGAAGGGCCTAAATCCACTACAAATACCAATGTTTCAGGTCCAAAGGGCAAGAAAGGAAAACTCCATGCTCTGTATTTATGATTTTTCTCATACAGTATTCAAAAAACAGTCACAGAGGTCCCAGAGATTCCTTATCTGGCAAAGGTATGGATTATAATTTCTGACATGCATTAAAATTTCTAGTACATCACTCATGCTTATATTGGTCTCAGAGATCATCTGTCTGCTGTAACTTCCAAGATTTGTTTACAGCTGCTCGCAGAGTGCAGAAAGCTGTTCCTAATAATGACAATCCCTCTTTGCAACATTTTCCTGAATTATTTTTGCAATTGGCTCAAAACTTTAGCCCATAGCAGAGAAAAGAACTTTTGCTCTCCCTGCTGACCTCATTGATTCTTCATAATTCGTCATGTTTGTCACTTAAGCACCAACATGTAAAATCTGTATTGAGCCTGGTGCCCGTCACCAGGTCACTCCCTGGATGTCTGTGACAGCCTCTGCCACTCGTCTGGCAGGGTTGAGGGGGGATCATTTGGTTCAGAGAGCTTGTGACATCTGCCTGCCTTTGCTGGGTTTTCTGAGTGAAAGTACAGCCTGATATGGGTGCTCTCCGTTTTATGAGAGTCCCAGCCCTAATAATATGCAACTAAAATCATAAACAAGGAAAATATAGATTAAAAAGGGATCAAAGAACAATGGCAACCTGCCACAAAGAGGCCACAACACTGTGTCTTCAGTGTGCACAAAACAAAAACTCTGACAAGGGCTGTCACATCCTATTTTAGCAATTGATTTAGCAGATGTGGCTAAAGACATTCCCTACACGTCCCTGTTTTAGCCACCACAAGGCACAGAGCTCTGTCACACAGCATGTGCCATGCAGGGAACCATCACTGCTGGAGGAAAGAAGTGATGACTTGTCATCCCTACAAATCAAAGCTCTTCAACAGATTCAAGGGGCCAAATTCAGCAGCAATGAAGGTAAAGTGGAATATGCCAGGCCCCTTTTGAGCTGTTTATCACCTATGACTGATATGCAAATCAAGACCAGGGCCTCTGCAGTGGCAGAATTGATGAGACAGGAGGGAGCTGGAAGAGACAACACTGCAACAGCACCTTCAGGGTCAGCCTTGCTCTGTCCACCTCCACACACTCATCTCTTCTGGCCCATCACAATACTCTGGAGGCTTCTCTTCTTTTAAACCACTTTCAGGATCCGTGCATCACTTCTAACTGGTCACTTGGGCTTGATAGGTCAGCTGTGTTGTAAATTTAGGAAACAGTGCAAAGGGAATAACTTGTGATCAGCTGGATCACAGCTGCAGAACCTGTTTTGTATTCATTGCTGTAGCTCATGCTACCTTTGTCTTCATTTTCAGCCTAGAATGATCTGGCTGTTTCCAAATCCTAATTTCAGCCTGGGAGTCACACTTATCCTAGAATGTTTTTAATAGCTTATTTTCTCTGGCCTTGTGAATGATGTGTGCAGGCTCACAATTCATCTCTGGCTCACCACAGCTGACATCTCAGTGAATCACATCAACAAGTCTTACATGGGGTGGACCACATGCTTGGGTTGGTGTGACAAAGCACCCAGACATGACAAGCACACCAGTTTTTGAAAAAACAAGAAAAAGAAAATACCTTGTTATTCTGCAGAGTGCATTGCCATGAGTGTTCCAGAGACACAGATGTGAAAACCAGAATGAGCAAGCAAATCTTGTGGTTTCTGCATCATCACCCACAAGCAAGCAAGAAGAATTGTAGTCTGTAATGGGCAGGATGGTCCAGCAATTGTCTCTTTGGGAGTTTCTGCAAATTCCACTGAAATTCCTAAATTCCTGCCCTGACAAGGTACTATCCAGTGATGAATGGACTGCTGCACAGGACCAAGTGTGAAGGTTTCTTCATTTCTAAATATGCATCTAAAAGCTTAATAAAATATGTTCCCAACATCTGCTCTCTTCAAAAAATGAACAGAAATACTGCAAATCTTGGTTCCTTATGAGATTCAGATTTTCTGTACTTCTTGTTCAAGCAGGACCAGACTTACTATATCCCAAAAATAGCTTTATTGTGATAGAGAACAAACTAAAGAGCTTATGAGATATCACATACATACACATTGCAAAGCTACAATTCCCTTAGTGCCTTATTTTTAAAAAGTCTTGTAAGCGGATGTCTCTAATTTTCTGAAAGCAGACTTAAGATATCTGAAAAGAACTGCTTGAAAATAAATTGAAAGATTGCTACCACCAACAGTAGCTAATGCAAGACTTAGGTGGTGACAAACTCTGGAAAGTAAATCAATTGTTGAAATTCAGGCAAGCTAAGCAGAAAAAAAAAAAAATATGTAAAGCCTGTTCCCTAAAACCTGGTTTACATCCACTTTTGCTTCCAAGTCCCTGTGTATTAAGCAGGTCATAAAAGCATGCTGGGAAGCTGTTTGAATTCCTCTGATGAGGAGTGCCAAAAGCTTTCTCCAAGCTCAGAACTAGAGCTAGTTAGAAAACAGGAAATGTTTTGCATAACGTTTGTGCAAGCCAGAGAGCTGAACATTATCCATTATTAAGACAAACATGAAACAAGGGAGTTTTACCTATAAGACAAGCAAATGTTATGTCTGGACATATCTATATCTATCTTTAGAGTCAGGCCAAGAAAAAAAAGCTCACTACTGACTACGCCTAGCTTCAGGTAAAATAATTTTTTTAATCTACTCTAGTTCTATCCCTTGATAATGGATATTTTTCCCTGGGTCTCCAAGTAGTCAGAATGCAAAGATTTGTCCTCTATTGTCACCTGAAGAAAGCTGAAATGGCAAAAAGCTAGGGCTTGCAAGCCTCCCCCATGGGGCTTTCTTTGCTCATTGTTTCTGAGCAGCAGCTCTGCCATCTTTACGGACTCTTCAGTTCTCCCAACTTCCTAATTTTACATTACAAACATGTTACAGAAGGAATAATGACATAGATAACGCACCAAAAACTTTATTAAACTAAATACAGCATATGGTGCTCATTTTCTGGCAACCAGTCACACTAAGAATAAAGGGAAATTATAGCCCCAAAACCATCCTGTCAGTAAGCACAATGACAAGGGAATACCGCAAATACCTCGCTGGAAACAACAGCCTCACTTAGTTCACAACAGCCTTAAAACTATCTTAGAGCTGTTCTGCCAAAAATGTGGAGGAAAAGCAGAGCTTGATGTGAAAGCAAAAATGGACCAACTTCAGCAAATAAAGCTAGAAAATGCCAATCAGAGGGATCCAGACAGATTTTTTGCCCTGTGATTTAGAGTCCTCTTTGCACAACTGACACAGAAGTGTTCTGAGATGCATCCTCAGTCTTTTGAAAATACAGAAAAATAGGTCCAAAATGCCTGCTCCCAAGACTCTCTGTGCAGAGAAATATTAGCTATCCTGTCTTAAAAAATGGCTTTTTTGTGTTGTATTGGAATCCTTTAGTTGAAGTCTGAAGGTGCAGCACGCAAAATAAAAGGTGAGTAGGAAAAAACACTAGCAGCTAAAATTAACCACCCAATGGGCTGGGCTTAACTGTACAGGAAAATGTCTAAGTACTGATTATGTAAATAAGTGCTGAGTAAATAAAAAAACAGGTCTCAAATTCAAATAATCTAGGTTTAAAATTATTTAAAGTGGCACAGAAAGAAAATGTTTTCATCCTCTAACAATGAAGTTCTGTAATAATATGCATTGGTTTTAAATTTAAGGAAAGTACATAAGAAGGTAAAACTTTGTGAGTGGTGCATGCTGACTCCACACACTGAAATATTTGTATAAATAAGTAAGTAAATCAGTACTCATTGGACTCTGAGCAGCTCATAAGTCTAAAGCCTTTTACCTATAGTGAAGTCATGATAAAAACCCTAAAACTGTCTAAGATGCAATAGTCCATCAGCAAGAAAATGGGGAAAAAGACACTAATTCACATGTTCAGAACCTGTGTTTGTCCTCTATATATTGTGTTGTTTTTCATAATTTATTTTTTTTTTAAATAATCACATTTGAGCACAGAGTGTGCTTTGTGCATAGTTTGTAAAAAGAAGACAGGGATGGCCTTATCTTGTAAAGCAAAATCGGGAAAAAAGGAAGAGCTAGCACATATTTATTACCATATGGGCTTGGGAAATATTAGTTACAAGACAAGAATTCAACCCTGTAAACAGAAAAAATAACTGTGACAAGAGGAGCTGAACTGCTTCAGTCACGAACAAAAAAGAAATATTGATTCTGCAAATTAGAATCATAAATTCACGGTGACATTTTACCAAAAGGTAAAATCTTTTATTTAAATAACTATTATGCAAATACCAAAATCCAAAGTGATGGAACAGTTTCAGGCACAAAAATATGTATTTTTTCACTGCCCCTGGATGCCTGACCTGGGACAAGTTCACGGGGTAAGTAGGAGATGCCTTAACTGGTAAATTACTTTGGTGCTTTTCTCCTGTTATGTTCAAATATCCACTGCTGCTCTTGGTCACAACAGTAAAGCAGAGAAAAATGCAGCTCATCCAAGGTATAATAAATGAGGAAGAATACCTTCAGCAAAGAAGTTCAAATTTCCAATATTTAGACTTTAATGACTACAAATTGAAAAAACAAAGTGTTTAGCATTGTATGAGCTATATATTCAGACTGAACTGTGGTTATATTCCTGATACATAAGAAAATACTCTGATAGCAAAAAAATATTGTCTGACAAGCACACAGAAAGGAGAAAAAACTAGTCCTAAAAAAAGGCAAAATTCCCATTGACTTCACCAGTCAAGATTAGGATTATAGTACATTTTGCAGCTCTCTGTTTTAGGAAGATTAAAAAAAAAATACTTGTTCAACCCTACTGTTTTTACCTGGTCATAATCACCCAACCACTCTCTTCCTTCTCCAATCACACCCTTTTTCTGAGCCAGAACTCCCCTGTCCTTCCCAAACTGCTGCAGGTGACATGCAGGAAACCAGGACACGTGATAATCATGGAATGTCTATCTGGGCTTTTCCTTGCAGTAAAACTGCAATAGTGAGAAAGTCAGACTAAGCCAAAGAGAGATTCCATAGAAAATATTCCTGCATATCATCAGAAAAAAAACATTTTATTATAAATAAAGAGCACAACAGCTCACATAAAATGTGTATACACTAACTAAGGTTAGCTCTCTTAAGCTTTCCTGAGATGTACCTAAAAATATAACTATAGCTTTTCAAGTTATAAAGTGTTTAGATGTAACTGAAGGAGGCAAATGACATTCTGCACTCTTAAAGTGTGGAGAAGATGCTTGATTATCTGCACAACTCTGGCATACTTTGCTTCAGCAATGAAAGGATAAAACTTTCCCTCTTCCTTTTAAGTCTTTTTTTTTAAATAGCAGCTTAAAGATTCTGCATGTCCCTTCCTTCCCCTGCTTTTTAAAAGAACATAAGTATCCTAGGACTGCTGAGTTTAGAACATGTGAATTATAGAGATCTTTAAGTCTTCACAGCATCTGTTTTTCAAGCACTGTTCTTAAATCATGAATGATAGAATAAAACGAAAAAAAAAAAAACCCTGAGCTCTGGGAAGAAAGTATATTTGATCCTGTAATACATTTCAAGAAAGCACTTAAGAATCCTCTTAATTAATAGGGATTATTCATTTCTGCAAAAGGAATGCCTAAATACTTATCTGGACTAGCCTGGAATACTGGAACCCTGTTATCATGACATCTTCCATCCCTGAATGTCCACATCTTGGACAAAATGCTGCTGCAAGACTGCATCAGAACACAGAATGGACAGATTTTATTATTATTATTATTATAAAAACTGAAATAAAACCGTTTTCAATTTCTCACACACAGAAACACCAGTGTGGGTAGTAACAAGGAGTCTATCCAGCCACTGGGCCAGGTAGTGCTTGTGTCCAGATTTTAACTCCATTCCATCGTGACACCAGGGAAGACAAGGGACACCAAGACCTCCTCATGCCTTCAGGTTTCTTCTTTGGTGGGCAACAAATTGTTACCAGGGCTTGTGCCTTTCTGTAGCATCCTGGAGCTGAAAGCAGCTGGCATCTCCATCCTGCTCCACCTCTGCAGGTCTTTAGGATTTGTTCCCAGCTCTTCCCCTGCCCAGCCTGTGGGACTGCAGACAGATGTGGTGTGGCTGCTGCTCTGCAAGCCTCAACACATGAGCCTGTGGAGCCTGTCCTGGTGTTTGCCTTCTGTAAACATTGCCATCCCACCCTGAGCCTTTCCATTTCTCTGTACTACCTCACACTTGGGTTTCTGATGCAATGAAGAACAAATGCCATCCTCACAACTATGAGTTTTTTACCCAGTTTATTGCACAGCACTGCGAAAAAGGGGAAGGGAGAAGGACAGAGAGGAAAGGGAGGAAGAATATCCAGACTAACCTCAATATCCAGCTGCAAAACTGAGACAGACCTGAATGGCAATACCTGAAGCATGAAGGATGGAAAATGCTGTAGCTGGCAGCAAACACCTGCTACTTTGCCACTAGGGTGCTGGAGATATTTTTCCACCCTACCACAGCTACAGCAACAGAGAGCCCACTCTAACCTACATAAACCTCATTTATCTCAATCATATTTTTCTACCTGACAGTTCTGCCTGAGGAATAAGACACTGTTTTTCTTACCAAATTGAAGGAAGAAGCTTATCTCCCATAAGAACACATTGATAAGCTTGAATGTCCTGAATTTGCACAAGAGAAAAATATTCAGAGCATACAAACACAACCAAAAGCAATAGCAAGGGTAGTCTTGTAGCATCAAAGATTTATATCTCACTGTGTTGGACCTCAGCCTCTCTCCTTCCTGTTTTTCTAAGTGCCAAGATTTTAGCTTTAGCACTTCATTTCTAGCTTGTGAGGGAGGATATGTGGAATGGGCTTCTCTCCTCATACAACAAATATAGAAGAAAATAAGGGGTTTTTTTACTGCTTGCTTTTCCTTTGTCCCATAGATGCAGCATGTTATCATCAATAGCCCAAATCCCAGGGGTCTTGGGAGTAACTCAGAGGAACATTAGCACTGAGAACAGGGCAGAGGGGCTTCCCAGAGCACAGGTTCACAGAGAGCTGGCTGTTCTGTGTCAATCCACATTTAGCCTTTTTGCTCCACTTGTGATCTCAGATTCTGGGAGCCAATACATAATAAACCAAAGCAGCTGGAGAAAGCTCTTCCTGGATTATGCCCAAGTGGAGCAGTTGCATGAAGGATTTCAGCAGCTTCCAAGGAAGAAATTCAAAGACATCAAGGCATGTGACAACTCTGGCAAACTGTTACCGTCTCCTTGGTGGAAAATTATGTTGAATATGAACCGTTGGAAAAAGTCTGTCTTTCTCTTACCTACAAAGGAAATTTGTAGCATCATTGAATAAAGGAAGCCAGATCTTCTGCAGATGCAAATTAAAAGTACTTTCTCTGGGAAACATTTATCTGTGTTAATTTATAGCAGTTGAAGGCCTGAATAGCCATCTCAGCAATGTTCTTGGGGAGGAAACAGAGATAGGATTTATAAAGGAACTTTCATCTTCATGGTGTTTTAATAACTAATTTCTTCTGTTGCCTTTTCCAGCCTAGAAACAAAATTCAAAATAATTTTAGTATGGGAAGTAATATAAAAGTGGACCTTTATTGAACGCTTTCAGGGGCATTGGTAGAAAGATGTCAACAGAAGCTCAGCCATGTGGGGTGAATACAGTTTTTATATGCTTAGCAAATTTGTATAATAGATGGAAAAGCACTAATTAGGAGGACAAGTGGTGATGGAATTCCCCCCCACATCAAGCCCCTTCTCTGGAATCTCCCCTTTGGTATTAGTTGTATTTTGTCCATGAGAATGAGATATTTGAAGAGTTGTTCTCAACCTCGGTAGCCAGGAAGAACAATGATATCATAGGGGCCTTGTATCCCAGGGCTTGGAGTTCTAGAATTTGTTTTATCTTTCTGCTTAGGGAAAGGGCATGGAAAATTACTGGGAAAATCAGCCACTAATTCAATAGGCTACAGAGCTACAAATAAATGTGTGAAGAATACAGAGAACATATTAAAGATAAAAAGGCAAAAACCAAAACAGCATCACTTCTCCCAATATCCCCAAGGCAACCAAACCCCTGGTTGCATTTCCAGTGGTATCTCAGCTTGAAATATAACAAGAAGTTGCTACCAGCCCTGACAAAAATTAAAACATATACATTTTAATTTATACAAAAATGTATGTATGAATGCACATGAATTTCATGAATCTCTGTCCTGGGGTGACTTTATGATGCTTGTATCCCCAGTTGTCTGTTCTGTTTATGTTACATATTAAGTTCTGCACCTGTAAGACTGGCTCTGAGAGCAAAGAGGGGGAAGAAGAAATCACAGTTTGTGTTCAGAAAGAGCCCTCCCTGTCCCCATCCTGCTCCTGGACTGTGCTGTCTGCAGCACGGACAGACAGAGGGACAGAGCTCTCCTTTGCTTTTAGCTGGTTTTTAGCTAGCTGAGGCAGAGAAGTTCCCAGAGAAGTTTGGTTTTTTCCTGGATCTGTTCAAACCAGCTCTGGACTGAAAACCCATCCAAACCCCAGGAGCTCACACCTGTGGCCCACCAGGACCTGGACCTGGGCACTTTCCAGTGCTGGAGGGACTGATAAGAGACTGAGCGAGCTGAGCTCCACCCATGGAAAGGACTTTTCTGGATTTGCCATCTCTTCAAACAGCCAGAGGTTTTATTGTTTGATATTATTAAAATTTTATGCTTGTAGATATTTTGCTTGTTAAATAAACATTTTTTTCCACTTTTCTCCAAGGAATCTTTTCCTGAACCAGTTGGGGGAGTGGCCACTTGAATTTGCCTTCTGGAGAGACCCCATTCAAAGGTTTTCTCCCAAATTTACCCTAAACCAGGACACTCCCTATTCATCAGGAACTGTATTTCCTGGAATACACATCCATCATCTGTCCTCTGCTGAAGCTACCTGCTCTTTCCTAGAATTCCATCTTCTTTGGCAAAAATCATAGAATCTCAGAATGGCTTGGGTTGGAAGACTTAAAGATCATCCAGTTCCAACCCCCTGCCATGGCCAGGGACACCTTCCACTGTGCCAGGCTGCTGAGAGCCCCATCCAGCCTGGCCTTGAGCACTTCCAGGGATGGGGCATCCACAGCTTCTATGGGCACCCTGTGCCAGTGCCTCACCATTCTTACAGTAAAGAATTGCATATCTAACCTAAATTTTTCCTTTTTCAGTTTGAAGCCATGACTCCTTGTCCTGTGACTACAGTTTCTGATGAAGGATCCCTCTCTGGCTTCCTTGCTGTCCCTCCTCAGATACTGGAAGGAAGGAGTGGCATTCGTTGGGAGAGGACTCTTGACTCCCTCAGTGCAAATAATTCTCCTGTACTGACAGTAAGAAGAAATTTTACCTCCTAATGCAGATTTTATTTCTAGGATATGGATCCAAAAATTGCAGAGGGAGAAAAAAAAGGGATTATTTTCCTCTGCCTGTACTTCAATGACTGCTAATGGTCCATAGCAGCATTCCTTCAGAGAGGAGGCTCCTCCTCAGTGCCAGCTCTGCTATGGCCCATGGCCCTGTTTTCCTCTCCCTCCACCCACCAGCACTTCCATCACATGCAAAAAGCAGAATGTGCCCGTTCTACTGGGAGACTCTCCACCCTCTGCAAGTCACTCCCTCTGTTTTGGTTCAAGGTCAAAAGCATTTTCATTTTTTCAGCTTGGTGGGCTTTTCCCTTTGCACCTATTTCTAAGCTAAACCACAACCACTAGAACTGAAATCGGTTTTCTTTGAACCGAGTGCCATGTACCTACAAGACAAAATGTGCTTACAGAAAAGTGTATGTGGAACAGAAACACCACCAGACTCAGAAATTATGAACAAGCTCTTAAAATGCAAATCCAAAATCCACTTCTGTATTACCTGCAGGGCAAACAAAATATAATTCAAACTTCAATTGGTTATAACCAAAAAAGACAAATGTAGGTTACTATTTTACAATGCTGCTTCAGTTATGCAATAATATTCTACATGTGTCTCAACTCCCAGTGATGCAACTATATAAACTCACTAAAAGGTTATTTATATTAAATAAGCAATCCCATAATTAGGCTTACTTTTCCAATTTCTGTTCTTTTAAGAGGATGTTTTAATAACTTGGGACTAAGATTGTACATATCTAGCCTGCCTGGTCATGTCACCATCCTCAGAAAATAACTATAACCAGCAGTACTAAGTTCTTTTCCTAAAGGCGTTTGCACACTATTTTATGTGTCTTAGGTAGTTACTGAATAAACTCAAAGTGGCAGGAAGTTATTTGCTATATCTGTGCACAATCAGCTCGCTTCACCACCAAACTTCAGCTGGAGTTTTAAAGAAAACCCAAGGTCACAGACAGAACCTGGCTACTTTGTTGTGGGTTTTTAGGTTTGGTTTTTCCTTTCCCACGTCCAGAGATAATCCTTTTAATAGGAAGTTTTGCAACAGTGTTGCTTGCTTTGATGCCCTAAAGAATTTAAGGGGCTAAAGAGCTCAAATACCTTTACTTTGTGCTTGAAAGCTGTGAAAGGTCCTTTCAGAAAGTGCCACTAATGCAATGAGAACTATATAGCAGGTTTTTGCATTTGTGATTTGGGATGGCAGAAGGCCTTCTACTCCCTTTTAAGCAGATTCTACTTTTAAAACATACCAGTCAGGTGGAATATTGCAATATTTCGCCCCAGATTTTACAATGTCAATTCAGAATTTACAAGTGTGAGTAATCAGCAGTGAACTTGCTATTTTTAAGAGAGAGAAAGTAGAAGTGAAGTGTTTCTCCTCTCACAGAAATAATGTGCAGAAGTTCCCAAGAGCTTGGAATAACTTGGAAAAGACTCAGAAGATATTTTTTCTTCCTCTGCTACTGGGAAAAAATAATTTGCAGCTCTATCAGAAGTTGTGAGTCCCAGCAAGTACCTTGAGCACATCAATCCAGGCCTTTGCAGCTGCCTGAGTGCATTTAGATCTTCACTCCACAGTCATAACATTATCAGTGAGACTGCTACAAGAGAGGATCTTTTTCTCTCACAAAAACAGAGGTGACCACAAGGCAGAACTCTGTTTTTATTCATTCCCAAGAATTATTCTAAAATCTGACTTTCAGTTTACTCTTCTGTGAAACCGGCCTAAAACAAGAGCCAGATCTTTAGTTCAAAATAGGTTCATAGACATCAGATGACTTCATAAAAATTACCATTTTCATAGAAAAAGAAGGAATACAAGATCACAGACAGTAACCACATAATTTTAAGTCTCTTCTGCTGGATTACAATTTATGGGTATGTCCATGATCTGACAGCACAATTTTCTGTGGCTGTGAAGAACAGTTTATTTGGAAGACAAATTCAATAGAATATGTCTTTTCTTGAAAAATTGTGTGCCATAAGCATTATTTTGTAGTATTTTATCCACTAAAGTAAGAATTTCTGGCAATTTAATTCCCTGAGTTAAAGGGGAGAAAAATGTAAATGATGCTGCAAAGGTAACTAGGCTACCAAGAAGCAGATGGCTTTAAATACCTATTTACAGGATTGTTTATACTGGGAATTTGAAAGACACACAGTTTAGAAACAATACTCGTTGTGGGAATACTCTGAACATTTTAATTAAGCTAGGTTTTAAACTGGAATAAAATAAGATTATTGAAAGCTATCCAAACTCATATAGAAACTTCAAAATCGTGTGTGATTGCACACAAACATTTTGTAATGTCAGATGTGTACCAGGATGCACAAATACCTACATGCCAAGACTCATCCTCATTTTTACTCCCCTTGTTTCCTGCTGCACCAGTCCTGCCAAGAGGCAGCATCACTGCACAGAAGAGACAGGTTCACATTTGTTTCTGGAACTCAGTAGAATTGTCTCAGATTAATTTAAACTCTCGTGCTGGACTTCAATGTTCTGAGCCTGACCCTCCTTTCCCTGAACATATTTCAGCAGTGCCAGAATCTGAAGCAGCAAAGCAGCACCAGCCTTGAGCAGGTGAGCAGACGCTGGCCTGGCATGAAGTTACATCAATCTCATCTGGGAGCTCACATTGCTGCCAAGGCTGGAGGAGAAGGTTCCACTCAAAAGTGTCATTGGCCTCTCTCACCCACTCCCAGATATTGTCCATCCCTCCTCAGTAGGCTGTCTGACCCCTTCAAGGAGCGTGAACCACTAATCAGACACAAAACTAACTCAGCCAGAAGAAAAAGGGTTTTTTTTCAGTGTTTTAAGCTCTCATGAGCCTCGGGGGCAGCGGGGGGAGAGGGCAGGACCACATGGCCCTGTGCACCCTGGCCTCCCTGCAGCAGAAAAAGCAAAGCTGCTGCACATGAACCCAAAGTGTCACACCAAAATCTGCAAAACTGTTTGAACAAGGCCCTTTAGGGCTGCCCAATGTCTTGATTAAAGTATATTTAGTATATTTTCCTTCAGATCTTCGGTCCCACTTGCTCTTCACCAAGTGGGACATCATCACTTTTAATGATGCGAACATGGGCACACAGACAACATCAACCAGATTGGCAACAGCTAAAACAAACAGCTTGAGACTGCCCAACTTTTCCACATCCTTTAGCATGCTAAACCCCAGGAAAAAGGTGTTCATTTTGAGTAATTTAACTTCTTAAGGTGATTAACTGATGCCAGGCATTATCTACAACTCAAGGCCACAATGGGCATTTTTATAATCAAGATCAAACATAAGTAGCGTAAACACACTGATAATTTAAGTGAGCAAATTATGTCTGCAAAGAAAATACACTTAAGGAAGGGCCATTCAACTTCAGTGACTCAGTACAAACAAATCCCTGGGGCAAATAATAATTACAGTACATTGTCTACAAATGAACAGAATAACCAAGTCAAGACAAAATTCAAATGTATGGCAGAAGCTCTGAGGCGCTCCTAGGTCAGAACAAGACCATTTTTGCTGGACAGTTTTGCATATGAGACAGAACAAGAGCAGCAGAAGCCCTACCTCTTTGCATTTCCTGAAAAAACTGAAAATATTAATGACTCCACAGAGAAAAGGCCTGAGCCAAGACATATTATTAGAAAGAGAAGTCACCAGGAATTTCCCTGACAGTTTGTGGTATAACAACATGCCTTCCACATATTCTATCCAATATGAAAAAATATCCATCAGTCCTCAGAACAGTGGTGCACCACCAGAAGGGGATGGTAATAGTACTTTGGGACTTCACAAATCTGAATTGGAGAATTTCTCTCTTCAAGCTGCTAAATATTCTGGAAGCCATTACATTAAAATTCAGTCACTCCTGGCTGTCGTCTCATCAGGATAAATCTAAACTCAGTATCCACGAGTTTTTCTCCCCTTACAGCTCTTCAGACACATCTGCATCTCTTCTCTGGGATGGGGTAAAGAGCATGGTAATGAGACCACAGCTGTTTCCTCAATGTGTACACTGTGAGGGTCTTCTCACAGACGAGGCTGTTAAAACAACAGTTTGGTTTGATTGGAGATCACCTGAAAATTCTTCACAAATTAGGAGATTTTAATCTCATACGTAAGCAATTAAGCAAAATTAAAAAGGAAAAATAAGAGTAATACATATTTGAAGCTTAGCCTGGTAGTTTTTTTTCACTGGCCAATAAAGGGGATTAGAGTAACAAGGAGATTAAATTTTTTTCTTTGTCCTTTGTAAAGTTTGAATGATGCAGCTTCCTCATATTGATATGAAGGACTGCACAAGGTGCAAAGCCTCAAACTGAGTCCATTCTACATTGTTAAAACCACGTTATAATTACATGGAAAACTATGGAACTGCAACAGCCTGTGCCAGCTGGAGGCCCATTCCATATGAAAAAATTCTGGCCAAAAGATGAAAGTGCAGAATTTCCACCTCATACAACAGGACTGGATGCTGTCAGTGACAGTCTCTTCCATTTTTTCATCAGTGACCAGTTTCCAAGGCTTATCTTTATCACTCTTCTAGATTTCAGGTACAGGTTTACTGTCCCATTTTATTTATAAACATTGGCTTCCTATAGTTTTTTTAATATTTTATTCCCCCTGCCAAAACCTTTTTTTGGCATACTGACTGCAGCCTTCTGGACTATCCTAATCCCTGAGAAGACTGAGACACAGAACTAACTAAAATTGTCTAGTACAGCCAACACTGGGCTTAAAATAGTTTCCCATGCTTTTAATCTATTTTTACTGGCTAGGGCATGATTTAATCCTTCAGTTATAAGGTTGTGTCTTAGATTTTACTTTTAAATATGTTAGAAACTTTTAAATATCTGTTTTACTACATGTATTTGGTGATGTGTGTTAGATAACTTCAAACTAATATAAGATTAGGAGACATGAGATAGTCTTCAGCAAGGAGAAATAACATGTAACTTGTCTTTTCCAATACTGAAAGTCTGATAATCTTCATGTCATTGCATGGTTATCCCTGGAGGACACCCATGTTTGTAATGCATGGTCACCATGCCTCTCCATTGTGGTTTATTCTTTTATTTTTCCCCACAAACCAGTTGCCCACAGCACCATTTGTATCCACCTTATGCTACTAGAAAAACCAAAATAATTATAGTTATTGAAGTATACATATATATATAATTGCTCAAAATCTTGCTCTATTTTCTGTTGGCTTTCTGTTTAGCTGTGGCAATGGGTGAGAGTAAAGACTTGCAGGAATATTTCAGTGGCAATGTAATCAATTTCAGGATTATCTGGAGGATAGAGCCATCAAAAGGTATAGACAGTGATAGAAGTTATGCCACCCAAGTCCCATACTCATATTTAAAAGTGCAGGCTCATTCTGTCTTTCTCAATGCCCAGAAATTATGTGTTTATTTTTTGTCTGTTGGTTACCAAGCAGTAGCAATTTTGGATAATTTTATGGAGTTTGTAATTGAATTTTAGTGTTTAAAACTTTTTCCCTGGACATTCTTAAAAGCCTTTCAAGGCAAACACAGGATGCAACCCTGGCAATACCTGAGACCAGGATCACATGTTTTAAATGCAGTAACAGGATGGGATATACACAAAGTTTATAATATCTGCTACAACATACCCAAAAGCAGCACTTGAATCCTGTGACTGGAATGTTACTGGGATGGTGGGAGTGTTTTGTAGGGCAGGCCTCGCAGAAGAGAATCTGGACATGGATTACAATTATGGAATTACAAAATGACAGAATTTGGAGACCTGCTCAAGGACTTCTTACAATTCTGCAGCAGCAGGCGGGGGAAAACAGGAGGTGTCAAATCCACCAGAGAAGCATCCTGGTCTATCCCACTCCTCCAGTGGCTGTTTGGCCCCTTCCCACAGTCCCCACAAATGCACAGAAATGCAACTTTGCATGTTTCAGACAAGAAAAGGGCATTTTCCCTGAGCCACAGACCACCCGAGACCCAAGGGCTGGGGTGGCCATCGCTCCCCACTTCTCTACAGAATTCACCACTGAAATGGTACAAGAGAGGCTCAGTTCCCTTTATTGTGGATTTCAGGATAAGAAATAGTGTTCCAATTGGATATTACATCAGCCCTTTGACTAAAGGGTCTTTGATTAAATTTCTGCTGCAGAGAGGACAAGAGTAAAGTTTGAGTCTGTATCTCATGGCTGGAAAAACAACAAAAATAACAACTTTTGTCTTCTGCTCTTGGCTCTGCACATGGCTCACAAAGTCACAGAGCTCAAGTATAAGGTATACTGACATTTTGACTGGTAGCAAGAGACAAGGCTGGTTATTCTGAGCCCTACACAACATTCAAATCCTTTTTTTGAGAGAGTTGTTCTTAACTAAATTAGCTTTCAGTTCCTCCTCAAAACTGGTCAGGTAATGCCAGCCTCTATCAGAAATGCAGGAGTGGCTTAATTAATTTTTTATAAGTTCATTTGAGATGTCAGAAGTACTACTTAAATATCAAAAGCTTAGTAGGAGCTTCTTTTAGCCTATTGGAAGTGGGAAAGTAATTTTCTCTAGATTTGAGGAATCCTCTAGAAGTGATCTATGACTGAAATTATGAGACATCAATGATATCTACACAAGTAATTTGCAGGCAAACAACCCTACAATTTTCATTAAATATTTATTAAAGTTTTATTAATTTATAAGTACATACTCATTATGAAAACTCCTACATTTCTAACATTTGACAAGCACTGCCTCTAGCATAACACTGTAATGGGACCTATGATCAAAGGTATCTGCCTTAAACATATTGGATCCTAATAATAAAGTTAACGATTAGAAACAATACCAGTTATTGAAAAAGACTTTTAAATTAATCACTTGAATATCAAAAAGTCACTTACATGTAGCATATGCATGAGTCAAATATGCCCTTTTTCTGCAGCTACTTCCCATCTACAAAAAAAGCAGGGCTGTTTCTGCCAGAGAAGTTAAGAAACTTTTTGCTTTATCACTGTGTGGACTCTTTTTGACATATTTTTGGAATGAAAATTGCCTCTTGCATCAAATTCTTTCCTGCGAAAAAATGTCTTTTTCAAGGTCAAGAGATGGAGGGAGAGGTGTTTGTTCAGTTTTAGAGACACTTGATTTTCTCTTCATGTGTTTTCCATTTTCTTTTTGTAATTGAAAGAGAGGAAAGAGAACTTCAAGAAAACTTTTTAAAAACACAATTGCATAAAAATGCAGAGTACTTTCTTTAATTATTAAAATGAGAATAATTTCATAATTTTTCAAAAACTGACAAGAATACTTGTTGTCTTATTTGCAAGTTCCAGAAGTGCCCCAATTGCTGCTGGGTTACAGCTTAATCTGTGGGGCAGTTACAACTAAATATTACTGCAGGAAGCACTCAGAAATAGCTACTAGTTTCCATTTATAGTAATGTTAATTTACCAGATTATGGAAGAGGAAAGCTACTCATAGACCAACTTCTTATTTTTATTAGAGAATACAGCTTATTTCTCTACTTGCTAAAACCGAATAAAAGCTGATGCTAACATTTGTGTGCTTTGGAAATGTAAAACATTGCATACAACTAATTCCAAGTATAATCTTGACAATATTTGTTAGTTAAAAATGAAAGAATAACTTTTCTTTTTCCTATGTTTCTTTGTGAATCTTCTCTCTTGCTTCAGGTTAGCATACTGCTGGTTTAAAAAGATAGATTTTAGGTAAGGAAAAAACACCCTACATTTCAACCTTAAAAAAAATATGTATAAAACATGGCCTCATGCAGGAGAACTTCCTTCACAGTAGTCCAGTAATAGGGACGTATTTGATATATTTTTATAAGCATATATACAAAGATCCATTTATTTTACTACCTCTAAAAATCTGATGTTCCCAGACTAATGCACCCATAATCATCCTCCCTAGAAAATTAGGCTCTAATAGTTTTATTAGTGAACTGAATCTGGAACTTTGGTTCCCATACTCTCTCTCTTTCCTTGTTCTTAAAGTTCCGGAAAATAATTATGATTTGTAAAATTAAGAAGTTGTTTAAAGCAACTTTTCAAAAAACCACCGCCCCTACACACACAAAAAAAAATAATAATAAAAAGTATTTGCTTCTTCATCAGTTTTAATAAATGCAAAACCAAGTTTCTAACAACACACATTTTTAAACCATGTAATAATCAATACTGCAATGCTGTCAGAAGCGACTGGCAACTCAGGTGCCTACATGGAAGCATCCCCAGGAACTTGGCTTTAATAATGAGGATGTATTTAATCATTTTTCCCCATTGAAAATCTTGGCCCAGACTTCTCTTAAGTGTCAGTGCAATAGAAGTTGTGTCCTGATTTCTGCTTGAGAAAAGATCCCTTTATTCTCCTGTGCAAGCAGGGACTCCATTTCCCTGCTGCTGGAACACACCTTCATCTCCTTCCATCCATAATTAAAGCTGACTTATCTTATGTGGGCCATTCATCTCTTATTTAACAAGAGCAACCTACAAAAATAGCTTAGAGGTTTACAGGAAGGAAGCAGTTAAATGATAAAAATGTGAAATGTTATGCAGCAAGCTGTGTACAATTAACTAGAATTCAAATATACACCTTGTTCCAATCCAAGCCATTTATGAGATAAAAATAGTCTGCTAGAAGAATGTCATGATTAATGAGGTGAGACTCCAGCTAATTACTGTTTCCTCCAGAAGTAATTAGGTTGGCATTGCTAATCAAGATGAATGAACACTCTGACCCGCTTTTTTAAATGTAAAACTATGAGCTGCAGCAGCAATAACATCATTTAGTTCAGGCAATGCAGTCTTCATTAGGCTTGTAGTTTGATTAAATTCTTTTGTTATACCAGGCTTTCCACACATGAACAGATGAATGCTGTGATGTTCAAAGAGTTTGTCACCCTTAATTAAAGACTGAAAAGGCTTGTTCAATTCACGGGGCAGTACACAGGACAGGTCTAAATTGATAGCTTTTAAGTGGGGGATAACTGAGGGAGTCATAGGGTTTCCCATCTGCAAGAGGATCCCTCCTCCTTCCACAGTTTTCTGTCATAGTAGCTGGAAAATCAGTATTAGATATTTTTGTATTGATTCCATTAGGCAACACTCATTTCATCAGAGCACCTTTTCATACACAACTATACAGCTTTACTTTTACAGAATGAATCCATTATAAGTTAAGAGAAAGAAAGCTGTAAGAAGTAAATGCAAAATATCAGTTAATTTACTGCACTGTGTCTGACTGTGATCCTTTTGCACAAGTAGCAAGCCCCAGAACAGCCCCATGTCCCACCATCCCAGCAGTTCCTGTCATGACCACATCATTTCACTCTGGGAAGGAGGTTGAGAAAGTGACATCTGAATGATGTAAAGATACAACGTGTTATAACGGAGTTAACACATAGCAGTTTCCTTTTTTACCTCTTACCAGCAGAAAAAAGACTCAATTGTAAGCAGGATTTATTTCAGCTAAACATCAGGTCCAAATTTTCAGCTAAGAATTTTAATTTAAGGCATAATTGAGGCTGGGTGAGAAAGGGAGCCTCACCCTGCAGTAACTCATGGGATGTATTTGCTGTTTGTGAGAAGCACAGCAGGAGAGCAGAGGAGCCTCAGGACCAAGCAATGGGACAGAAGGAGGAAGAGGAGTGGCACAGGAGACCTGGCCTGTTCCCTGGCACCACAAGCAGGTTTCCTCCCTTACCACAGGACAAGTCACTATAAATGTGGCAATACAAAAAAAAAGGCCATTACCTATCATCCTATCGCTTTTTACCTGGCAGAAGAGACTGATTTCCCACCTTCCCCCTCTGCTCCCCCCTTCTTTTTATAGCCTCCTTTCAAGGAGTTGTAGAGAGCCATAAGGGCCCCCTCTGAGGCTCCTTTTCTCCAGAGTAAGAACCCCCAGCTACCTCAAATTCTCCTCATAAAACCTGTGCTCCAGATCTGTCCCCAGCTCTGTTGCCCTTCTCTGGACACGCTCCCACACTTCAGTGTCTTCCTTGCAGTGAGGGACCCAAAACCAAAGACAGGATTTGAGGTGCAGATGCTTTAATTTCCTCACAACCCAGGGAGAGGTGTGAAAGGACAGGCTTTAGATCCTGTGCTCTGACCTGTGCTGACCTCACAAGGCTAAGTATTTCTTTCTTAATGCAGTGTGTTCCTGGGTTATCAATTAACTGTGTAGCCCCTAAAGGTGAAGCATGTCTCTTCACAATTTCATGAAACTGCTACATGCTACTGAAGGAACTCTAGTGATTTATTCATGAATTTTTATCAACCTGCCCAAGCTGTAGGTGCTCATTCACTTTTATTGACACATCCTCTCAATTCCTATTTTGAGAACCTTGGTTAAGTGGCTCAAATTAAAACAGGTGACCCCACAGAAGAAAGCAATTTCTGAATTCCCTTTCCCTGGTCACAGCTGTGCCACAAAGCTGTTTCCCTATCTCTACATTATTTCCATGCATTCCTGCTGGATGTATTCCAGTGTTCTCCAAAAGATCCTATTGCACAAAGCATGGGCAGCAGCTCTACTGCTGCTTGAGCACAATCATTTCCATCTCCCAGCCTGCTGCTTCCTCAGTGCAGGCATTGCATCAGTGTTTTTGCTTAGACTCCTTCAGATGCATCACTCTGGGCATCTTCTTTCCCTGAGAAACAGTCTAGTATACAGGGACTGTTGGATATATTTTGGCTCTTCTCTTCCCTATATGCCAACTAAATATTGTCACAGTGAGGTGTGATTTTCCCTCAAAGGTCTGCCAGGAAACAAACCTGGATAGACAGAGGATGTTGAGAATGAACTCGCATTTTATATGAGACCTGACTGGTTGCTTCTTTTTTTGTTTTTAAGTAAATTTTTATTAGTAGAACTACAAACATCTTTGCTGCCGAAGACTGATCTTTACCCTAGCAGCATAAGCAAAATTATTCTTAGCTCTCCTTTTTTTTTCTGATAATAAGACCCAAGGGTAACTTAAGAAATACTGAGAGAATTAAAACCTTGGATGGCTAAATGAAAAGCTAAAGTGAAAAACCGCAAATGAAGTAAGAAGAATTAATAAGCCCATGAGGTCAGTGCTGGTGTTCAGCTCATGTCAGGAGGCAGGGGACCTGCAGTCATGCACATGGCAGCTGTCACCCACCATGGAGAGAGGAGGGTGGAGTCCACATCCCATCATGAGCTCATCTACACTTTCCATATTTTTGGAGCACAACTGCTGCTGTTGTAGCAGGAATTGAGCTCAGTGCTGCTCGCCAAGGGGCGTAGGGGGTCAGGAATTTCCAGACTGCTCCTCAGTCTAGTCCACCACCCCAGCTGATCTTGTTTACAAGTCCCTGTACCCTCTCTGCTTAAAGAGAAATCTAGATCCACCTACTCTCTGCACTTTCTGACCTGATGTATCACAGAGCTGAGCTTGGCCATCCTGGGAATCTGTCCCACAAACACAGGTGCATGCACCGGTAAAAACTGGTTAAAACTGGTAAAAACTGGTTGTCATGTTAGGTGTCTGTGGGTGCCGAAACCACGGGGAAAATTAAAAAAATCAGTCATGTTTCTCAGAGCCAAAGTGTATTAACCTGAAATGGAGAGGCTCCCAGTTCTCTTCCCTACTACCAGCCAAAGCATCAGATACTTTGTGTAATACTCATTGTCCATTGCACTCAGCCTGGTTTGGACAGCAGAGATCCCAGGGATCTCTTTTTCCCACCTGCTTAAGCAGCTGGAAGAGCTTGTGCCCATGCAGAGATGAGGAAGACCAGCTTTTTAATATAGGCAGCAAAGATGGGTGTACAAAAGTGGGTTGGATATACAAAAGGAACAGCACCTCTTCCCATGTAGGCTTTTGGGGGGTAGAGGGGGGTTGGGTTTTTGGTTGGGTTTTGGTTTTTTTTTGCTCCCTCCAGCAGTTTTCCAGCCATGCTTCAGAGCTTGTCAGGTCTGTAAAAAGATCAGCAAGGATCCGAACAAAATTGTTCTTGTGCTTTTTTAGAGCCCCCTGCTTATTGTGCTGCTGCAGCGATGGGTGAGAGAACGTGGGCACAAAACTGGGTTTGTCTGCTGCAGGTTTCCTTCAGCTAATTCAGGTTTTGCAAGTCATGATGTGAGTTTTTCACCCTGAAAGAGTAAAATTGAAAAAGTCACTGATGATTTGTTCTTTGGCTCTATATTGGTACCAATGCATCATTTGGCGCTACAGCAACCATCAATACCCATTCAGCCACTATCACACAGCTTTTCCCTTACATTCACTGTGTCATTTAGAAAGTGATAAAAATCCCAGCTTAGAGCAGTATATTCTTTTGTGGTCCCCTAGTTCCAGCAACCTTTTAAGGTACTGGACAAAATTAGCAACAAATTACTTTATGAATACCAGGTCCTTTTGTTGCAGTGCTCTGAAGGTTTATAATACTGTCAGATTTGAATTAAATATAACAAAAATTCAGCTTCTCTGCGTGGCTGCTTGCTTAGACAGTGAGGTAATTATATATAATAAGGAGATCTGTTTAGCAATCACTCCTAGTCATGGCAACCTCATACCATTCTTGTGCTTAACTTGAAGACAGATTCTTACATTGTTTTGGAATGTGGGAAACCAGCAATAGAAGTGGCACACCATAAACTTAATACATAGAGTAGGATTTTTGGCATTGCCAGCTGCAGTAAATTAATTGTTACCAATTATTTTTTTTCAGGGAGTATGGTTTTGCACATGGGCTAAAAAGCTAAGATGCTCAGTAACTTTTACACTGTTCCTTCAGAAAAAATACCCTCATGTCTAACTTTTTTGTTGATCAAAAAAAAAAAAACCAACTCTATGGGCACTGTTTTTTTGTTTGTTTTGAAAGGAGACCACAGCATGAAATAGACATTGTCCTATCTGTATTCCCAGTGAGATGTGATGGCAGTAGTAACAAACATCCTGGAAGAGACATTTTCACCAGTGAATCCTGCCCCAGCAGTTCCCCAGTGCCTTCCTTTGAGCCATTGTGCCATGAGCTAAGATAACAGCAGTACATGCTACTGTGAATTTACATGCTACTGTGAATTTACAGTGCCAGTGATTTTTTTTCGTTTGGGCAGACTAACAGAAATTGAGAGTTCGGACAGTATTTCACACATGGCACAAGGACTTTTGCTTCCTCTTGCCCGAGCAGCCCTGAGGGCACACACCCTGTGTACCCTGAGGGATGGAAAGGGGAATTTTATAAATAATGCATTTTTTTCCTGTGTTGGTTAAGTGTCTTGTCCAGGGTTAGATAAACAGCTCTATTTTGGGACTCTCTTTCACAAGTGGATGGCATTTTAAACTCAGAAAAGCAGCTGGAAAAGAAAATGTCACATTTAGTTCTGTTCAAGACTGAGTTTTGAATCTTGGCTAAGCTTAACCAGCCAATCAAGTAATGTAAGTCAGCTTGCTGATTTGTGCCTTTGAAAAGGAAACAGCTCCAGCATAACCACATACAAAATAAACAGCCATGCTTTTCAAAGGGGACAATACACAAAGCTGTGAAAGTCTTCTCAGCAGAGCAGGAGGAGAGCTGGGAGGGAGGCAGCACCAGGAAGAACTCATTTGGCACTGAGGGGCTTTATGAAATATTTGAGACACATTTCAAAATTGAGAGTGAAAACAGAGCAGAAACCTCTCATAGGGCAGCAGCAGCCAAGTCGAGCTCCCAAACATCTCCAGTGCAGCTTCCACACTGGGACTGTGACACAAGCCAGCAGAGCAACTATTTGGCATAGGCAGCATCTTGGAAATCCAAAGGTCCATCTGTGGGAGAAAGTTATTGGGTGAGGAGGTGATGAGGTAGCCAGGAAAAGTACATGAACACCAAGAAAAGCAAAGAACTGCACTGGGGCATGGAATCACTAGTTATCATTCAGGAAAGGGTTCAGTGTCACTGTGCACAGTGCCATTGGAACATTGAGCCCATGCTTCAGGAAGGCTGAAAAGACAAATTAGGCACAGAGAGCCATGGGGGAAGGAAAGGCAGAACAGAAAGGAGAATCACTGTGCTTGTATCTACTTGGCCCTGTTGTTACCCTCAAAAATGATGCAGCATTGTGGGGGACAGTGAAGCAGCCCATGGTACACCCAAAGAGAGCTTTTAGGAGCCACCTGTCCCCAGCAGGTTTCCTGTTTCATGTTAATTTTATGTTTTTCATTGGTTATCTCCTTGGAACCGCCCTGACCTACAGGGCATGGAAAGTCAGCTTCTCTGTAAGCCCCTTGGCATTCACTCGTAGATTTCTTGGACAAAGAGATGGATTAAAAGCCTCCAGGAGATCAGATATAAAGCTCCATCCCTCTTTCTCCTGCATTGCTCCAAAGAGCTGATTTTCACCCAAACAGCCTTGTTAAAGGCTAGAGCTAAAATCACAATGGCAGCTTGGGAGAGGTGCAGGGTCTCTGCATTCCACCGACCCCCCAGCCGTGTTACAGCATATATTGAAATAATAAAACAGCTGTATCACAGTTCATAGCAACATCTGGGTGGGCAGCCTGGGACTCTCCAGCCTGGAGAACAGGGAACTTGATCATCCGTGTGCTGGTGGCTGCAGCAAAGTGCACAAGGGGAAGATTTCTGGTTCCATCTCAGTATCTAAGACCTAAGGACATGAATTATCTTGCAACAGGACTGGAACAAACTTTTCCATGTAGCACATAATTAAGCTCAAATACAGATAATTCTGGAAGCCAAAAGTATAGTATGGTTGAAAATGTAATTTGACAAATTCATGGAGGAAAATCTATCGTGGGCTGTGGAACACAAAGCCACAAGTCTCCAGCTCAGAAGATCCCTGAGTAACAGGGAGGGGAAAGCTTTATGACACATTACATCCCTCCCTGCACTCCTTTTTTAATTTTCATAGGAAGCAGAAAATGTTGTCTGCTCTGACACACTAATGCTATCCCAGTGTTCCCAAATTAGCTGCCCAGCCTGCTGGCACTGGAGTGTCCTGAGACCCAGCTGTGTGGCTGTCTGTACCCTGCAGGATCTGCTGGGAAAAATTCCTGTCTCCTGTCTTCAACTACTCTCCCCCTGTATGGAGGGTATGCCCTGTGCCTTTTGTGTCTCAGATATACAAAGATTCTTCTACTCCATGAGGAAGATTATATGCATTCTATAGATTATATTATAGAGTGGAATAAAATATTCCTTTGAAAAGCTTGATCAGGGTCACATCCTAAATTAAGTAGAAAGGAAGATTCCTGTCCAAATCTTGCAGACGGTTGGGGGTGGCAGCCAGTCTGCCTCAGGCTTTAGTCCTATTTTCTCCTAGAGCACACTGAACTCATCATCTCATTGAACAAGCTTTAGCAGTGAGCAACTGTGAATAAGCTAAATCCAGAGAAGTCTGCATGGAGAGGAGGCAAAATGCAGTGTTCTTTTCCAGAGAGCAGAGCTATCCATGAAAAAAAGTAGAAGTAATCTAGTCTTTCTCAAAAACAAACAAGGAAAAATAAAACCCTCCTCTTTTCTTTGATCATAATGATCTTTATATAATCACCTTTGGACACAAAGCTGGCATGGAAAATTCCAGTCCAAATGGTGAAAGTTTGAGAAACTTAGAGACATGAAACAAGGAAGCTATAGATGAAACCAGATTTTCAACTACCTCAGGCAGATGCAATCAGTCTTCCCATTGAAGGGTGTGAAATCCATTTACTGATAAGATACAGTGCACCCAAGATGAAAATCCCCTGTTCTTGTGCACAGGACCCAGGGTATGCAAGTGCAGCCTGTCTGATACAAACTGCTGTGCTCACCCTGCTCTCCATCACATTTCAAAATTGCAGGCTCTTACATACAGGTGTAACCAACATTTCAGAGGGATTGAGCTGAAAATGTCCTCTGAGCAACTCTTCACACAGGCAGGTAGTGATAGGACATGGGGAATAGTTTTAAACAAAAAGAGGAGAGATTTAGGTTAGATATTAGGAAGAAATTCTTTACTCAGAGTGTAAGGAGGTACTGAAAGAGTTTACCCAGAGAAGTTGTGGGTGCCTCATCCCTGAAAGTGTTCAAGGACAGGCTGGACCAGGCTCTGAGTAACCTGGACTAATGGAAGGTGTCCCTGCCCATGACAGGGGGGTGGAATGAGAGGACCTTAAAGGCCATTTCCAAGCCAAACCATTATGTTATTATGTGATTCTGTGAGTTGTAACCCCTCTCTTCTGTGTCCATCTGAAAATATCAGTTCTGCTCTTATACTGCCCAAAGACCTTAGGGAGCACCTGGCAGACTTTCTATTTAGAATTAATTCTCTATTACTGCTTCACACAATTTTTGTTCTTCTTGGACAGATTCAACAGGCTTAAAGGCAGCAGGAGCACTGTTTCTAAAAATACAACTGATAGATAACTGTGGTGTCCACAGGTTGCCTGTTGGGTCTTCTCTGATGTAGTAATGAATAGAGTGGTGTTGTAAAAGCCTTGCTGTAGAACAGCATTCTCCTGATAAACTTCTCCTGAATAAAAGAAGAAAATTACATATACCTGGCCATGTTACAGTGAGGATAAAGCACAAGCTGATGTTCATATGCTCATATTCATAAAAGATGTTCATATGTTTAATGCTTCCTGGTGTTGATGTGGTCTTCCTACTTGCACTTCTCTTCTATTTCTTCAGTATCTCTTGTTACGTGACTGGCTTGTTTTGTTTAGGTTGAATGTTTTCCTAATTCTCTTTCACTCTTTGCTTTCTTTAAATTTGTTAGGTATTGCTCCAGGACACAAAGTAAGCAGGAAATCTTGTGAGACATCTTTTTTTCAACTTCGGTAAAATGTAGTTTGAAAAGCAGAGCTTGTGTCCTCTTTAGGTAGAGAAGCCAGAAAAATGGTACTGTACATTTATAAACTGCACAGCTTGTCACTAAGCTCGTGTATTCTGCTACCAGCACTGAATATGTTATCTTAAACACAAAAATTCAGGCCCCTGTGTCAAAATCTGTGTGCACCTGAATCAAAATCTAGTTACTTTTCCTGTTCTATCAGTGTTCTTTACTGACTGAGTGCCATAAGCAAAGCATCTTCCTTATTGTACCACTGGTATTAAAGATCCTTCAAGAAAAAGCTAGGTTCTCCATTAAAAATGTGATTTATTGAATTTGCATACATTTATTTGGGGGATATAAATAAAGTTTAGTAAAACTCCCTTCCTGAAGCAAAAGAGCATCTCGGTCAGTCATTGCTACTGTTGCTCTGCAGTGTTAATGAAAGAAAACGTAATAATTTTTTGTCATTTGGAATATGACTCAGAATAAGAGACAGACAATCTACTGATTAGGAAAGGGGGGGTTGTTAATTTAATTAAGGACTCACTTAATGAATTAAAATAGTAGAGCTAAGTATCTAAGCCTGCAAAAATTTTAGGAACACTGTAAGGTTTTGTATTTCAAAAGCAGATTGGGTTAAGATTATTTATCCTTAAGAGGTGACATCTCAGCTTTGCAGATGGGGAGAGGACTTTGAGTTCTAGAGAGATTAGTCACCGCCAGTAACATCACCATGATACAATAAAGAAAGTATATTTTTGGGTATAATGTTACTGCTACATGGGAGAGCAGTTTCATAGCTGAGGTAAAAGTTTGTTACTTTTAATGAAAAATGTTAACAGGGTAGGCAATCAATTTTTTTTCTGAAATATTATTTTGTCCAATATTTCAGACCATAAAGGTTTGGATATGTACAAGCTGAAGCACTGAAGCTGAAATAGCATGTGCAATTTTTTAGCCAAGTATTTCATCAGGCTGGATACTTAGTGGCTATTATTAAAGAGTTTTAAAGTTTAACTGTACTTTGGAAATAAAATTTTTCTTTTTAAAGAAAAAAACAAACCAAACACTTGCTAAAGAAAATAATTTTTTGTTGAGAAAACCAAAACAGTAACAGATTTAAGTCTTGGTGCATGACCCAGGGATTAGTTCATGGGACAGTGATATTTAATATTCTGATCTGTGATCCTGAAATAAATATAAAAACATTTCTGAAAATTTTCTGGACACTAAGGAGTTTAGCAGAGTGACCAGGGCCATCACAGTGTGGTGGAGATCACTTTGGGAGATCTGTGACTCGAAGAACAGCTGTTTCAAGTCAGGAAAATCCAGACATTGACCCCACAAAATCCCTTGTCAGGATAGGTGCAGGGGGTTTTAATGGGAAAATAACTGAGCAGTAAATGAAAGCAGGGGAGAAACAAGCAAGGTACTGAAAGGAGACCAATGGAGGAATGTGGTGTCCTGCTCTGATACCAACAACAAAAACTGTGAAAGTGGAAAAATACACTGAGGAAAGGACAAGTCAAGTTAGTGCCCTTTGTTATGATGATAAAAAGTTACTGGTTTGTTTTTTTTAAGGACAGAGTTTGAAAAAAGAGTTCAAAGCAGACAAGTTCAGAGGAAAAATGAAGCAGCTTCTTTTACTGATGAGTCTGACCGACCACAAAACATGGTAATTATCAACAGGGTGAGCTTATAATTTCAGGATGTCTTTAAATCAAAACTTTACTGAAGGCACAAGTTATTTTGGTTCAGCCCAGGAGAAGAAGGGAGAAAACTATCTAACCTGAATTACAGAAAATAACTGAATAAGTGTTTTTTAAATATCCATTATATTTATCATCTATGGGAGTCTACACATCAATTATTTGCACATTGTGAGTAATCTGAAGATAGCCAAGATTCTTCAACTGAATCAAATTATGCCAAAAATCAGGAATTTATTATCAACACTGTCAACAGTTGTTGAAAGTGGATGTTTGAATTAAAAACACTGTCCTGGTCGTGGTTTCACAAAACTGTTTCTAATTCAAAACTTTGGTCCTAAATCTAATGAGGCTGAGCTTTTAACCTTTGTTCTAGGAATAGAAAAAGAGAGCTGCTGTGGAATCTCTGACCTGGTGGCAGGGGGACACACAGATGCAAGAGGGATACCCGCTTTCCTTCCCAATTCAAAGCTTCCCTGGTGCCTCCTCCATTGCCCAAAACCTCAGGAGATTTTCAGCAAGAAGAACATTTCTGTAGAAACATTTTGCTCTCAGCAAGCACCATTTCATCAGGAAAGAAATTAAAAGCTTGATCAATATAATATCAGTGTTTAATTCCTGCTCATGCTACAAAACTAATTATGCGGAACTAGGTTTGCAATTTATATTTCTATTGCGTTCTTCTCTACATGTAAAATGGGAATCTGATCTTCTTCTACCTTTATATCCATTGTAAGATCCTTGGGCAGAAGACTTTGTCTCTACCTGTGTGTGTGTAATTACACACAAAGTAAGAAACATGTAAGTTCATTTGTAACATAGGTGGTGCTTGTCCTTCTACAGCTCTATTTTAAACAAAATACAGCCAACAGTTAGGAAGTGCAAGTCAGAGATTTTATCTGTCTTCCATGACTAGAATATTATATATTTAGAAAAAATATTGAATTATTTGAAGAAATTAATTTATTGTATGCCACATGTTTCTTTGCAGAACAATGTGACAGTGGGATAAAATTTTGTTTCAAACATAAAAGGGTTTGGTTTGCTACAATAAACGATCTTCTTTGGAAGAAACAAGGAGATCCGTGTGTCTTCTTTCCCCATTGCTAGGGGTTAGGACTGGTATTTTCACTAGAAGATTGTCAACAACTAAGTCAAATAACATAGTGGTAGAAAATTTTTTATCATCTTTTGGTATTTTCAGCCTATATTTATAGATAGGTTTACATTGTATTTATTTTTTGTGTTATAGTTGTTGTACTGAATTGTATCTCCCATGTTTTTCTGGAAGATAAATTGATTATTTGCAGCAAACCTCTTGCCTTAATCTTGCCACTCTATTCAGTATCTCCTCCCCCCCATCTTGGGTGCTTCCTTTTATTTCATGTCTGTGTTTTTAAACCCTCAACTGCCTTCCATATCAGTGCACCTTTTCATTAATTCCTTTTTTCCATTACCTGTCCCATAATTCTTTCCTTGTCCTTCTCCTCCACTGTACCAGCTCCTATTCCCATCAGGGAAGCACATTCTTCTTTCTGATCCCTGCAAATGAAGATCCCATATTTCAATACATGAAAATCCTTCCTTATTATTATTATTATTATTGTTATTATCTGTGATACATTAAGAAATTATTTGGCACCCAGTGCTCTAGTTTAGTTGACAAGGTGGTGTTTGGTCAAAGTTTGAACTCAGTGACCTTGGAAGTCTTTTCCAACCTGTGACAACTCCTCTGTTTTACCCATAAACATTAGTATTCACATAGGTCAAGATCAGAGTAAAACATTTTCTTGGTATAGTGCATAATATACAAAAAAGAGTTTTTCCTTGTGCAGAATTATTAGACAAAATTCCATTAGTTTTCTTTGGCTTAATCTGTTTCTGAAATCTTGCTTCTAGTCAGCAGCTGCAGTGGGAGGCTGCACCTTTTGGGTCAGATGTAGAATCACATAACAATTAAGGTGGGAAAAGACCTCCAAGATCATGGACCAGCTTTCCACTGAGCATCACCTTCTCAACTAAACCGTGCCACGTTGAGTCATTTCTTGAGCACTTCCATGGATGATGACTCCACCACTTCCCTTGGCAGCCCTTTTGGTGAAGAATTTCCTCTGGATTTCCAGCCTGAATCTGTCCTGGTGCAGCCTGAGGCCATTTGCTCTTGTCCTGTGGCTGGCTGAGTGGCAGGAGTAGGGAATCATTGTGTGTCTGTAGGACACACCAAGAAAAAGCTTTTGTTTCTCTATAGCTCTACAAGTCTGGCACCTTCATGACAGCTTAACTTGCAGAGGTGGGTGAATTCAGTTAGCTCTGTTTTATGCAGAAGAAGCATGAAGGAGCTGCAAGACAGTTTGGTGCAGACAAAACACTGCCCCTTGCTTGTTACTGGAATTGCTGAATCTGGACAAGTCTGCCAGGAACCCACTGCTTCTTCTGCAGCTTTTCAATACAACCTGTTGCACAATCCAAAAGAGTAAAGACCAGCCAGTAGACCTCTAGACATCATTTTTCCAAACTTATTTTCAAGTTTTACTTTCAAAGATTCACTGAATTTTGTAACAAAACAAGGGAGCCCAATTAATCCACGTGCAGAGCCACTGGGGCTTAGAGCAACTTCAGAGTTCTCACATTGTCACCACAGCCCAGAGAAAAGTGGAGCAGCAGCTGCTCACAAGCTGAAGCTTCAGCCCAACTTTCACAGAGTATCTTAAGTATTTAAAAGGTCAAATAATTATTATTTTTTTGTGTCTCACTCTCTCCACAGTCTTTTCTTGTTACTTCACTGATAAAATCTGGGGAGGACATGCTGCTGTTTTTATAGTGTAACAGGACTGGCAAAGCCCCACTTTAGAAAAGTGTAGGTTGTAGCATGCATGACTAATGATTAATGATGCTCATTAAAAAATGAAGTTCTGAGGAAATTCATTAATGCTTGGCTTGAGTCTTGCTAACAGTTATGCAACATTAAGAGCAAGGCAATTACAGATCTTGGCTGCAACTCATTGAGAGATAAAAGAATACCCTTTTTCCTGTTTAACTCAATGTATGACATGCTGCACTACAGAAAAGAGCTGTCTGGAAAAAGCTTCTCCAACAATGAGACACTGCCTGCAGCTCCATTGCCACCTGCGGGTCGGTGCTGGAGTCTGTCATCCTGCTTTATTTCCCAGAGCACAGGGAAAATGAAGGTATCCACAGAAAAGGAGGATGAAAAGTAAAAGCCATGCTTCTAACTTGCCCTGGGGATGTGCTGAGGCCTGAGCAGCAGGCCTTAGCCAGACTTGATTTACAAGATGAATCCTGGGCAGTGTGTGACTAACACTACCAGTATTATTCAGCTAAAAATAGATCACAAAGACGCTTATGCTAGCTCTGTATAACCTTGCGTAATTATCTGCAAGTCATGTATCATTTTAAAAAACTTTCTCACCAGGCATGAATAGGCCTATTTGTAGGATATTTTACAGGAAACCCTCCCAGCCAAGGCATGGGTTCTGGCCAAACCCTGGTCCTGGCTGGTCGGGAAGTGTGCCATCAGATCTGGGAGTTTCTGTGCTAAAAATATGATCAAGCCACTTTGACTTGCTCATTTGGGCCTATAAAAGCTGGACCCACTTTTGGGGTGAATTTGGAGACCTCACCTGTGGATGGAAGCACTGTGCAGGATTTTCCCAATTGCTGGGAAGTGTTCTCCAAGTGCTCACTGTGGAACGGGGCTCCCCAGTGACTGCGGACTCTGGATGATGGTGACGTATTCAGGCAATTGCTGATGCATCCTCCTCAGTCACTATCCTTTCTCTTGTATAGTAATGCTTAGGTGCTTTTCCTCTCCTACTTTGCCTTGTTGCTAAAGCCAAGTGTGTAGATTTATTGGATGTACCATTTTACTTTTGTGCTGCCTTAAAATTTGTAATAAAATAAGACCATTCTTTCCACTGGTGTCTGTGTCCTTTAAATTGACCCAATTGGCAGAATACCTGGTCAGCCAGAAAATAGTTTCACGTAGACATCACCTTTGGCCTCTCAGGCAAGTACTATCTCCATGTTCCATCTAATTCCTGTCTCCTACATTAAATTTCAGCAGATAATGACCAAGCCTATCTAATATGCAAAACTGTTAACAGTTAACTCTGTGCAAGCCAAATTCTGGCTGAAAATATTTATTTTTTGCTGCATTGTCAATCCCATAGAGAGGTAAGCATTGGGACATAAGCCAAAACCTTTGAGGAGCTCTTGACTATTCTGTATCATGAGTTTTCAAACCTGGGGAAAGCAAAATCATCACAGTATATACTAACAGTGCCATTAGAAACCAACTTTATTGTTGCAGTTTGAAATTATTTACATAATATAAATCTCTTTGAAAGGTACATTACTTCATTTAATCAGTGGTAGAAGGCCTTAGAATAGTTTCAATCACATTTAGCTCAAAAGAAATACAATTCACTCCAATGAATAAATGATGCACCTAAATACCACAACATACAAGAGGCATAGGGACGCTTTTGGGGAATGATGGTGCTAGAAGATGACAAAGGCTCTCTTATAAATTGAGCTTAGTTTACTCACAGGTGGACTTGTGTTTGAAAAAACACTGAAAAAATCCGCAGTAACAAAGAAAATGACACAAAATGGAATATATTCCTAACACGCTGTGGTCCTGTGTCTGCAAGTGTTCAAAAGGTTTTAGTGAAGAGGCTTAGAACCAAAACTTGAAGTCACACCTTAGAAAGATTGGATACATTCTCCACTCTGAGACTATTCAAAGCACTTGAGTACGAAACAGCAGCATTAACTACCACACTGTGATACAAAATGGCAAATGGAAACTTGATACAAAAAAAATAACTTTCACACACTGAAGACTGGACACTTATTTTCTGGTAACACTTAAGAATTACTACTACCAAAAATTTAGAAACATATACTTCTTCTCCAGATCATGCTATATTTTATCTGTTTTATATGATATTTTTCATGTTTCTCTTCCAAGGTCTCCTTCATCTCACATTTTGCACAGGTGTCTACATGGGAAAAAAACCCAAATCCACTTAATAGAGGAAAAACACATTTTTGTTGCAATGCCACAAGAATAGGCCGGTGCAGGACCTGAAATTATTTCAGCATTTAGTGTCAAAGTCTGCTTGCTAGACTTCAAGTAACTTATTTTCCTTTCCCTTTTGTTTCCATGAAGTTTCCCTCTGTGTCCTCTCTCTATATACATCAAATCAAAGATATTTGGGAAGTCCATGAACTAAATTCTACACCACAGGGAAACTGTGATAACAGCTTGACAACTTTAGAAGGCTGCAGAAACAGTATGAAACACTGAACCAAAAATTTAGTCATCTGGTGAAGCCTGGCCAGCAGTTTTCTGACATTTCCCAATAGTAATAAAACCCTATATGAAAGAATTCGGACCAGGGCACCATCCACACTACTAAATACACAGAAAGACCCAAAACACAATGTATTGCAAACTAAACAGCTACAAAGGTGCTTCCTTTTTAATAAATGATTTTTTGAACAGTCTCTTCCCTCTCTCTGCAGGTCAACTGGTTTCCTAATTACACAATCTCTACAGGTCAAACCAACTTTAACAGAAAAAATTAAAAAAAAAAAAATAATCAAACTTTTCCAGTGTCTCAGCACTTCACTTGGATGGAACACCTCCTTACTGCCAGCCTGTGCAAACCTTTTACACATTTTCCTTCCCACTGAAGGTCTCTAAGCCACAAAGTCTGGTTTAATCCAACACATTCCATCTGGGAAGGTGTGATATCTCACTGTTGAGAGCCCCTTTCCTAAAGATCCTGTGTTTGGCTAACAAAACATCCACCTTGCACCAGCTCAAAGGTCTTTCCTGTCTTTCACAGCTATTGAAAACAATCAGTTTGCCACTCTCAGTCATAAAGAGGAAGGGAAAATTGTCAGCAAGACTGCTCCATATCGGCCTTGCATTTCCCTTAGGGTCTGAAAAAATGCTTTCTGCTCTGCTACTATGAGTACAACCTGCTTGGTGTGGAAGATGACAGCAGAGAGTTGCCAAGTGCAGCAGTTTAGCTACCTTAGAACAGAACAAATAACAAAAAACATGAAAACAAGGAACACAGAACCACCTAAAACAGGCACATGAAACGTGGTCAACCTGCTCAGCTAACTACAAGGACTGCCCCAACCGAGAGATTATAGAGTCACTGCGGTTTAGACCAATGTTTTATTTAATCAAAAAGTTACCCAGTTTTAAGATTTCTTTTGGTATGAGTAACAAAAGAGTATTTGTAAGCTTCTGTTACCTACCAAAGGCTTTAAAAAAATCTGAACTTCATTCTGAAACAAACTTTACCCTTTATAATTTGCTTTTGTCCTTAAACCATGAAAGTAAACAAGCATATTCAACACCTTGCTATAACAAAAATTTGAGCTTCCAAGTGAGTGATTTCCTTTTACTTACATTTACCAAGCCCATCCCTCCTCTTGACTAGTACTTCTTGGATAAACTCACTTCCCAGGACCTTTGTAACCTCAAGTGTCACCACAGGTAAGGCTGAGAGGTTGTACAAACTGCATCAAGATCAATTTGTGAGATGGAGAACAAGATTTGCAAACCAGAATTTTCCAGCCAAGGTATTAAACACACCAGTGAGAAGAATAAACTAACAGCTTGAAAGACACAATGGAGTTCATGACAGACAATGAAAGGCAACAGTGATGAAATACAGCCAGGGAAAAAAATAACCTTCATTACATCTGTGTCTGCAAGGTTAAAAGCCTCTTCAGAAAGGGACTTTTTACACAAAAAATAATCTGTTGAGAAGTCATGTACTGACAAAGCAGAACGTAATTTTAGTCCAGAAGGAAATAGTGATAAGCCAAGTATGGAAAGGAAGATTTTAGATTCGTGTTTACACTAAAAGAAGTATGGCTGTGGGCACAAGGAGGAGGGGGAGGGAATCACACACAGGGAAAATATGTCCACTATAAGTTTTAAATACTCTGAGTACCAATAGTTCTAATGCTGAAGTAAATTAATTGACAGAACTGTATGAGTGATTTGGGCACTCAATATAAGCACTTAAAAGTTAGCAACTAATCCTATTAGAAGGCTATATCCACCAAAAACATTTGAGGGACTCCTATCACAGCTACCTCAATCAGTGCCCCTATGGGAACACAACTTCAGGAGTGCTTCAACCCAACACCCTTAGTTTAGAGGTCAACAGCATTCAAGAATGTATAGGAAATTTTTGGAAGTTTAAATAAAGTTTTAACAGGTTTCCTTTCCCTATCCCACTGGTAACTGCATATACCTCTGACACATGGTTTGCTCTATTATTAGAACAGATTTTCTCCTAATGTAAGTACTGTATAAATCTCTTTATTCCCAGAATCATTCCCAAGAGCAAGGTTTCAAAAAAAGCTAATGGGGAAAAAAGACACTGGGTGTCCAAGGCTATAAACAGATATCTTAACATGAAAGTATTATGTTATTAATCAATATAACAGAAGTCCGCACACAGAGTTAGATTTCTTCTTTACATCAAGATTTCTACAAAATAGGAGAGAATACAATGCAATACACATAAACGCAGGATAGAGTACAATTCACATTAATTTACAAATGGTTATTTACACTGTTTTATATACATGTACAGTCAGACCTGCTTAATGCAAATTTTATATGTCCTTTTAAAAAGTAAATCAGCAAACGTCAATGAAGGCATTTAAAATTATGTGAAAGGAGACTAGTGACCATTCAAAAATCTTTAGTGCTCGGATGACCTAAGAAATTAGGCCTGGATTAGCCAGATCTGACTGCAGAAATGAGAAGGAAAAAAAATCACACTATTCTGCTTTACAAAAGCAACCAGGCCACTACAGTCTATTGACTTGATGCTATTTCTGCAAGAAAGCCCAGATTAATAATCCTCTTTATATTTACAATATAGCTTTAACTACAGCAAGAATTATTAATTTTGGCATTCATGCCCTTAACTTAACAAAGGCAACAGAGTATCTTCTTGGCAAGTCACAGTCAAAACTACTACAGGATGTTTCTAGAGCCCAGTCATTTTTTTTTGTCCTACTTCAATTATCTTCATGTTGCTATTACAGAGACCGAGATAAATTAAGTGAAACAAGTACATGTTCTCTAGTACCTAACTTACATTCAGAATGTCCTGTATTCACAGTTTCAAGCTACCTTATCATCTGCAATGCAAATTACTACTTCCAACTTAATGCATCTGTAGATATTCCTCAGGAAACGAGGATATCCGAGTGCTACTGGCTCAAACAGATGTGGAACAAGGCTCAAGGTAACTGGCATTTCATTTTGGGAGATGTTTTACAGTATTTCCTCAGAGCTGATCACAAATGGATTTAACCTGCCCTTCTCCTGAGAGAAAGCTGATGCAGAGCAGTGTTGAAGTGTCTGAAGTGAATTCCAAGGTGCAAACTTAAAGCCTTGACCAGTACTGCAAAGTCAAGCACTGTAACCTGTGACAGTCCTTGTGCTCCTTCAAAGTGGCTCAGGAAAAGCTTGGACTATTTGCTACCTGCTTCAAAGTGCTTTTACAGGATTCACTCCACAAGGATGAGATTGAGCTGCACTCAGGAAAAACTTTGGTTCTGCGGAAGCAAACTTCCATTCCTGCAGTTATTGCTACTTGAGCTATACAAACAAAAATACTACTGACAAAAATTACAGTAACTCCAAACCTAAGTAGTACTGGTACCTGAAAGGGGAATGTGTTTTGCCAGCCATTGGGAAACTTAGGATCTGTCAAGTGTTGGATTTCCCAAGACCAAATGAACTTCACAGCCTTCTTTCAAAATATTTCATAAATACAAAGCAACACTATCAGAAATAAAGCCACTGCTTGGAAGAAAATAGTAACAGAGTTCAAAAACCTTTAGCAATCTTAGTTCCAAGGACATCTTGCTGAACTTAAAGGAAATACAAGACAGCATTCATCAAATGTCAATAAAGTCCATAGGGAGAAAGTACAGAAAATTAAGGTCTTCAGTGCCTTCATGAGCTCTAGCAACATCCTTGATAACTGCTACAAAGTAAATTATAAATGTCTATTTTACCTATTTGTTTCCAATCAAAGAGAGCTTGTCCAGTATTGTAGCCTCCAGATAATGAAAATGGTTACCTCATTTCAAGTTAGAAAAAAATTCCCAGTTCTCCCATTTGTATAAAGATTTTTAAGGTTTTGACTGAATAAAAAAAAATGGAAACATTCAAAGATTAATATAAACAAGAGGAAAAACAAACCCTAAACTGTGCTTTTGTAAAACAACAGAATACCATTGGAAATGGTCTTTATTGGTGAAGATTTTTCATTCACATGAATTTTCTTTGTCCTGAATCACTCCAAGCTTTTGAAAAGCACAAATGTATGTACGTGTATATGTACTATACACACATACCCACACTGCCATGTGCCATAAAGCAATTTTGAATAAATATCTTTGCTGGAGTCTGTACAACAGACTCCCCACCTAAGTTTGTGTTTGCATGTGTTCATGCACATGCACAGACTTTGTACATGTGGGCACTTATGTGACCAAAGTGCAAAGTTTTTCAGAGTATCATGAGAGTTGAGTCCATGCCTGCCTAGCCCCAAACTGCAATTGCTGGGCTTGAGTTTTCTGCTATGGGTTCCTTCCCACCTCCTGTCCCCCAATCCCACCCTCCCTTTCAGAGTTAAAGCCTCTTTTCCACACAAACTTATGAATTGTTCCATTAGGTAAACATTTTCTTTTCAGTTAATATTTTGTAATCCAGACCATTCTTGGTATAATACCCTTAAGAAATAAAGTGTGTGTGATGATCAAAGCCTCATTGCTCAAGTCATACACTTTTCCTTACTGTCCTTCAAACTGGAGGCTTTGGAAAGCAAATTGCTGACAGAAAAAAAAAAAAAAAAAGGACCACCAGACATACCAGAATCTGCACAACTACAGGAGCAGGCATTTAAGACTTGAGAGTCCAAGTTAGAAGATGACAAAGCAGAAAGTTGTCATCCATACAGGAACTGTAAACCTGTGTCTTGCTCCCCAGTGCAACAGGATCTCTGCTCTCCTATCTCCAGTCCAACACTCCATTCTGCCATTGGAGCACAACAGATACAGACACCAAAATAGTGTTCAAATCTAGAATCAAGTTTCAAAAAGGAAGAGAGGTTTGTAATAGTGGTCTTTTGATTTTAAGAGTGCACTTAATAAACAAGCAGCTTTCCAATGGAAGTTAAAGATGGCAGGTTGTCCATCTAACACCAGTGATTGGTACAATATCCTCAGAGAATCTTGTGGTCACAGAGCTTGAACATTTCTACAGCTCAATAAGCAAAAAAAAAAAAAAAAAAAAAACCACCAAAATGTTATTTATAATTTCAACAAGATGCTTGATTCTTGTGCAAAAGAAAAGTACCACCATATGGAAAGCTACCTTTAAAAAAAAAAAGGGAGGGGCGGAAATAAAGATCATCCTAACCCTTCTCCCTAGCTATATCACTCTAGAGATCTCACAAGTCTATTGTCACTCCTTTTGCTCGTAGGCCTCTAAAAGAAGAATTCTCTGACATGTCTTCTTTAGCATAAGCTAAGCAACTTCAATAAAATAAGTTGTTAAATGAATCCTTTGGAACAACTTCACTGTCTGCACCCAACTTTAACAAAAACTGATGAAAGCAGCAACAGAATCATGTTAAACGTATAATAAATAATTCACATACAACATATGTTAAATTACAAAGAAGGATTAAATTGCCATTTCTACAACTTTTTATAGATTTAGCAAGTTTCTAATCTGTTTTATATCAACAGCAGTACGTATGTTCTTCATAATAAATTTAACATTGAAGGACTGTCTAGAGGCATTATTTATAAAGCAAGAACCACCAAGTGAGCATTACAGCACTTCAACAAATGTTTAGCTTTTTTCCAGTATCTGTTCTCAGAAAAGATTCAGGGGTTGTCTATCCACTTGGTAAGAGTCCTCCTCTTCATTACTCAGGAAGAGTTAACGACATGACCTCCAGTTTCATTTTGAAATACTGGTTAAACCGAACAATTGCATACCTGGTCAAAGGGATAGAGACATTCCAGGTTAGGAACAGCTAACTCTTCACATGACAACAGCTAAAGTAGGACTAGTCAAAATTCCACTGACCCCAGCACCCTGTTCCCAAAATTGACTCTTAGCAGCTGCCAAAGGAAGAAATTAAGAACAGGGCAATGATATTACAGTATTTCTTCTCCACCATCCCCCAATCCCAGTCTGCAAAAGAGATGCTGCTCCAGGATTATCAAAGGCAGTGGTTTAGTGTTTAGTTGTTCTTTATGAACTACAGTGCCACAGAAATTTGATTTTGATAATAAAAAGACATGTGCCAAAGCCGAGGAGTTTTTGGGGTTTATCTCTGGTGTTTTCACTCCATCTTGCGGTGACTGCCAGGGACTGCAGCCTGAGATGTTTAGGAATCCACATCGCTCTTATTCACAAAAATGACATTATCAAGCTCAGTAAACTGGATTAGTCAGTGCAAAAAATTCTGAACTGGGACCTTTTGCCAGGTAAAATGATGAATTTTATCGCCTTACTCAATTTTCTCCAGTGGAAAAATTAATTCCTCTTCTTGTTGCCATGAAAGACCATTTTAAAAAGGCCAAAGGCACAGGTATATACCCAAAACAGAACTTAACATTCATTGGTGGTACAAAGATTCTTTAAAACAAGAATAGCGACTTCCAGGATCAATACTCCATGCAATAAGTAATCCAGCTCTTTTGTACTATATCTTTGATTCTTACTGTTGGAAACACAGGTCTTGCATCTGACAGCACACCTCACCTTGGCTTTTACAGCTTTGTCACCCCAGCAAGAAACACTTAATACCCAAAACCATTATGTTCTTTGCCTTGTAAACCATGCATTTTAACCCAGGGACACATAATTTAGAGAACTTTCAGCAACAAAAACACAGACAGCTTTTACTGCCTTGTTTTTCCTTAAAAATGTAGAGTTTTATTGTATGATCACAGAGGTCAGGTGTGTTGCTCAGATCTCGGTTTCTGATAGCTGGGCTGTTGGACGAAATGGCCCCACAAACCCCTTTCCACCCTCTAGTACTCCATGATTGTACACAGCAAGCAGACTTACCCTAGAAAATCAAAATCAATGGTGGAATATTTGGCTTGAATTAAAGCCCACAATCCCCAAAAGAAGTGTGAAGCCTGAAAGAAAAAAAATCAGCAGCAAAAAATTAATCTTAAACTTAACATATAAACCTATTCTCACAGACACAAAACTTAGCTATAAGAGAACACCCAAAACCCAATCTTCTTGTACTTACTTGATCTCTCTTAGCAAAGAGATTTATAAGCAGTATTATAGAATAAATTACAAGCAGATGAAAAAATCCATTGGAGTCTAACTCCCCATCTGTCATTTTCAAGAGAAACAATATTGCATTTATAAACTTTGTCACCTATTAAGTAGATTGTTGTATGACTATGTACACCATTCTAAAAAAATGCACAGAGACGTAACTACCACCTCTGCTGCTGCTAAATTTGCATTACTCCATTATATTGAACTCAAGTGCAAACAGGAAATTCCTTCTGAATTTTTGGTTTCACCCTTAGACCTCTATAATTACACTCACTTTCACTTCTGAGTTGGACAAAGAGATATGTAATGCTTTAGGAAAACCTCTAATTCATCAGCACTTACACAAATTTCTCATCTGTTCCAGACTTATTTCCATTAGGAATACAGAGAAGTAGTCTGGAGGCCTCTGTTCACTTTCAGATTGAAAGTATGAATTATATTAATGATAGGACTGTTAATACATTTCAAATTGAACATGTAATGGACATTAGCTTGACATTGTCTTTGTGGAAGACATTTCTGGACACCCAGGTTATAAATTTTAAAAGCATAGCAGCACACAGGCCGTTGTTTTTAAAGCTTGTTTAATAATCATCTTCCTGTTAACTATACTTCCTCACTGCAAATAGTAGCTTTTGTCAGAAAACTGAGGGTATTACAGTAACAGAGGCGTGCTTGAATTAGTAGGAAAGAGGACTAAAAAGGCCAAAGTGGCTACCTTATACCTCCTACAAATAGCTGGGAATGTTATTCTTCAGAAGAAAGAAAATACAAGCAGCACTTGAGCTGTAACATTTCCTGTCACATTATCAGAGCAAAACAAGATCAGAAAGAGACTCTAGAGTGACCTACTTATCTGCTGTAGAAAAAAAATAAATAAAATCAAAATATTCTAGTTTAACAAAATGCTATAGTCTTATTTTTAAAAAGGCTTTTAAAGTTTATAAGTCTTCATGAAGCATTATCTTGTTCTTCTGTCTTCTTACCATTACAAGCAAAAGTTCAGCTAAGACCCACCATAGGCTGTGGCCAAATTAAACTTGCCAGACCAATAAACAGCCAACAGAAATCCTCACTCAAAGCTCATCTCCTTGTTTTCTGAATGTGCAGTGCCTCCTTCACTAGGAATATTCTACAGGCAATATTTAATATGCAACAGGGAAGCAAGTTTCCATGGAACATCCAAATTTTATTTCTTATGGAAGTTTTCTTTACATGCCACAGCACTCAAATTCAAGAAAATAGCAACTACATTTGCTCAAAGGGTATCAGGTTTCTCTGCATCATTTAAAATATTTTAATCGAGTGTTTGTTACTTACCAGTGCAAACTGATTGACTTGGACATACAGAACTTCAACTTCTTTTTCACTGACTTCTGTGCCAAATCCTTTATATTCTTTGTAGGCCTCAAGGTAAGACCTCAGCCATTGCTCCTGTAATTTTCTGTTGGGATAAAGGCTGTAGTCTACCTCATTTACTCCTAGGAAAAAGAAAAGAATACTGTTAGAACCTTATATTGCATAAAAAGACCATTAGAAACCCTTTAGTACTACCATTAGTAGTCCAATACTGTACCCCTTCCCAACCCAACACACAGATTGATGTGGACAAATAACTACATTTTTACTTTGACCTGACCTTATAAATTACATGTTGCCAAGAATTTCCCACATGCAAATCAGTGTGTTACACATTACAAATTTATGTTTTCAGCCAGATACAACCTGCCTGTTGGGATTCAACACCTTGGGCTTTGAGAAAAAGCTTTAAAAAAAAGTATTTGCTTTATGAAACAAAAAACATCACAAATAGATCAAGCCTTGTATGCCACAATATCCCAAACCAAATCCAGATGTATATCCAGTTATCACTAAGTTTTTTGAAGAAAAACTTATGATGAGTCTGCCTCTCTCCTGCATAGGGCATTGGCAGAATTAGGAGCCCATAACCCATTTTTATCCTATTTTTCTTCCTATATTGGAGGTGCTTAGTCACAGGCTATAGGGAGTCTGCTAGGATCCCCAAACCCAGATCACAGTTCACTTCCATTATCACTCCCAGTGAATTTGGGAATTCTCATTGATTCTTATCTTATGAACATTGCAATCTCCCAGCACCTAAATGTGTTTGTGTGCTAGATCCACATAAATTTAGATTTAAAAAATAATTCTCATTTTTACTGGATAGACAGAGAATAAAAGTGAAGCACAACTGTTCTTCATAAGTGAAAAAATGTATTTCTGCATGTATTCCTCTTACTGATGTAGATTTCAGAAGTATAAGATGAAAAATCAAGCCTTCAAATACAATTTTGTAAAATAATTTAGCTTGCTTTCCAAATGTTTAAATTACCAACCATAGAACTCAAATTACCAAATACACACTCTGATTTTTTTTTTTTTTTTTAAGTTATCTAAACCTAACATTGTTTGTGAAGCAACTGGTAGATTAAGGCTCTTCATTTCACCACAGTGTGCTTTCCATCTGCTCTAATCATTATGTAGGTTTTCCCTGCTGGCCCATGCTCTAAAATATTACAGCATACACTTGAGGTCGTTTCTCCCTTATGGAGTAAGTGGAATGGGCCTTTGCTGTAAAAAATTTGAAACTAGTTAATAAATTATTCTAAAAACACCTCATACCTAAAATCCCACATTTGTCCTATGACGTAGTCTTGGCCTTTACTTCTCATTTCAGGACAGGCCAAGTACTTCATGCACACATTCAAAACCACCAAAAACCACAATATCCTGCCATTTGGCACTGTGGAATCACGCAGAATACTGTCACTACAAACACCTCTGGTGTGATACCCATAATATTTCACTACAGTGGGCTGTCTCTGCAGAAGGACAGGGTGAAAGCTGTGTGTTCTGAACTTGTCTAATTCGATCAGAACTTAGGACATGATGCTTCCATTTCTGGGTTAGAAGACCTGCAAAGGAAGGGCATAACTGGCCTGTAAAATATCAACACATTCTGGTACCATGAGCTGACAGCTGTAAGTATGTAACTAGATATACAAACAAAAAAAGAGAATGCACAAGAATGAGTTTGTTGGAGTTTCTAGTAAAACCAGACAACTTTTACCTCAGAAACCCAAATCTTACCTGCAAATTCATTGAAGTGATTTCCAATGTCATAAGCCAGGTAGTTGTACCCAGAGTACTCATAGTCTATGAACTGCACATCACCTGTGTGAGACAACAGCAGCAACATTAGAGTCCAGATCAAATCAAGTCACAGCCCTAATACTTGGGTGTCCTTTGAAGATTTCTGGGGAAAACAAACCACAAACCCACCTTGTACACAGCTGTGTGCACTCAGACATTTCAGGGGAAGGCTGTGACTTCTAGGACACGTGATATTTAACGGTAAATATTAATTCAGGAAATCTCTTAGAGCTTCCAATTCTCTCTGCTTCAAGTCTGAGTAGGAGAATATCAATTTTAATTTCTACCACATGAGGGCCTCCCTTACTCTCAAAATGAGAAGTACAGTAGCATAGTCTTGATTTAAACTTTATGTAGAAATAGCAGATCAATTTCTCCCTGATTTAAAAACTAACAGTCCTGTTTATTCTCACACAAATGTGCAGCCACAGTGGACAAACACATTGCAACATGCTGATACTTCCTGTAAGTATCTTACAAAGTAAGATTATTCTTAATTGTTGCTTTTTTAAGCTGGATTCAACTACTCTCAAGAAACCATCAGACAATCATAATGCCCACAAAGCTATCAAACTACGTAGCATTGTGTCAACAAGGGCTGATAAAGCAGCAAAACACAGCCCAAAATGTTTCCAAATTACATTTACCTGCAGTGAAGCTGGGGAAAATGCATTGAAGCTGCTCAAGAATGTCTACAGCATATAAAAGAGTCAAAATGCAAACTAGATGGATTAGGTAAAATCAAAGCTCTTGTATTTTAAGGGAAACCAGCAAAATTACTAAAAAGTCAGAAAATGAAGCAATGGGTTAACATATGGTTTTCACCATTGCACCCTTCTCCCTCACAGAATGATTGGGTTGGAAGAGACCTCCAAGATTGAGACCAACCCATGCCCTAACACCTCAGCTCCTCCATGGCACCAAGTGCCACATTCAGTCCTTTTTTAAACACATCCAGGGATTGTTTATATCCTACACTCTTCCTTTTTTTTATTACTATCTGCATTATTTAATAAACAAAAAACATTCATTCTATTATAATGAGAAAAATCTTTTAACTTGACTCAAAACCCTAAGCTAAAAGGAAAATCAAGAACAATATTAAAATTAAGTACATTATGTATGTATTTCCTAGACTAAGGATTTTAAGTGCCTACTGCACTGCCTCCTTAAGATTTAGGGATATTGCACATCTCAAATAAAATAGTTTCACCAATGTCCTGACCAAGTTAGAACAGAAGAAGCTTTTTAGAATTGTTCTTTCCTATGTAATTCATCTTTGCCATTCTTGAACTACTAACACAATTATGCTTTCCAGATGGACAAATCTTTGTCTAAGCACTTAAAACAGAAGTTAAACTCTACAACACAAATATAATTCACATAGTCACAAATCCTCCACATCTGAGTTCCCCTTACTTTCACCAAAAGAGAGGCTTGTTTATCAAGGTTATGATGTTAAATTTTCCAAAAAAGCAACAGCCCTGCAAAGTGGCAAGCTCCTTCCAGAAAATTCTGTTGGCAGTGGAAAAATTGAAGTTCCCTAGAGCTTTGAAGCAGCAAATCTTACAGCAGCTGCAGGCAAGATGTTATTGTCACAATTGAACTGCTGCTGCTGCTGTGTGACTGGCAGATTCAAAGGCCAGCTCTTCCCCCTGGCTCTCCTGCACTGCTTTTCAAAACAGACACCTCTAAAGTTACAAGCCAGCTAAAATCCCAGTCCTGTCCAACATTCTGCTAAACAACTGACCTCCTGAACTCCTTCTGCCCCCCAGAACATGTAATATTGCTTGTACTTAGAGAAGTTTTTCTTTCTTCCTCACATAAAATCCAAACACACCAAGTCTGCTTGTAAAATATGTACATAAATACTTTAAATTTTTAATGTGCAGATTTCACCTAGAACATCCCTATGTGCCACCATGAATTTTTAATTGCAGCTAACATTTAAAAAATTTACTTCCAGATATAAAGAATATTACATACAAGCCAAAATTGAAGCTAACAAAAAAGATATGGCTGGGGCTGTTACTAGGAGTTGTCCTCACAAAGCAGGAACAAGGACATACCCAGCCCTTGGCTAGCAGATGGAGAAAACTTGGCAAACTCCCATTTGATAAGACAAAAGTTCAAAGCAAAAAAAGCTTTGCATTTATGCTGATCCATTTCAGACTCATACTACTGTGAAACTCAACCTATAAAGTTAATTTTTGCACAAAGGCTCAAAATAAAGATGCACGGTTCTTCCTGTGGAACAGAAAGAAAGCAACAACTTTGAAGTTTTCTGCTTCAAAAATGTGCAAGATATCTGTACTTAAATGTACACATACACACATCTACCCTGCTTTAGAAAAAGCAGAAGTCTGCAGTTATTGTTTAAATAATCATTGTCCTAGAAGTTACTTTTAAGACTTCCTGCAGTTCATATGAGAAAGCCACTTCTAAAAGCTATGGCTTCCATTACTGGTTTAGCAGGTAACTGTTGATTCAAAGTTTCTAAAAGCTATCCACAAACTGTACAATCCATCAATATCCCTGAGAGCAGGCAGGCCAACAAGAAACACTGGTCTAAGTGCATTTGTGCTTTATTGAAATGAAAAAAAATTAAAAACAAGCCCTGCCATCTCTCTGGAGAAGCGACTGCTATTGACAGGAATAGACACGTCAAGAGTGTGGAATATTTCAAGCTGAAACATTTCTTTTTACCGGGCATTTCCCAGGACAGACAATATGCAACATATCCCACAAAAACCACAGAAAGATACATAATGGAATTCATTGTGTATCATAGCCCAGAAATCCACTTTGAAATAGATCAAGTGGTAATCAACAAAGCATCTGTGAGATCTCCTCAGGGTTCTGACAGGTAGGAGGGTGAAGACACCTCTCTACTTAGCTGCTTTTTCTTTTTAATGGTTTAATAGGGAAAACACTTCCCCTGTCCAAGTCTTGGCTGTAGTTACCACACCTGAATTATGTGTCCTGAGTTCTGTCCCATCCTGCTCATCAGGTGAGCCACTGAGCCCTTAGAAAACAGCTTCAAAGACAAGGACCTGTGCTAGGAAGATGCTTGAAAATTCACAAACAGGTCACCCACCCAAAGGATAATTTTATAGCTGTAAATACACAAAAGAGCTCTGCAAAACAAAACAGGCTTTTAGATCAAAACCACAAGCCTTAAAAATACCTCAGTCTTCAGAAGCACTGAGCACCCACAGACTCCCACCAAAGATCATGGAAAACACTGAGCAGTCAGAGGGAGTAAACAGAACCAAACTATCCATCTACCTACACACAACTCCCTGCCAACTGATTTTCATATATGCAAAAAGAGCACACTTAGAAGCAGAAAAAAAATTCTGATACTTGATCATGTTGAATAGCAAGTATTTGAATACTCTTAAAATACCAGCTATTTTTTGAAATTCCCAGGTCACACTAAAAAAAAAAAACAAAAAAACAAAAACCCACCAAACCAACAAACCCAAACAAATTTAGGAGCATCAGAACACAAGGTTTATAAATAAGCAGTACCAAGCTTCAAGCATATTTTGAGTATTCTTGATGTCAAAGCTGCAATAAAAAGCAATGTGAAGCACTGAACTATATCCTTCAAAGGGTAGATGACAGCGATAATTATAAGTTATGTAAAGTAACACTTGCAGATTTTCATATCCTGAGTGACTGAGAATGGACATTAACAAAACAGCAAGAGGCAGAGTTCTCTCAGCCACAGCAGGAACAAATTCAAATCAGATGAGTGAAACTCCATTAAATGAAGTTAACACTCAACACACTCTTCCAGGCTCATAAATAAGGACCGGAGACTGATTTTTCTTAAAAGCAGTATGTGGCATGACTGTGATTTTTCTTTCAAGTCTGAAAACTTAATGTGAATTTAATGCAGAGGACAAGTCTAAGGCAAAGCTCAGGAACAAGCCATAATTATTCATAATGCATTGGACACAAGTCCTAATACATCCTGAGAGTCTGTAGCTCAAACACACAGCCACACATACCCCCTGACTAGTACATGTGCAAATTAAGCATTCAGAAACAAAATTATAAATGCAGTATCACTAAAACAAATAAATTAGGTTGTCTTTGTACCAGCTTCTGAAAAGCCAGACAATACTACCAGTTTTGCACAAATTTCACTGAGGAATAAAGAAAAAATAAGGTAGTTAATCTAGAAAATCAATCCTCTCTTGTTTTTACTTTAGGACCACCAATGTCTTTTGGATACACAGAAGCTTTTCTAGATGGAAGAGTGAATTCAGTCAAGAGTATTGCATTCACCAAAGCTGTTAAATACCTTCAGACAATTTGATGCCATTCCTAGTGATGCTCATCTTTAAAAATATTATATTTTGTACTCTTACAAAATTATTTTTTTATACCAAGAAAAGCTTTTGGCCTGCTAAACACAGTTCCAGTTATACATGCTTCTTTACAGTTAAAGCTGAGCTTCCTATTTATGCTCTGTAAAAAGTGTGCTATAAAAAACAGCTTTCAAATGACAATCATCCCTTCTACAGATGGCATGGAGGTTTGGTTACTATGAAAATTATCTCTGCTGTATCCAGATTGCACAAATTTTACAACACAGTACATGTACAGTACTCAAACACAAGTTTAATAATATGTTTACTTCATATTTCCAAGTGTTTCCCCCAGCTGTTTACAGCTTGCTTGAAGCCCAAGTACTTTACACACCTCCCTCCTCCCCACCCAGTCTCCACTCACACACTTGTAGGATTGCTCACAAGTGATGCTCTACTGGCATTGCTTTTTCCTCCACTCTGTTTACAAAAAGAAAAGCATGCAGCATTTGTTTTTCAATTAGGAGCTTCAAGCCTATTGACCATAACAGTGAAGCTTTTAAAGGAATTCCTCAGATTTTTTTTCTTTTTGTTGCATTGTTCTACTTTGAAGAAAGTGACTACAAAAATTACTTTTACCTCAGTGAGTCTGCTCTGGAATGCTAAAATTCAAGGTAATTTCAGCACTAATAAAAACACATGGTAAAGAGATTTATTTTTGGTACTACAGAATCACAACTCCAAGTGTATAATGCTACAAGTCTAGACTTGCATAAGACTACAAGTCTAGTCTGCACCTTTCATGCTTTCTCCCCTGCCTCTTTTTAAGCAGAACTACAGTCCATCATTGAAAATCAGTAAAACCACTCAAGCTTGGTGGTTTTCATAGAATTTAAAACTTATGTTAACAGCATTGTTAGGGTGCATATACACATACACACATATATAACTAAAAGTACCAGCAATTCTCTTCGAAGTAGTATCACTCAGGTGGAAACTGGCATACAAATCACCAAAAGAGTTTATTTCCTCAGTTCACATGGTGATGCAGAAATGATGCAGAATTCACATATGATGCAGAAATGTGTTAGCACATACAGCCAATTTTCATATTAGAACCAGCACCAGCTTGGTTTTATTTTTTTTTTTCTTTAGCAGTTAAGTCATATAACTTACATACCAACAATCTTTCTCAACCAACACAAAAATATGCAGTAGAAGGAATGACTCATCCTTATTTCAAAATAAAACCCTGTAATCTGATTAGTCACACTTAGCTGAGCTCAGGTATTTGAAATGGGAGGAAAATTGTGTATTTTTACTGCACAATGGCCATTTTAGTGTCAAAAGTTTGCCTTGTTTGTTTTAATACCTGATTGATTCACTTAGTAACCAAACCCTGAACCATTAAAATCAATAAGCTGTGGGTTCATATGGAATCTTTCCCAGATCTTAATAACACAAACTACGAGTTAAATATATGGTAATAGAAACAAAAAACTGATTCATTTTTACCAAGATGTGTGCTGCCTACAACTGTTTAAACAAAGCATGCATTAACAAAAGAAATCTTTTAAGATGTCTGTGTGGCTCATGCAGAAAACAAATTGAGCTACTGAATGTAGCAGTTAATATCATTAAGATACTTCACTATGAAAGGGTATTCCCCACAATTACAAACCAGAACAAAACATTACAGAAGACATGTTATTTTCTACACTTGCATGATTTTCTTTTCTTCCTAAAAGCTTTATAAACCAGAATAGAATTAACATTCAGTTACATACTTTGAAGCCTAGGCATACAGGCAAACTGGGGATTAACAAATTCATGAGTTCATTAAAGAAAAGCAAGGAACACTGATTTTCTTCCTCTATACTGCAGCATTCAGATGAGAATTAGCTAATTAAGCAACTTAGTATTTGCACAGGTATCACTACCATTAAAAGTTTAAAGGGTCTTAAAAGCTCAAACTGAGTTCACCTCCACAAGTGAGGACAACAACACCACTGATGCAGCACATGCAATTACAGCACAGGTAAAGCCACTCACTGCTTAGTTCAACACCTACCTCTTTTCTTGTTGTAAATAATATTCTTACACAACAGGTCATTGTGACAGAGCACCACTGGCGATCCTAAATTTGACAGTCTTTCCTTCATCCAGGCCATCTCCTCCTGAAGAACTTGAGGACTTGGAATGTCACTTAAGAATCTTTTCAAGTACAAGGAAAGAGTTAACATTTAGTACTCTGTGTTCCATATCAAGCATTTGTAATGAAGTATTTTTCTCTACATTCTTCCTAAAAATAGCTCGACAGACCCTCTCCCAAATCAGGGCATCCTTTCCCAAGGCACAACAGCAGTCAAATTATGACATTTTTCTCTGTCCTCCTGGGAAAACAACTTTCTGAAGATTATCTGTGCTGTAAACACAACAGTAGTCCAAAAATCAGGAGCATAACATGAATACACTCCCACACATTTTAAAGGTGCAAAGATTAAAAGAATTTTCGCATGAATTTCATTCACTTTTTGTTCACTTTACTTCCTCCAAGATTACACAACACTATTATGTACTATATGTATCTATAACTGAGTAAATTAACACTAATTTTTAGTCTAGTCACAGTATGCACTTAAATAGCCATTTTTCCCTCTACATTTTCAGTTATCATGTTTTCTCCATTTTCTGAAGAATTTGATGTTGTAAAAGAAAACCAACTTTGCTAGAGCATTCTTTAATTACAATGCAGCAAGACAGGCATCCACGATTTCAAAGTCACATGAAGAATATTTTTAAGCTGGAATCTTCTTTCTAAGCCATACAAAAGTCTGATGATATTGTACAAACACAAACTCCAACAGAAGGAATATGAAGTCTGGAAAAGAACATGATGAAATACCCACCTTTTATTTACTTCCTCATCTGCAAATTCTGTGGGTATGAGAGAAAAATATTTCCCCATTTTCAGCCACAAATTAGATTTAGGGATCCATCCATTATGTGCATGAATAGTATGGATTTTAGCAAGCTGTCTAGCAATGAGCCTAAAAAAAATAAAATTAAATTCATGTTATATTTAACTGAAAAATTAAAAAAAAACACAGCTCAGGAATTCAAAGAGGGTTTAAACAAGAGTAGCACAGCCACAGGGTAGCACATTTCAAGACTCAAAAGTTCAATAGGATCATTAGCTGTGGGAAGGGAAGGGGGAAGGATTGGAGCTCAGTTACAGCACACAAACTTCACCTGCATTTGCAGTCTACTCTTGCTTGTTTTTTGAAGTATTGATTTAAATTAGCTGCTATTTTTAGGCAAATACATTTCAGCACACACATGAAAAACTAAAATCTTAAGACAGAAGTGAACAGAAAGTGCTGGTAACAGTTTAAAAAATCATATCTCAATGGAGAAATGGTATCTATTCACAAAAGGAGTATCTTGGAAACAGTTGGAAGTACTTTAACCAAGTCCAGCCCCCTACAACTCCACCATATTCAATGACCTCTGTAATTGTGATGTGCAAGTGCTAAATACAATAAACAGAAATGAACAGACTTTTAATGAGCACAGTCTTCTGTGGAAGCATGAAGGATCATTTGTGCAGCACTGAAATACTGTAACTGAGACAGTGTGAACATCAGCTAAGTGCAGGCTTACAGAAATAGAGATTTTCTGCTCAACTTCAACTCAAAGCCCTTTAGGCCAGGCAGAGCTTCATAAACACACAATGAAATGATGAGATTTAAAAGGAAATATTTAAAAGACTACCTGAAAATATCTGGATTGCACACATGCTCTGGATCCAGGGCTTCTCCCTGCATGAACTCATAGCACAGGCCATTGTTAAAGGTACAGTAGAGCTGAGGTGCACAGCCATGGGCCTGCAACACACGGAAACTCTTCACCTCCTCATCCCGATCCACCAGGAGCTCCGTCTTGTTCCCATAGATCCGAACTAGAACAACATCATCTGTTATCTCACCTACGTAGCAGCCAATTAATTTATTGGTGATACCATCAGTGAACAGCTGAAAAGCAAAAATAAGGCAATAAGCAACTCAACTCTACATCTTCAAAAAGTAGGAAGAGAATGCAAAGTTATCCTTTAGTTCCCAAAACATAGGTGTTTACTAGATTGAGCATGAAGAAACCTTTAAGACAGAGGAATATCACGGAGAAAATACTTGAATATGAATGTGAGGTATTTTTCATATTTACAGTCATGTCTCTTCTTCCGCTCTTTGCCCTCAAAACCCTAATTCTTAATTCAAAAAGAATTAAGAATTAATTCTTAATTCAAAAAGAATAAACCCTCCCACAAAACATCCTCACAGTAAAACAAGCAAGCAGACAAAAGTAGCCTTAAGTTGGATAACAAACATTTTTTAATTCTTAATAGCAACGAGGTCAGAAAACCAGTTGAAAAAGAAAAGAAACCTATTTATCAGGATCAGAATACTAAGTGTTCAATGGCAACAGTGTGATTTCCTTATTTACTCATGTCCAGTCATCCACCCTCTGAGGTATGACTTCTGCCTGAACCCCTAAGTCAAGCCCAGAACAAAAGTACTGACAAATGCAGTGATCTGTTCTGTGTCAGACATTATTCTGAGCCATAATATTTAATGAAAAAGTGTTTTTGCTAAAAACACATGCCAACAACAGGAAACATATCTACAGGCATCATAATTCTTTATTTTTTGGGGTGGGAGGGCTTTTTTAGTTTTGTTTGTTTGTTTGTTTTATAGACCAGTAAATTAAAACACAATTCAGAAAGTTTGACTACTACTCTCCCTCCCCCTTCAAGATAAAGCCTTTATTTTGAAAAGTAATATCACTCAAACACAAGTGACAGATTATTTCCAAATCTCAAGGGTTTAGAAAAATTGAGTATTAGGAGCAAGTTTTTTTTTAATTACTAAAGAAAAAATAATCCTCAAAGTTGGGTCAAGTCTCCATGCTTAGGAAAAAACGAGACTTTTATAGTAGATGTGTTTTAGCTCATATGCCTTGCTTTCTCCAACTAATTTGATGTGGCCAACAGTTTCATCAACAAATGCAGAAAAGGAGTGGGAAAGTTTCAGTTGTCATCACAAATTAGAAGAAATAGCTCAAGCTCCTGAGGAAAGATGCAGAAGATACAAAGGTATTCTATTTTCTTGAAGAGTTACGAACACTCAGCCTTGAAGCAGGTATAGCAAATGATACCACTTTCACCTAGACAGGGTAACCATGAATTCAAATAAAGCTGCTTATAAGGCCCCTTTGACTGACTCAAAATTAAGACTTTACCATTTATGGGCACATCTTATTATTAGCTATTACTCGAATAACTCAAGAGGAATAATGAAGAATCTTGAACAGTCTTCATAGTAACTGTAACAATGTTAAGCACTGCAACTAAGAAAACACCTCCACTCAGCTCCATAGATACTGGGCTTGAACGGTGTTCCATTTATTTGAACAGGCAGTACTTAAATGTATTTCAAAATGCTTGTAAATCACAAATTGCACCCTGACACTATAAATGTATCCATTCATAGCCTTCCCAGTCATAAGTGTATGGTCACAGAACAGGTCATAAACACTTAAAGACAGAAAATCAACATACAAGTACTGATTCTTATACCTTTTAACATAAACCCAGAATTAATTTGTTAAAAAAGCATGAAGAGCACTTCACAGAAGTGATTCATGTTGAGCTGTTCAAATTAAAAAGCATCTTGTCTGCTATACTTAGATAAAAACTTCCAAAATGTAGTTTAAAGGAAAAAAAGATGTACTATGAAAAAGACACAGCTCTAACGTCATCAGAAATAGTGATACTAAAAAAAAAATAGAAGTTAATAATGCTGATGCAAAGAAACAGTAAGAATTTGAGTTGTTATGCTGTTGAAGAGAAACTGCTGGGCACATTACACCTTCTGTCATAGGTCTAATATCCCCTTAAAACCAGTTTCATTAGCACTAATAAAAAGAAATCTGGAACAAGGAAATTGGACTCCCTCAACTGTTAATTTAGGAACTCTACTTATTAGTATCTATTTGTAGCATGCTGCTACAAATAATTATTTACACACGGGAGCATTTTAGCTCCTGCTTCTTAAAAAGGCAGAAGGGTTCACTTACTTTTCTAATAACATTATTCAAAGTAGACAATTTCCATATTCCATCAAAAGAAAACACCTAGTGTTTACTGCCAACAGTAAAATAACATAATAGTCACTTCATTCTTTTATTCAGAATGCCTTTACTCTAGCATTTAAAGAATCAGCTTAGAAGGCCTTGCACAAAACATAACCTGAAATGAAGCAGAGAAAAACATCCCACTGTTCCAAGAATTCAAAAGAATGAGAAGAATGAGAACAAAATTGCAGTCACACGCAACACGAACGAACAGACAGAAATAAAAACGTCATGGGGCAAAGTAGAAAGTACTTATGACTCAGAAGGGCTGATTTTTCCCTGCTAGACTGAGTTATTACATCCACAGGCAGGGAATGCAGGAAACAGCAGTGCCATAAAAACAGAACAGTGATGTGACGTTGCAGTGTAAACAAGTAGGAATTCCTCGGATTCTGCTGCTAAACCCAGACTGACTTTAAGGTCTCCAGAAAGGAACAGACGTCAATAACATGCTTCTTTAGTGCACAAAACTTCAACTTCATATTTTAAATCTAAGTTGATCTTTTCTTCTGGAAAAGTCTAGTCTACACAGACATATCCACAGGTGCACAGAACAAGAACTTAATTTCTTGAAACAAGGTTAGTTATTTCTCTCTCTGTAGCTATTGCAGCTCTCTTTCTGTAGCTATTCATAAAAGAAGGACAAAGTACAACTACAGGAAAATGCCTTGGGTAAATTCTCACATGATCAGCAGGGCTCACAAGAAACCTCACTCAAAGGTCTCCAGGCTCTGGAGCCATATCCTCCAGTTCTTTACAGGTGAAAGTCACTGTCTGCATGGTTCAGGTGCTCAGATGACCAGGAGCAGGATCATTTGATATTAAAAACACCAAGACAAGCAGGAAGCAAGCAAGTTTGCAGCACTATTCTTTGCTAAGTCTGGCCACAGGCTGAGCTAGCAGTTCCTGCTGAGCTCTTGGGAGGCTCTGCATGACAGCAGCATGGAGAAAGAAATGTTTTCTCCAACATAGATTGAGCTAGTATAACTTTCACATGGATTTTTTTTGGGCTCCCAAACCATAAACACTTCAGCTTCATGGTGTGTGTGGGTTTTGTTTTGAACATTTTTGGGTTGAGGGCTGGTTTTGATTGAAATGTGTGACAATATGTGAAATTTTTGGTGGTTTTGTTTTGTTGGGTTTTTGTTTGGTTTTCAGTGATTTTTTGTTTTGGGGGTTTTTTTTAATGCCAGGGGGAAAGAAAAAAGAATCAGTTACTTATTTTTCACCTTGTTTCTGAAGAATATTCTTCTACCTGAAAAAGAGTCAACATCAGATAGGTAATTAACACTTTGAAAGTGATTAATTTGCTTTACAAATTTTGTGATACTGATTAAAACAGCTACAGACATAATAATAATAGGAAAGGAGCATAAAACTTTATTCTAAATCAAAGAATGAATTTGCTGTTCCTCCCCCTGGAAGATTTTGACAGGAAATGCCTGTGGGCCAGGGAGGGAGGGGCAGAGGGACAGGAACTGAACTGTCTTGGATTATTCCTTTCCAATGTTACAAGCCTATAGCATAAATTATATGCCTTTACATGGATTCAGTCAAGCTGTACCTAAACAAATAGTGATTCTCTGTAAATTAAAACCCCAGTCATGAATAAACACACCTCTATCATGCACAGCTGAATTACATCAGGCACATATGGCATATCACTCACATAAAATGCCACTACAGTTTCTGCCCCACACAGACACCACAAAACCCTCTAGAAACAGCAGACTGAGATCTTCAAATTTCATCATAAGCTTAAAAAGACTGGAGAAACCAACCCAGCCTCCAAGGACATCCAATACTGTTGGCATTTCCCACTTACTGTGACATTGCATCCAAGGCACACCTCAAATTACAGTTTTTCCACAGAACATCAGTAATTCAGCCCATGCTGCAATTCTAACTTTTCTTATTCTTTTCCTCACTCATCACTTCTCCATTTGGAGCACTTCTCTGTGGATTCAGTCCTTCCTCTTTATGTGGCAACTGCTTTCCCAACTGCTGAAGTGAGTGATGTGCCAAACCCAGCTGAGCAATAAACATCTCACTTGAAAAATGTAACAGCACTGAGATACAAGAAGTTAGTTTGCTTTGTTTCCCAGAAACTAACATTTTCAATTATTTCAATGCTTTTAAACCCACACTCAGTCTGTTCAAATAAACTAAAAAATATTCCAACAAGTTCAGAACTCTGAACCAAATTAAAGTTTGTTATAAAAAGAATAACAGTATCAACACAAGCAAATAAATTAGAGCAGCGGCCAGAAAATACTGCCTGAAGAAAAGCTACTGAGTGCAAATCGGGATGAAAAATGAAAGAAACAAGGACAAAAGCTAATCTGGTAAACATAAAAGTAAGTAGGTGGTCATTTCACTGGTGAAAGTACAATTTTTTATATGCCTGAGTCCATCCTGTTCACATTCCATAGCTGCAGGAACAAATCTTTGCAAATTATGAAGTGTTGCAGTAGTAAAATCCTGCAAAGTGTTGATAAGTGTGAAGACATGTAAATCTTAGGGAAAAATCCCAGAAAACCACCACAGTACCAGAAAACAAGCAAGGCCAAATTATTTCAGAGAATTAAAAAAGCAAATTAATCCAACTTATCTGGAGATGATAGTTGCTTGTAATATTTACAGGGGGGGTTATGGGGTGTCTTTACAAAAAATTTAATCCCCTTTGTAAAATCCATTCTTTCCACCTCTCCAGGTTTCATCTGGGACAGGAGCACTCCTAGCCAGCCAAACATTTTCATGATTTTAGATCTTTGAGTGATTCTTCAGCCAATTTTTTCCCATATATATCATTCTGGTCTACCCAAACAATGGTATAAATTAACACTATTAGTATTAAGCCTTTTCACCAATAAAAACAGGCAGTCTTTATTCTCAATATTAAGTATCACTTCTGAATGGTAAGAAGTACTAATGGCTTTTCCTGCACTATATCACACTGCAGAGAAGAAATTGTGTATTATCCTACTGAATCCTTCTTTGCCACCAGACTTACAAGAGCTAGACAGTCACGGGATAAAAGAATCCTGAATCAGCACTGCTGAAGTGGTAACTAATTTTCCCATACTGTAAGCAAACATTGATCTTCCTTGAATATCCACAAAAAGAGAAAAAATAAGATGGGCAACAAAATCCAATCTGTGAGTGTATTTTTACATTAGGAAAGGTAATACAACCTCCTTAAAAGAGTAAAGAGTTAAAACAATTAAATATTTATATTTCATTAATAACTGTGCAGAATGTAAGAATTGGAATGCCCACCGTCAAAATTCAGGCTGCTTACAAAACTCAGAAGCCCTGTTTTGAGTTAGAAGAGCACTTTTTAAATGAAATTTTAAAAACCTGTCTCTCCTGTTCACAACAGCCAATTTCCCAATTTAGCAAGCAGTGAGTTTTTCAGAAGAAGTTTGGAAGAAAGACCTCCAGAGACTCCTTCCAACCAGAACTACCCATCATTGCTGTTAAGCGACTACTGCAAAAAGCAGAGAAAGCAAACATCAAAAGTTCAGAAGTTAGAAAATCAAGCACCCAGTTCTATACAGTTCCTAGTACATTTTCAGTTGACAACTGCACTATGTACATGAAGATGAGCATTTAGACAGAAAAATTCTGTTTTTCCCTAGCAATGTAGAATAACTTGAACATTTGTACTGCCCTGTAGGGACAAAATTCACATACAATTTGATATAAAGGAGACATATTACAGTATAGCTGCTTCCATTTCAAAAAGTAATGGGCAATGCTTCTGATGTTATAGACTCTCTGATAAATAACATAATAAAAGAATAACTTAAGCACTGAAGATTTTAATGATTTGTATCTTCCCTCCTGCATTTGTGTTTTATGCTATGGTGTAAAAAAAATTAAATGTTAAAATATATTCCTGATTTTGGGTACTCATAAATCTTAGGGAAAGTGAGGATTAAGCTTTAACATATACTAACTACAGTTTCAAAACTGTTCAGCTGACTAAACAAATTAACACACAACAGTGAATTTTTACAAGAGAAGTTAATTAACTTTTTCAAATCAAACTCTGGACTCTTCAGCTTCTTACTAATTGTTCTGACCCAAGAATTACTAAGAGCAAAGGTAGCAAATGGCAGAGTTCACCAGAGGAAGCAGTAGCTCATCAAACCTATCACTGTTCTTTGTCCACTTTGCTGTTTCAGATTAGTCAGGCATATTTTCCATGCAATACAGGAGTCCCATCCTCATCTCCCTCCTAAACAGGAGGTCTAAAGGAGGACTCTAAGGCATCCTCCTGTTCACTCCTTCATCCTCACAAAAAGAGCCACCTTTCATTTCAACACCTTTCTCTATCTGATGCATGTACATCAATCTATAATTGTTTGTATTGCCATCACTGCTGCTGGAATCTGTTTCAAAGCACAGGCATTCCTGCTTGTTACACACTCACAGCAGCTTAAACACGAGCTAAAGAGTTAAAAATAAAAGGCCATTGAAGGGCCTTTAGAATGTTCTTCCACTTTTCAAAAGGAAAATACCAAGCTGAAAAGTTGTGTTCTTAAAATAACTTGGTTAAAACTAAACTCAAGACATTTTTAGACAGAAACTTCTAACCACAGACAGTAATCTCCACTTCTGTGTGACCAGTCAAGAGTCCCTGTTCCACACCAATGGTACTGGTGTTTTTTATTCTGTTAAGTGTTTCTGGAGAAGTGAGTGGCAGAAGGAAGCAGTATTTTTTTTTCTTGAATCTACTGCAACTTCGCCCAAAGGATAAAGTATTCCTTCCTTAACAGGACAATGTTTTGGTTTCACTTTTCAACAGTCCTGAATGAAAGAAAAATATTCTGCTGAGAACTGCATTGATCAAAGAACCAAAAAATTAAAACTTCATGTAACCCTGCAAGGAGCAGGCAGTTGGATTATGCTCATGGATCCCTTCCAACTCAAGATATTCTATGAACTTTAACAGCCTCATTTAGCATTACATTTTGTAAAGCTGTTTTCATTGCACCTCAAGACGTTGGGACTGTGCATAACTTATGGCCGCTGCCTCAAACAGATTATTTAGAAAAAGCTCATTAGCTTTATTTTCATGTTAACTGGACTGGCACGTGTCAAGTTTCATTTCTCTTTCAAGACATCAGAAAATTTCAGTCAAATTACGTGCCATTACCTCAATGTGCTCGGCTTTCCTATACCAATTAGTTCAGCAGCCCTCTGAAGAGGAACTTAATTGAAATAAGACACCGCCATGTAATAACAACTGCTGAATAACGCAGCTGAGCGTCTAATAAAATCCTCAGCTAACCACAGGCTGGAGCGCTATTTTAGCCACGCAAGTTGGCTGCAGAGTTTTTAAGTGCAGGGGGCCATGTTAAGTATATTCTAGAAGCACGAGAGCAGCCAATCCTCCGGCAGATGACTCGTCATGAGTAGGAATGACTGCTCACCTAGAGAACACCGGAGAGCAGCGGTACTTCTGCCAGGAGCGGGGCTGGGGCGCTCCGACACCGCCAGCCTAACCCCCAGCCCGCCTGCGAATAGCAGACACCTATTTATTATGTCTTTTTATTACGGGAAGCACCCGACAAGGGCTCCACCGCCCGTGGGAGCGCTCCAGACCCGCGGTAGCAGCGTGTCCTCCTCCGGTGGCCTGTCCCCCGCTTCACCAGCACTCCCCACCCAGCAGAGACAGAGGCGACCCTCGGGAACACCTCGCCCCCGGCTCCAGAGCTCTCCCTGCCGCTACCGCGAGCAGCCCAGCTCCAGCGGGGAGGGCACGGGAGGAGGAGGAGGCCGAAAGCAGGCGGTGGGGAGGAGGAGGAGCGCCGGGAAGGAAGGAGGGAAGGCGGGAGCCGGGGATGCTGCCACGCCGCCCCGCCCCGCCGCCGGGCCGCCTGGCAAATGGGGCTCCGCGCAGGGGGCTGCGGCGGAGAGCGGGGGATGGAGGGAGGGAGGGAGGAGGAGGAAACAAGGCGGCAGCTCCCCCGCACAATGGCCGCCCGCCCTCCCCCCTTCCTTGCCTTGCTTTTCCCCCCCTTCCTTGCCTCGCTTTTCCCCTCGCTCCCCGCGCCCCGGCTGCCGCATCCCCCGCGCCGGCGGAGCCCGCCGTACCTGCAGCGTCACCTCCTCGGGTCTCCAGTGCGGGCGCAGCCGGCGCAGGAGCTGCAGGGCGCCCTGGCGATACCCGAGCCCCTCCCGCTCGCTGACGGTGATGTCCAATTTGGGCACCTCCGGCGAGCCAGGCGGGACGTGGATGTAGTTGGACATGACAGCAGGCAGGACGCGGCGCGGCACGGGGAGACGAGAGCAGGCGGCTCCCACCAGTGTTTCCTCCGCGGCGGAGCCGGGAACTGACGGGGAAATTTCCACTTCGGCTGCCGATAAAGCGGCTCCACCTCCCCCGGCTGCAACGCGGAGCAGCCTGGGAGAGCGGGCGGAGCCGGGCCCAGCCCGGCCCAGCCCAGCCCGGCCCAGCTCAGCCCGGCCCGGCCCAGCCAAGCTCGGCCCAGCCCGACCCTGCCCAGCCCGGCCCAGCCCAGCCCGACCCTGCCCGGCCCAGCCCGGCCCAGCCCAGCCCGACCCTGCCCAGCCCAGCCCGGCCCAGCCCGACCCAGCCCGGCCCAGCTCGGCCCAGCCCGGCCCAGCCCAGCCCGGCCCTGTCCCCCGGCTCCCCGGCCTCTCTCCTCACCTGCCCGTCCCCTCCAGCCTCCGCCTTTCCCCGTTCGGTGCCCCGCTGTCCCCCTCGGCACCCCCTGCTCCCCTCGGGGTGGCCAGGGAGGGGATTTACCAAATGTGTAAAAAGGGGAAGGTGCGGGAGAGCGGCCGTGGAGGAGTGCGGGAGCTGCCACTCTCTTAGCACCGGCCCATCCCAATCGCTCTCGGAGTTATCTGCTGCGGTTGATTTGTTTTATCTTTAATTTGCGTCCCGGCTTTCGGAACCCCTCACCGTGTTGCCCTTTTGTTTTCCGTGTCTGCAGGACGCGCACCTGCTCAGCACCTTCACCCTCTCCTTCTACAGAGCACTGACATTCTTGCATTTTCCCCCCTCACTTATTTTGTGCTGGAAATCTTGTTGCCTTGAAGTTATTTTCCGTGGGGAAAAAAAAAAAAAAAAAGAGCTCAGGTTACACCACAGTTCATACCAACCAGGAGAAAATAATCCCTTTTTTTTTTTTTAGAAAGGCCTTTCACATTCTCTGGTCTTCCCACATGGGGAAACACTGAACGGGAAGTTCTTTTAAAACAACTGAATTGAGTTAGACGAAGACAAGAACTATGTAAACAGAGTAATGGTCGGGCTCTCCCCTGAGGAGCTGTTCCTCTAAAACATCCCCGGATCAGGGGATCTTTAATCTTAGCATTCTTTTCCGTCCAAACTTAGATTCAGATGAGGTATTTAAAATCTTCAGAGTCAGGAATCTGCCCATGAGACCTCAATAAATAAGTTTTCCTTCAGCTGCATTTTAAATTAAAATTTAATGACCAAGGGTTAATGTTATTAGTGTAGCTATGTTATTCTATATTAATAGGATTTTTCTATCAAGCATTAAAGGGAGTGTATGAATCAAATTTCAAATACCATAAAAATTCACCCATTTTTTCCATTAGCCCACTTCACTTTTTCTTCTTTGAAAGTACAGATATTTTGAAATTTAAATGCTTTGAAAAATGGATTTCTTTTAACATATTTACCTTCTACACTGTTTAGCCCTATAAGTCAATATTACCATTGAGGTATAATACCACTCTACCAGATCAAGCATGTGACTCATAGTGGCCTCTGCTTCTGCTGAGGCAGTTTGGTAGATGATAAACTAAGATTTATTTATAGATTAAGGCCAAAGTGATATATTGTTGAAATATCAAAGGTTGAAGGCTTTAGCTTCCAACTGTTAATTTTACCAAGAACTGGTCTAAACAGAGATTCAATCTTGCTAATGCTGAGAGTAATAAAGACATCTACCAGAAGGTTTCAGTTATTAACTCTGAGAAGCCTTGTGAATTTGCCCAAGTCTGATTAGATTTCCATAAGTTGTTTGTGAGTGTATTTTTAATAAAGAAGGGGAAAGTTGGAGCAATTATGGTGCTTAGATTGTTTGGGAATGATGAGATCTGAACTTTTGTATACTAAATATTTACAAAGTATGTGAAAGAACCTTGAACACTTAGGCAGTAGCACCCTCATCTTTCTGAAAATGGTATAAAGACACATCCTTTTGCCTTGTCCTCATGGTGCATTGAGAATTCTTAATTCTTGGGTTTTTATTTAAAAAAAAAAAAAATTACTATTTTTCTGTCACATATAGGTAAAACCTGACAAAAGCCAGATGTCATAGTAGAGATGGACAATGGGACAATGGCACCTGTTTCTTCTTCCATCATAGCCCCATCTTTATTACACACAATTTATATTTATATGGTTATCAGAAGGCACCGTGTTTAATCCCAGTTGGTCAGGAACTCAGTTCACTGGGTGGTAATGGTGAGTGCACATGTCAATCAAAACTTTTCTCTCCAACAATGCTTACATACTTTTTCCACTGATTCTCATGGAACAGATTCCTTGTTACTACAGGTGCACTTGTTTTTCTCCCCAAGAATAGTTTGTTATGTTAACAAACTTTTCATTCTCAAGATGTTTTTGCATGGGAACTTGTCAGGCTAGCTGCTAGCTACACTTAGCCAAAGTAACAAGGCCTGAGCCATGATTTTACAAGGCCTTTCTTTCATAAGGTTTTACCCATATATGACATTTTTCCTAATTCCTGTTATTATAATCAATAAAAGTTACAGTTAGCTACTCACCTGGTTTCCTTCCCTTTTTACCTTTTGTTTCTCACAAATATTTGCTGTGTCCAAATCAAACCCCAAAAAATGTGTTTTCTCTTAATGCTTGATACATTTGCAGGTACACCACACCAAACTAAACTAATTCCAAGGCTGGAATGAGAGATGTTCACAACCAGGAACTGAAGAAAACAGGATGTTTTGCTTCTCTCCCAGGCCTGTGCTCTACCAGGCAGCCTGTCTGATCTGCTTACCCTCCTTGTTCTGCCTTTCTCTTTTGCTTTTGTGCTAATCAGAAACCAGGCTGTGCCATTTAATTTATTCCTACACTTTTCACCTTGCCTTTATGTCAGTGCTGGATGCTTTATAAATGCTTTAAAAAAAAAAAAAGGCATAAAGAGCAACATCAGGATCAGAACCAGTTTTAACTTCCCAGGTGCAGTTCACCTGGCTGCTTTCCAAAGCCAGTAATTCAGTAATTGCTTCAGAAGGACTCCTTGCATAAATGTGACTAGAAATAGGATCCCTTCTAGCTGTAATTAATTTTAATAATTGTTTCAAAATGCTTTATATTGTCCTAATCTCACAAATAAAAAAACTGAGTCGTCAGAAGTTTTAAATCATCATTAGACCAGACAGTGGGCTTGGACATAATTTTCTGACTTCCCGTTCTATCCTTTGATCAAAGGATTTCTTCAGTGCATTCAAGCATATCATTTCTGTTTGTTGTCCCACATGTGTTATTTGTGTCAAGATGAATCACATCTCTGTACACATGGTATAAAACTGTAAGTCAGCTCTTATATATTTATTTATTATATTAATTTTTTAAGTGCCTGGTGGCCTAGCATCCATCCAGAAACATCCAACATCATCTTAGCAACAACTCTCGACACACAAAGTTGATCATTCTGTCATGTTTATTGTGTTCTGTAAACAGATTTTGTTTTAATCTCAGGGAAGATGAGCTTGAAATAGTTTATTTTATAAAAATCTTGACAGTTTAGAATTTTCTTGAAGATGGATACTGCTTGGTATGTTGTTGAAATGGTAAAAAGTCCTCTCTTGTGCAAGTCGCTTGACACAATAATAGGTTATAGCTTTCTCAAGTATATTTTGAAAGCTATTTGAGACAGAGTAAAAAGCCTCCAGGCTCACTTCAGTTTTACAGCTTGATTTTCTAATAAGCTCCCAATTACTGACACTCATTTAACACATTCCACATGATAAGCTGGTTCCTGACTATCGAAGTCCTTTTTCCAATGTGTGGGTGGTGTGGTGCATAATGGAACTGGGCAGCAGATGTGATTACAGATGAGGTTTCCAGCTCCTTCAGCTGTTCAGGGTCTCACATGGCAATCTCAGAAGGTTCTGGAGGAAGTTTAGACATCTCTGCAAATGGGCTTGGTTACCTCTGTGCTGTCCCTGGCTCTGAGCCCATGAATTATAAGTGAACAGTTACCCAGTTATTCTTCCTGCTGGAAACTTCAGCAAACTAAATAAACCCCTTAACAAGGCCTGTTAGTTAAACTCAGCACCAGAAAGAGACAAAACCTGATCAAACTTGCCTAAGTCAGTAGGACCTAAGGCATGCCTACACTTAAACAGGTGCTAAATCAAAATGAGCAGCTTAGAAAGAAATTCTGCAGTTTCTCCATTTTCTCCATGCTGTAGGTTTCTTTAGGACTATTTATAAAACAATATAGCCATTGAGTAAAAAGAAAGAAGAAAAAATCTTCATATTAGTTACACTATTCAAAAAATACCTGTACAAAAATAGGGATTAAACAAAGCAACACAAAATCATAATTAAGGCAAATGCCTGTCTTTTTAATAGACAAAGCTGTATTTAAAGAGTAGTTACAAGGTGACTGATCCTTGACTAAACTTGAACTCTACATGTGTCCAATGATTTACCATATCATGGTGTTTTTCTCAAGGGCAACAAGTACACATATTGCATAAGTACCCAAAAAGAGTCTACTTCAGCAGATTTAAAATATCTTGCACGGAAGAATAAATTCACCTGCAATAATACAGGAGGAGGAGTTGAATGGCACTTGTACTTTCCAGAAATTTCTAGCAAATTATGCTTTTTTATAATTTTATTGACTAATCGAATATCCTCCTACAAGGGAAAGCTATAAACAGCAATTTAAAACACAGTTTGTGAAAAGGACAGTATCAAATATGCATTTAAATGTCATGCAAGCTGTAAAAGAAGCCTAGAATACTTTCCTCTCTTTCTAAGGTACTATCAGAATGTCATTACCTATTCTCTAGTGAAATCTCTAATCAATTTTACAGTATAAAGGGGGGCAGAGAGGAGATGGCTGAACTAAATTAAAACAATTAAAAATTGTGTAGGGAATTATCTTGAGGGATTGAGATAATGGTTGTCACATATAAATGAATGCCACTTTACATTCATCCTGAGTCAATGAGAAAGAGGAGAGGTGGGTGGATGGAGAGCTGTGTGAATGGCAGGTCTCAGGGGGCTGTGGTTAGAGTCCAGCTGGAATCCTGTAGCTGTGGTGTCCCCAAGGGTCAGTCTTGTTCAGCAGTGACCTGGGTGACCATCAGCACATTTGTCCATGATATAAAGCTGGGAGGAGTGGCTGATCCACGTCACAGCTGAGCTGCCTTTCAGAAAAACCTGGACAAGTGGGCACAGAGCAATGCAGCAAAGTCCCACAGGGGCAAATACCATCCCTGCAGCTGGGGAAGAGGAGCCCCAGCAGCAGCACAGCCTAGGGATGATGGAAGCAGCTCTGCAGAGAAGGACCAGGGAATCCTGGTGCACAAAAGGCTGTCCATGAGCCAGGACTGTGTCCCTGTGGCCAGGACCCCAGTGCCATCCTGGGGTGCATTGAAAAGAGCATTGCCAGGAGGTCAAGGGGGTTTTTATCTCCTTTACTCAGCAGTGATGAGGCCACTGGAGCACTGGGAGCAGTTCTGGGCTCCCCAGGATACGAAAGGCTAGGAAATGCTTTAGACAGTCCAGTGGAGTGCTATGGAGGTTTTTGGGGGTCTGGAGCTATAAAAAAAGGCTGGGAGAGCTGGGTCTGTTTAGCCTGGAGAAGAGATGACTTAGAGGAGAACTTACCAATGCTGTTTAAGGGCACTTGTCAAAAAGTGCTGGTGCTATGTGACAGGAAAAGGGGCAATGGGCACAAACACAGGAAGATCCATCTGAATAGAAGGGAAAACTTTACTTTGAAGGTGACAGAGCACTGGACAGGCTGCCCAGAGAAACCATGGGGTGTCCTTATCTGGAGGTATTCAAAACTCACCTGGACTGGATCCTGTACAACCTGCACCAGGTGAGTAGAAAGGTTGGACGTGAGGATCTCCAGAGGTGCCTTCCAACCCAAACCACTTTGTGATTCTGTGAAAGGCAAAGAAGGGTGTCAAAGAGGGGAGATGAGAGACAGAAGAGAAAGAGCAGGAAATTGTTGCAATTCTGTGTTAATGAGAGAAGAAATTGCTAAACTGGTTTATGTGTCTTCCTCACAAAAACACCATTCCCAGCAACTTTCTTGGTAGTTTCAAGAAGCCAAGAACTAAAAAAACCCCGAAATTATGCAAAAGTTGCACTGCATTCTTGTGCTTATGGCCAGTTCCTTTATATTAAATTAACAGATGAGCAGGAGGACTCTGGGGATATATATATATATACACATATCACATCCTTCTCACAATCATTCCAGCTTGTGTGCTGAGCCCTGTGTTTCCAGTAGACTCCAAGCTGGATGCTCTTTTGGTGCCCCTGCCTGTACCTTCTCTCTAGGTCTTACTCCCAACCTTGTTCATACCCCATTTCCTACAGAATTAAGGTTAATGTGACCAAATTTTGTGTCTGCTCTCCATTAATAATTTAAGAAGCAGCAACTTCAGAATTTCACTAGGGCATTAACTACCAAAGATAGTTTTAAGTCCTACAGCTGGGAATTACTGAACAGGTGGAGCCTCCAATCTGTAGGTCATCGTCTCAGGCTACTTTTGAAAGCCCTACAGATTATTATTATTGTTTTCAGGATTATTTCATTATTCACCTTAGAGATTATATTTACTCCTGAGGCATTGATTCTCAGGGGGCTGGCAGAAGAAGTATCGTGGGCACAAGAGAAGAACAGCTCAGAACAGCCTGATATTTAATCATAGGCTGTAAATATCTTCTACACACTTGTCTGTTTGCAACTGTTGCTAAGCATAGAAAATTACTATATTAGTCAGCTTCATTTATATTTTTCTTAAGGGAGATCCTGAAAGATTAGTTAAATTACATTTCAGGTTTAAGGATAATAAAGCTATGTTCTCCTCTTGGAAAAGTAAAACAATGTTATGATAGAAAATGAATAAAATATAATAAAATTATAGCAAGTGTACCAAAGGGAAAGGGCCAAACTTTGCCCAAATCTCTGTCTTCCCTTCCATAAGGCTTTAGAGTTCAACAGGCACAGGAAGCACAGAGGACTGCAGGGGAGAATTCCTCCCTGGCTCCTGCAGCTTGGACAATTAGCATTAAGCGATCAAGAGGGTAAACAAGGAGAAAGGTACCAAGAGTTGATACAAGAACATGGTTTCTTACTAGGAGTTCCCTGTGGTAGTGTAATTCAGAGTTTAAGTTTTATCAAAACATCTTGAAAGAGAACTGGAATTTCACTGCAGTGGAAGCAAACACATAATCCTTACTGGCTTTCCTAGATTCTGGTTCATTCTCCTCTTCCCTTAAAACATTTTGGACTGTGTATCAGATCTAACTCTGCAGCCTTTGCACTTGAAGATGTGACACTTACAGCTAGTAAGGTTTGTGGTTTTTGGAATCCACCAAGCTTTTAACATGTGAAAAGCAAAGAATATTCATTCTGGCTTTCCCCCCACCAGCCCTCCCTCCGCCCTCCCCCAGCCCAAAGCCCCAGAGGTGTGGAGCCCTGCCTCTGATTCCTTCTCCCTCGCTGGAATTTTGCATTTCTGTGTCAGCTGGGAGTCCCTGCCCGCAGTCCTTGGAGGCTGAGCTCCACTCAGAGTACTGAGAAAATCTTGGGCAAGCAATTACAGCTGCATTTTTTTTTTTTCTTTATGATCCAAGTATTGCTTTAATGTTATTCTGATAGTTACATTTTTATCTAGATTTTAAATTTCTGAGTGAGGAGATTTTTGTTTAGAAGATACTTTTCCCTGGTATTTGTTACAATTGGCTGTGTTTCCAGTATGTCAGTCGCTTAGTCAGCTGTTCCTGCAACTGAGACTTGTTTTTCTTCTTTTTATCCCTTTCATGCAGTGGAAAAAGTTTCCTGCTGCTTTCCCTACTGATATTTGATATCCTGTCTCCAGTTGATGTACATATTTAACTTTTAAAAAACAGCATGTCAGCTAGCTCTGCTAATTAAACTCCTCCTGGTTTTGTATTGTTCGGTTTTCTTATGTTGTTTTGTTTCTTTGGTTTTCATTGTAAGATTATTTTGGAGGTATTACTTCTCAGAGGAATGACGTTTTCTAATCCAGCTCCCTCTTCTTAACAATAATTTTGAAAATCACTTGTTCATGCTTTGTAGCAATGTATTTATTTAATCTTTAGCACTAAAGGAATGCTTGGAGGGAGCAAAGCAGCCAGTCAGCAGCTTTTCTGAATGCCTGCTACAAGTCATTATAATGCAAAAAAGTAGGGAACTTGAGAGATTTGTTTTTAGTTTCTCTAGAAGTGTTTTACATTCTAAAAGCATTCCTGATAATCATCTTTCCTCCTCTTCTTTTTTTTTTTTTTTTTTTTCAGGACATAATCTTTCTGGCCCCACCAGCAACTACTTACAGTGAAAAGCAACAGTGGGGAGCCATTAATATGTAGTTATTGATCATGTTATCAAAATGTATGATGAGAAAGGCTAAAAGCTGTCCACTGATCTTTTTATGATCAAACCATCCAGTGAATACTGAACTCCCTACTTTTTAGCTGCACCAGTTTCAACTACCTGACTTTGTTAATCACAATTTAGATACTGCCAGTTAACAAAGCTGTGAGTGAGGATTGCATTTTACTACATAACAAAGTCATTTTCAGTGGATGTGTGAAAAAAAAGTTTACCACCATGAATAGAAAATGAAACCAACACATATCTGGCTTATGAGATGAAGGTTCCCTTTCCTCTGGGAGCCATTCAGTATCACAGAGAGATTTGAAATACAACTTCTCTAAGAGCCTGCTCTGATAACACAGCCTCAGTTAGAGGTGGGAAAATTCAGAGCTGCAAAACCTCCATCTGAAACACTGAGCTGTTACTTCTCTCTTGCAAGCAGATAACAAAAAGTGTCCATGGAAACCATTTTTATGCTTATCTGACAATCTCTGAGCAAAAAAGCCTTGGAAGATGTGAATTACAAAAGACAGGCAAATATCTAAAATGGCAGGAGGAGTCATCATCCTTTCCACACTTTTCTACTGGTTCCTTACCTGGTAGCATCAATGCCAAAGATATTTTACCTCTTAGTTCTCTCCCATGCTCTCCTCTGTCCAAGGCACCACGCTAAGGATTCCTAGCTCAGAGGAATATCAGAGCCCATGACTGTTAAACAGATTGTGTGTGTGCATGTCAAACACTTCAGAACGTGTCCATGGGAATTCCTACTTATGAATAATAAGCAAGACACTTCCAGCAGAGTTTCCCCTAGGCCTTGTAGTCTGACCACACCACCAACCAACCCCACGACAGTGGCTACACACAAATTCAAATCTATCTGTGGTACAACTCATCTGTTGGGATAATTCACATGTTATCTCAGAGACATCTAAAAACCAAAACCAAGTCCTACATGCGTGTGCTTATTAAGCAAGATTGTACATGGCAGATATTCAAGAAAAACATTTCAAGTGTTATCTGAGACAGTTTGTGCTTTTTTAAACTTGAAGATCAGTGATATCAAGCTCTTTCCCCACACCTGCAAGAAAAAACGAGGTTAAAATAATATTAGGTCTGTTTTAATTTCAAAACAATCCTCCAAAATTAAGGATAGGCTGATGAAGTGATTAATCTATTGATTTGAAGCACTGAAACTTAACATAGTGCCCTGAGATAATCTCTGGCATAAATGGAAAATCTCTGGAAAGGAAAGCCATAGATAAAATAGGAAACTCCATGTAATAGCAGTTAATTCTTCAGATTTAGAATTAACCTTCACACAGATCACAGCTATGCTTTGCAGCAAATTCTTGGAATGGTTGTCCTTTGCAAACTGATTACATGTATTTTTTTCACTGGAGGGTTCAACACTCACAGCAATAAGATCAGGAAGCCCAGTAGGTTTTCATATTACTGAAAAGCCATCTGTGAAATACCTCAAAGACTAGTGCATAAAATTATGACACAAATTTATTGAACATGTTCAAAAATGAGAATGGATGTACTGGAATATTTTTATTCCTCCTTGCCTTTTTCAGACTGCTAAAATTAGCAAAGGATGGTCTATTCTTAGTCCTAATATTAATAATAACAAGATAGTGGAGATCTTTCTTACTCCAATAGCCTAAATTGTACAGCAGTCATATACTTGTTTACATGAAAACTCTCAGCTACTATAGAGAGGGATTTTTTTGTTACTTCTTAAAATACGGCAGTGGGTCTCCTTATTTTGGTTTAATATAAGTTTATCTTTAATTTTGGTAGAATTTTCCCAGCTGCTAGGTGCTTTGGTGCTAGGAAAATGCACAGTAATTTTGCAGAATTCTGTCTAATTAAGAAATTTATTTAGCAAGTATTTCTCAAGTCAGGCTGTTCATACTAATCTTGGCTAAGAAAATCAAAGCAGCATCTTCCTCAGCTGCTATCAAGAAATAATTCCAAGGTGATGATCATAATTCTTCCATACATAAAAGCAGAGAAAGGCAGCACAGGCCTGATGAATGAGAATTTTTGTGCTTTGAAGGCAGTCTGAAGACACTGCCCTTGCATTTCAAAAGCCCCATAAATTTCTGTTAACAGGGTCAAATGCAGCATTGAAGACAGCTCTGCCTGGAACAAATTAAGACAGTACTCAAAGAACAAGCACTGATGATAGGTTTAACGAGCTTTTACTGGACAGGAGTTTTTAATTGAGAATTAAAATGGTAAGTAGTGTGAGTTTGTTCAAATGGCTAATAATCAAGAAAGTGAACTGGATTAATTCCCATTGCATAATAAAGAATGATCAATACCAAGACCATTTATCTTCTTTCCTCTGTACATAATTCAGTTATATGAATCCACAGTGATATTTAAATTAAGGGTTTTTAAAAGGTTTGTGGGGTTATCCTGCAGTCCTTGAACTTTTCTGCTTTGTCTGTGAATGGATATTTCCCTCTGATCTCAGGTGGGAATGCATTCAGGATTAAAGATAGGTCTAAAATAATTATTTGCTTTGTTGGAATTATTCCCATTGTTCCATTAACCCATCAGCCATGGATAAGAAGGCTCAGAATTCAGATCCTGAGCCTCTTCAGTCTCCTTTGGCTTGGCACAACACAAACCCCTCTGTATCACGTTTTAACAACAAATAGGTATCACTGTGCAGACACAAGCTTGAATTCCACTTTAGTAAGAAGCTGGATGTGAGGCATTACATGCTTCTACGACCAAAACTCAGCAGTTTGCTTCATTAATGAGTTTCATTTTTTTATATATTTAATACTTGAACATTTAATAACTCACAACACCATGTCCATTTCAAATGGAACACATAAAGCAAAAGCATCATATGGTTATTAAGAACTGCACTCGCTCCATCTTTCAGAGTATAAAGATTTGTTGTTTTGATTATAATCTAATTTAATGTCTTTAATGCACCAGAAAATAACTTGCATATCTTGTGAAGTATCTTGAAGACTATTCTAAAGATAGTTTACATAGTTTCTACAGTTAAAATAATCTCCTTGGCAGCACAAACTGACCTGTGGAGCAGCACTGATGTGCTCTTGCTCCCTGTGCCACAGTTGTTGATGAGACAGGAACAAGCATTAAATACTTCAGAACTGCAGGATCATCACCTTTGATCGTGACAGCAATTTCAATATATAAATATATACATTCTTTAATATGTTTGGTGTGGTTTGGTGTGGGACCTGAATAAATGATCTATTTATTACATTTAGGCAGGAAAAAGGAAAATACCAACATAACAAAACACAAGGTAACATAATATAACAAATTACAAGCAAATTATATACAAATTATAAGCAAATGCAACTGTTTCAATAATTGTGGACATGTAATACATTTACTGACAAAATATCTCACTTGTCTCCACTAAAAAAAAAGGCAGAAATTCTGAAAGTGTCACTGAAGAAGTATTTTTTTTAATGCTATAAATACTGCAGCTGACAGTATTTATAGCATTAAAATATTTACTAGGTATTGACTAATTAACTTGGATATTGTACATGGGAAGGACTCTGAGAGGCTACTATTATTATTCTACTGCTTGTAATTCAATATCTTTGCTAGAGCATGTGCACATGGATTCTGGTTCAGTCTCTGTGAGCTGATACCCCAATTATGCCATTGCCACTCATAAAAAGCACCAAGTCATGCAATCTTATTTCCCTCACAGAACTGTGAGAAAGATAAAAGATATCAAATTACTGGCTGAGAACGTCGCACCAGATCCAGTTGTTTGATTCCCCCTGTAGGGGGTTGCATTCATTCCTGTGTTAGTGAATATTTATTTTATCCAACTTCTTTCAAGTCAAGATGGAAATCAAGACCATCAGGCAGCAATAGTATAATGAAACAGAATTATAATTATTATTATTTCAATTGCTCTCTATTTTTACAAACAGTTGTGATATGGACCAAACCCCAAACTGATGAAGTTCACAGAAGATTGATATGAGTAGACTGTTCGAAAGGTGTCACTGTCCTGGTTTAGGGTAAATTTGGGAGAAAATCGCAGAATGGAGCTTTTCTAGAAAGCAAATTCAAGAGGTTGTTCTTCTAACTGGTTTGGGAAAAGATTTGCTTGGAGAAAAGTGGAAAAAACTGTTTATTTAACAAGAAAAGTATCTGCAAGCATAAAAATTTAATAATATTAAACAATAAAACCTCTGGCTGTTTGAAGAGATGGCAAATCCAGAAAAGTCCTTTCCATGGGTGGAGCTCAGCTCGCTCAGTCTGGTGGTTGCTTGCACCGGTGGGCCACAGGTGTGAGCTCCCGGGGTTTGGCTGGGTGTTCAGTCCAGAGCAGGCTTGAACAGATCCAAGAAAAAGGAAAAAAAAAATAAAATCCAAGGAACTTCTCTGCCTCAGTGAGCTAAAACCAGCTAAAAGCAAAGGAAAGCTCTGTCCCTCTGTCTGTCCATGCTGCAGACAGCACAGTCCAGGAGCAGGATGGGGGACAGGGAGGGCTCTTTCTGAACACAAACTGTGATTTCTTCTTCCCCCTCTTTGCTCTCAGAGCCAGTCTTACAGGTGCAGAACTTAATATGTAACATAAACAAGGAGACTGGGGACAGCAGCATCATGAAGTCACCGCAGGACAGTCCCATTCACAAGAACACAAAGTGTTGAGATTCCATTTCCAAAGGAAATAATTTGATGTACAGAAAACAAGTGTACATAAAAAAAGCCAAAAAACCACAGACATACAATTTTGGGACTATAGAACTATGTTTTATTTTTACCCTCTTTAATGTAAACCTTGAGAATAATTCTTGGCTTCTCTTTTCCTTAAAGGACAACCAGGTTTTATTCAATTCACTAGATTTTCATGGGAATATTACTTTGAATATTATTGGAATTAGTGTTCACTGGATAAGTTTTTTTCATAAATATTATGGGATAATTAAAAGACACATAGATGTGTAATTAGGTAATTTAGTGGTAGAATTGGCAGTGTTAGGGTAATGGTAATTGAGAGTTAAAATTACGTACATATTTCAAGTTTGAATTGGTCCTGCTCAGGCTTCCATCTTCCCTTACCACACTGCTATATTAGAGATTCTTATGGCAGCAGGATTTTGTTCCAGTAGATAGTAACAGATATTAATATTGCTCTCATCTTGTGTTTAAACAGTGTAACTACAGTGAGCTCCTCCAGTGTAAATCAGAAGCCACATTAATGAAGCCTTGTTCATAATAAACCTCATCTCTTCATTTCAGGGAGACATTTTCACTTTCCTGATTTTATTGAGAAAGGATTTCACTCCATCTTTTAATCTAATGAAAGGAATTAAGGTTGCAGTGTCAATCAGATACTTACAGGTAGTTATAAACAGAAGTGACTGGGATTTTGCCCTTATCCCAGGATTTGCCCACCCAGATCCTTGCAGTGGACACACAGCACAGCACATATAGAGCAGAAAGAAGGTTGTTTTTTTTTTCTGGGGTGCAGAGGTTTTTTTCTAAGGATCTATGACTCTGGATACAGAACTCCTATGAGCATTATTAAAAATATTTTTGGATTGGAGTCCATCAAATTTAAGCTGGATTGATTTGAAACATGTGGTTAGTTTTACAGAGAAATACAGGGATTTTTCCAGAAACCAAAATCTGACACTGCAATTTCCTGTGTTGATGATAGCTGAAAGATTCCTGTTTCAAAGACTGCTTATGACAGTAACTGCAGTAGAAACAGAGCCAGTATCTTCTGTAGACCAAAGATAAAAAGCATTTTTTTCTTTGTTTTTACAAACTAAAACCTTTCAAAAAAAAAAAAAAAAATTCACAGTCTGTTTAAATTAACTCAGGGCAATATAATCCAAAAGCAATTTTCCCTGTGGATAAGAGACAGCCCACTACATCCCAGGTCCGGCAGTAACCTGAGGAAAACCTAGACCACCAGCTTCTAATTTGTATCTTGAAGGGTGGTAAACCAATACAATTGAAACCTACCCTGATGTGATGGGTCAGCAGACTGAAGTTACAAGGAAAACCTTATCTTTGAAGTATCAATTTCCAAACTAAGAGTTCAACATGCATCTCTATCTTACTTAAAACTGAAAAATAAGGGACACATGGATCATTACATTTAAGTGGCAAAATCACCCAGAAAAACTCTATTTTTCTGACACTCACTGTTCCACACAAGATGCCATTATAATTAGCAATATTCTTTGCTGTTTAGTTGAGTTACAGTGCCATTTAATACATAACAATACCTCCTCAAGTAAGATAATGCTGTTCTTTAAGCATACAGTAGTGGAAACAGGACTTCTATTGTCATGACTTACTAAAACGCTTCAAAGCAGAAGGGAAAAAGCTCAGCAAGGAACAATCTAGATACTGAAATGCAAAGCCAGATATCACCTCTTGTTTCCTTATTATGAAAACACACCTTGTAGTATTTTCTGTGGAGTTCTGGCATGCCTATTACTGAGCATATACATAGAAAAGTTTTAGTTTCCAGTATATCCATTATATTTGCCTAAAACCAATGGAAATTCAATGCTATTTTGGTAGCCTCAAGTAGTTCATAAATTCTAGGGGTCTGAGTATACTTTCAGCTGAGTCCCTGCCACTTTTCACAAGTCCCTTCTGGCCCTAGAAAACAGGAATGCTATTAGCAGGAAATGTGGGAAGTAACATGCTAATTTATGGAAAGACAGGTCTCATTCTGCCGGTACAGAAAATCCTCAGCCCCAAGGTAGGTCTAATACACCAAGCAGGTTTCTTAATGCATTAAATGATATCTAATTAATCTTTCCAAGTACCTAAAAAAGCAGATTGGAACTGGCTCTCTAAAATAAATGTTTTCTGATTTCTGATTTGTAGTCCTTTGACTATTAGAATCTTCTGTTCAAAAGCTGGATCCTCAGAAGTCTTTCAAGAAAGAAATATGCATTGCATTCATCCCTGTATTTCATAATCCCAGAGAATGGGAGATGTTCACTAGGCAACATTTGTGAAGCTAGTTGGCAAAAGCAGCAAATAAACAGAGGATTTGTCAGAAATAAAGAATACATGACAAAGTTTACTTTTATGTTGTTTTTACTTGTTAGAAGTCCAAAAATTATTTTACATTCCCCCAATCTTGGGCTCTAAAACCGTGCACCAGAAATGAAAAAATGCTAAACAATGCTGTATCTAACATGGACAACAGGGAATGTTTGGGGGTTTTTGTATCATCTGCTGGTAGTTTTTTACTGTGACAGGGAAGTTAAGAATGCTCGTGTTCACAAGTAGTGTAGTGGATCAATGGCCTCATTTTTAGGGTGAAGTAGTGCTCATTGCCACCATCCACACCACACACAGTTCTAGTGGGTTATTTAATCCCGGCTTAATTTGCTGCCACGGCCCAAATGCCCTAAAACACCTCCTAAAACACAGTATATTTGTTGTACTGCTACCTTACACTTTTCAGTTCATATGCTGTATAGCCGCCTGATTATGTGAACTAAAATAACATTTAAGCAGGTGAGATCAGGAGATTCCACTCAGAAAGTTCGTTTCTCGTCAAAACTAAACCCTTAACATTAATAGCACGTTTTCTGCTTCTGATTTCCTTCCTGGGTCTTTGCTCTTCACAGTGTCCTGCTGTCGGGGTTTAGGATTTTTCCTTTTGTTTCCTTTTCTCATGGAATTTTGTCCAACCCGTCGCTACGCTAAGAAACCATAAGGATGGATATTTAAGAGAGACAAAAGAAGTTGCCACGGGAAAGGCGCGGCTGGCTGCTGAGCTGGGGGTTTCTCTTGGAGGAGCAGGGATGCCGCTAGATTTGGGCTGGGGAAGAGAGGTTGGGTGCAGGTCCCAGCTCTCATCCTCCCTCGCCATTCCTGGGGGAAACAGGCCGAGGTCTCTGTGGGGAGATTTCGCCACCACTGCTGGGTTCCGTGTCCTGCTGCCTTCTTCTACCACGAGTGAAGCTTTTCTTGAGGGAGCGGCTGGTGCCCTGGAACCTTATTAACACCCTGCCTCACTAAAAAACCTTTTCACCATCTGCTCGGGTACCTCAGCGACAACCCCGGGACCCCTTCCCCTTCCAGGGGAACCTCACTGGCTGTGCTGGGGAACTGGGCCGCCACTGCCCAGACCCACGGCGTGTTTTGCTACACTATAACCAGGCACCCCCAGCCTGCCGGGACACCCCGCGGCTCCTGGCGCAGCTGCCGAGATTCGGTCACCTCTTGGTGCCCCGGGTGAGCCGCTGCCAGGTCGGTGCCGCAGCCCTCGGCCGCTGCCAGCCCTTGGCCGCTGCCCGGTTGGTGCCGCAGCCCTTGGTGCCGCAGCCCTCGGCCGCTGCCAGGCCGGTGCCGCTGCCCGGTCGGTGCCGCAGCCCTCGGCCGCTGCCCGGTCGGTGCCGCAGCCCTTGGCCGCTGCCAGCCCTCGGCCGCTGCCAGGGTGGTGCCGCAGCCCTTGGTGCCGCAGCCCTCGGCCGCTGCCAGGTCGGTGCCGCAGCCCTCGGCCGCTGCCAGGTCGGTGCCGCAGCCCTCGGCCGCTGCCAGGTCGGTGCCGCAGCCCTCGGCCGCTGCCAGGTTGGTGCCGCAGCCCTTGGCCGCTGCCAGCCCTCAGCCGCTGCCAGGTCGGTGCCGCAGCCCTCGGCCCCTGCCAGGTCGGTGCCGCAGCCCTCGGCCGCTGCCAGGGTGGTACCGCAGCCCTTGGTGCCGCAGCCCTCGGCCCCTGCCCGGTCGGTGCCGCAGCCCTCGGCCGCTGCCAGGCTGGTGCCGCAGCCCTTGGTGCCGCAGCCCTCAGCCGCTGCCCGGTTGGTGCCGCAGCCCTCAGCCGCAGCCCTTGGTGCCGCAGCCCTCGGCCCCTGCCCAGCCGCTCCGCCATTGCCACAGGCGGGTGGTGCACAGCGCCCCCTGGAGCCGCCAGGGGAGCACAGCAGCTGGGCCCGCCAGCGCCCCTGCCGGCTGCGGCCGGAACTGCGCCAAGGGGGAAGGAGCCGCTCACGAGGTTTCTCATTTCTCATTTCTCGGTGTTTCTTTGCCTTCTTACCCATGCGCACCCCAGGAAAAAACTGTTAATCCTTTTCTCATATCTTTTCTTGAAAGCCCCTTAGTTTTAAAGTTATAATAATTCAGGGGGAAGAGGGTCATATTTTCCGTTCCAAGGGAGGTTCCCGTTTTTCTTGGCAGACACCTGTCTTTCAAACCAAGATAATTGTGTTAGGAGTAATCTCAGAATCACAGAATCATTTAGGTGGAAAAAGGACCCCCAAGACTGAGTCAAACCTTTGACCCATCACCTCCTTGTTAACTAGAGTACCGAGTGCCACATTATGAACACTAAGTATGAGCAAAAGCAGGGAGCACAGTGCCTGTGGAAAAACAGGCCGCATAACTTTCTCAGTCTCGCCTGAGAAAGTGGCCTGGGAAATCATAAAGAGGAATTAAAATAATCGTCAGAGATAGAAGACAGCCTTGCAAGTGCTGTTTGTCAGTTTCTTGTTTTCTTGCAAGAGAAGGTCGAGGGGTGGTGTACCCCACTGACCAATGATGGTGATGTGTTAACTCACTAACTACTAAGAGTTTTACCTTTCTGTACTTTCGTGTATCAGTCTATAAAAGAAGATCTAAGGTAATAAACCTTGCTCTCCTGTTCAACTCACAAGAGTGTCTGTGTCGTGCTTCTCGCTGTTTCCAGTAGTGTGACACCACATTCAGTCATTCCTTGAACACCTCCAGAGATGAGGACTCTGTCACTCTGGACAGCCCATTCCAGTGCTTGAAAACACTTTCCATGAAGAAATTCTTGATGCCCAACCTGAACCTTCCTGGGCATAGTTTGAGGCCATTTCCTCTTATCCTGTCCCTGGTTTCCTGGGAGCAGAACCTGACCCCCACCTGGCTGCATCCTCCTGCCACGGAATTGTGGAGAGTGACAAGGTACCCCCTGAGCCTCCTTTTCTCCAGGTTAAACACCCCTCAGCTGCTCCTCATTGGACTTGTGCTCCAGACCCTTCCCAAGCTGTTTCCTTCTCTGGAAACACTCCAGCCCCTCAACATCTTGTTGTGAGGGTGAATGCCAGGTTTATGGTGAGGCCTCACCATTGCCAGGCACAGGGGGACAATCACAGCTCTGGCCCAGCTGGCCACACCATTCCTGATCCAGATCAGTATGCCACTGGCCTTTTGCCCACATGGGCACAGCTGGCTCATGTTCAGCTGTTGTCAACAAGCACGTCCAGGTTCCTTCCTGTTGTCTCATTACAGTATTTCATTTAAACATGCATGCATGAGTTAAAAACAAGAATTCAGCCTGTTTATAATTTGCTTGGATATGATTAATATTAGCAAAAGTATGGATTCTTCCAAGGGTAACTTCCAAGCAAGCCCAAGAAACAAAGTGCTGTGTTGATGAGACTAACTGCAAGTTATGACAGCCAGCCAAATATCCTCTATACCTTAATTCCCTACACCACACACTGCTGCATTTCAGTTATATGGTTTGTTTGGAGTATCACATTCCAGCCCATAATATTATTTAGTCTTTTTGTAAGATTAGAAAGAAGGGAAAATAATCCCAGCAGATCTACTATTTGGCTCCACACCTGGCAAGTACTTAACCAAAACACAAGGGTTCTTTTATTTTCCTGCTCCTGACCACACCAGCAGCACAGCCCACATCCCACAGGATCTCATACAATCTGGTTCCATAACCCCACATGTAGGACCACACCTGATCCAACTCCTGGCCCTGCTCCTTTGCTTTTTGCCAAGCTCCCACAGTGCTATTGCCTAAACAAAGACCTTTTTCAGGCATCAGAAAGTTACAACCTGGCTGCAAGAACCGTATCAAATCCTATTTCTGATAACTAAATTCCATTTAATCTATCCATAATCCTTCAAATACTGTAAATATTTGTCTTTCGACTAAGAAAACAAAGCCAAACCCACGGGGAGGGGGTGTTGGATTTAAACCCTTTACAGGACACTCCCCTCGAGTGTCCGGGGATGCACGCGTGCTCCAGGCTCCCTGGTATTCATCGGAGCAACTCCCTCCTTGGGGAGGCAGAGCATCCTGAGGGTGCACCAGCTCCTTCCCCGGGAAGGCAGAGAAGCCGGAGGCTGCTGCAGAGGACACAAGCCGGGATGCGGGATGCGGGATGCAGGATACGGGATATGGGATACGGGATACGGGATACGGGATGCGGGATGCGGGATGCGGGATACGGGATACGGGATACGGGATCCGGGATGCGGGATGCGGGATGCGGGATACGGGATGCGGGATGCGGGATGCGGGATATGGGATACGGGATCCGGGATGCGGGATACGGGATACGGGATACGGGATGCGGGATACGGGATGCGGGATGCGGGATACGATCCCGGCCCATCCCACCGCGGGATACGGGATGGGGGATGCGGGATGCGGGATGCGGGATGCGGGATATGGGATACGGGATATGGGATACGGGATATGGGATACGGGATGCGGGATACGGGATATGGGATACGGGATATGGGATACGGGATGCGGGATACGGGATGCGGGATGCGGGATACGGGATACGGGATATGGGATACGGGATATGGGATACGGGATATGGGATACGGGATACGGGATGCGGGATACGGGATGCGGGATATGGGATACGGGATGCGGGATGCGGGATGCGGGATGCGGGATGCAGGATACAGGATACGGGATATGGGATACGGGATATGGGATACGGGATATGGGATACGGGATACGATCCCGGCCCATCCCACCGCGGCCAGGGCCGCAACTCCCGGCCAGGCCGTGCGCGCCATCTTGCAGCCTGGCAGGGCCGCTACCGGGGAGCTTTGGTAAGGTCAGGTTTGGGGTCCGGACCTGAGGACGGACAACCCCAAATACCAGCACAGGCTGGGGGTGATCTGCCGGAGAGCAGTTCTGCGGGGAAGGACCTGGGAGTCCTGGTGGATGACGAGCTGATCATGAGACGGCAATGTGTCCTGGCAGCCAGGAGGAGCAGCGGTATCCTGGGGCTCATCAGGAACTGTGGCCAGCGGGTCAGGGGAGGTGATCCTGCCCCTCTACTCGGCCCCAGTGAGGCCAAATCTGGAGTGCTGTGTCTAGTTCTGAGCTCCTCAGGGCAATAAAAACAAGGAGATACTGGAGAGAGTCTTCAGAGGGGAATAAAGATGATGAGGTCTGGAGCATCACTGATGAGAAAGGACTGTGAGAGCTGGGCCTGTTCATTCTGGAGAAAACTGAGAGGGAATCTCATTAATAGATATAAATATCTCAAATCGGTGCCAAGAGGACGGTGCCAGACTTTTCAGTGGTGCCCAGTTTCAGGAAAACGAGCAATGGCCATGAAGTAAAACACAAGGAGTTTGACGTCAACACGAGGAAGCTCTTCTTTACACTGGTGGAACAGCTGCCCAGGGAGGGCGTGGAGTCTCCCTCTCTGGAGAAAGCCCAAACCCCCCTGAACACGTTCCTATGTCACCTGCTCTGGATGACCCTGCCTTGGCAGGATGATTGGACTGGGTGATCTCCAGAGATCCCTTCCAGCCCCAACAATTCCCTCCTCCTGGGGCTCCTTTCCCGCTCCCCGCGGGCCGAGGGCGGAGCGGCCGCCGGACCCCGCGCATGCGCAGCCGCCGCGCCCGCCGCTCCATGGCACAGGCGCGGTTGCGCTGTCCCTGCAGCCCGCCAGAGGAGGAGGAGGGGAGGGGAGGGGAGGAAGAAGATGCCGGGCAAGCTGAAGGTCAAGATCGTGGCGGGTCGCCATTTGCCGGTGATGGACCGCGCCAGCGACCTGACCGACGCCTTCGTGGAGGTTGGTGGCGGGGGGAGCGGGATGGGCGCGCCGGGCCCGCGCGGCGGAGTCACCTGCCGGGCCCGTCCGGCGTCTCGCTGCTCCCGGGAACCGGCGGCAGGGCGAGGGGATAGCGCCCTGAGCTGCACCGGGCAGCATTAGGTGCGACAGCAGCGGAAACTGGTTCACAGAAAGGGGGATCAGACATTGGAACGCCAGGGAGGCGGTGGAGTCGCCGTCCCTGGAGGTGTTTAAGACTGGACGTGGCGCTCAACCATAATAACCATGATGTGGTTGTTGTGGTGGTGGTCGGTCGTAGCTTGGACTCAGTGATCTCAGAGGTAATTTTTAACCTAATTGATTCTGTAATTAGACAGACGTATTGTAAGGAGAATGGTGAAGTAATCAAATCGTCTTTAAATCAGTTATATTGCTGAATATATTAGTGGTTGTGCAGGCTTTACTTTTAAGGCTAATATTAATCTTTCCTTTTAAAACGTTTGAAGTACTGAAGTATTTTCAAAGGGGGATTTTAGTCAACAAATAGTAAATATTATTTTCGTGTTTAAATCACTTTATTGCACCCCGACTATCCAACTTCAACCTTCTTTGTAGTCATGTAGTTAACAGGCAATATGTTCTTTCTCAAGAAGGGATTGTAAAATAAATTGTACTGCGAAATCAGTGGAATTATTTAAGGTTGGATGGGGCTTTGAGTGAAGTAATCCAATGGGTGACATCCCTGCCCATGGCAGAGGGGTTTGAATGAGATGGACTTTAAGGACCCATCCAATCCAAGCCTTTTTATCATTTCTGTTACATGATCCTTATGTTTTTTTGATTCATTTTTTCCAGTATGGATGATTTAGAACATTTCAGAAACACTCCATAGATTCAGGTATCATACTCTTAGAAGAATCAGAGCTGTTAAAAAATAATGTGCTATGAAAATGTCTGTCTTGTACCACAGATAGTGATTGAGGTGTATCACAAGTGAGTGGTTAAGGCTGGCACAATACTAGAATTAAGGTAAGAAGACAAAATGCCTTTCCAGACCTGTGCACACTGAAAAATACGATAAAATTAAATTTGGGGTGTATAAGTCCTGATTTCATTTGGTGCTTAAAAGTTTGGTGAAATTAAACTCCAAGGGTAGTGCTTAATGGGAGAGAAGCTGGTAGTAGTAAAGTGAAGATGCTTTTCAGTGGAGCTGAAATAGTACATCATTCTATTTTATTACCTGAAACTTAGCATTTCACTGTTTTGTCAGCTGTTTCACTGGTCAGGTTTTAATTTTTAAAAGCTTCTCTTGTAGGCTGCCTGTTAGTCCAGTCTAAGATTACAACAACTCTGATGCTTGCTACTAGGAGACAGGGAAAACAGGACTAGGAAATCCAGTCCACTGGGTTTCATTTGGCCTGTTTTTGCTGTGTTAGGAGAAACAGCTCTCCTGTAGGTTACTTGTTCCCAACCTTATTGTCAGTGTAGCAAAATAGATTTTTCAAATTCCTATAGTAAAATACTAGTGTAGCAAAAAAGGAAAATAAAAATTTTCATCAAGATCAGTTTTCTTAGCTGGGTTAACATGCAGTTCCATGAGTGTCTTGGTGCAAATAAGGGTATAGAAATACACAGGTGAGGATTTTGCTTTTAGGATTGTTGCTTAGGATTGGTATGAAGTAACTTCCCTTTCCATGTGTGTAGTAGGCAGTACAGCAGGTGAGATTTATTTCAAAATAAATCAAGCTTGAAATTATTGTTTTATTTTTCTCTGTGAGATTGCTGAAAAATTTTACAATATGTTTTTTCTTAAATAAAAATGAAAAGCAGATGTTGAGGTTCTATTTGTTTACTAACCTTAAATTTCCTTGTTAAATATTGCAATATAAACTTAGAACTAGGAAAGAAAATGAGAAGAGACTTAAGAGCTCTTACTTGGCTCAGGTTATGCAAAACTTGGGCTTCACTAGCATGAGCACAATGATCCTTGTCCCAGTTCAGAATATTTTGTTACAATTTATTCCATAAATGTGCTTTTAACTTTGCACAGTGGACAACAGTGTGGTGTTTTATTATCTCTACAAGTTTCCATGAACTAGCTGGAGTACTGGGGAAATTCAGTTATAACTGCCTGGGGCTCCAAGGGAGCTGATTTACTCCCAAGATAATGCCTTAGAATAAGTTGGGAGGAGCTCAGAGCTGTTGCATGCTGGCAACTTCTGGAGTCAGAACTGGTATTTAATTGGTAGCTCCCTTACAGCCGGTGCTAACATCATTCTATTGTACTTAAGCAGGTGCAAAATCTCTTCAGAGTTGGGATATGCACCTGTGCAAAATAATCACTATATTATTGAAGTGTACAAAGTGGTTACTTAATGCTGTCTTGAGCAAAAGTGTTAAAATAATTACTACACAGTTTTCCAGGCCTAAATTTAGTTTCCAAAATGCGTTTAGACTTTTGAAAGATAAAAGCTATCAAAATCTGCACACGTCTATCTCCAGCATTTCTTTTCTGTCATCCTACTCATTATTTTCCTTAAGAATCTTGAATAAATTAAAAACGTAGCTTTGAGTATTTACGAGTACTTGGTATGAGGTCGAGTGCTCATTTTTTTGAGACAGCATTCAGATGACTGCAAGTGTTTGCAAATGGTTTGGAGTGAAAGCTGCAATGAAATAAAGGCTCTTACATGGTGCTGTGTGGCTTCCTGATGTATGGAGCATCACAGAATTTCAGTTTCACTTTAAAAGAGCAAACAAAAAACCCCCACAAAACCCAAACGGGCTTAACCTCAAACAGATGCCTGTGGAGACCATATGGGTACTGCTGAACTGGGTTATTTTGTGGTTGAAGGTGCAATAAGCAATAAAAGTATGGAAAATATTTAATTTTTAGTGGTCATCTTTCTATCTCAAATCCGGTTTGTTTTCATATTTATTTCATCAATTGTCTGTGAAGCTGATTGAGAAATTCTGGAGAGAAGAGTAATAGGTCATAAGCTACCAACATTTAGAATATCTTTCTTTATAGAAGGCAAAGAGTGTGTGCAAAGTGACTTTGAATAGCCAGTATAAGTGATATTTTTGCCTCTCAAATGAGAAGGAAAATAAACAATTTTAGTAGTGTGATAGGATGAGAGAGAAATTGATTGGAAATGTCATTGATACATGGATACTGATATATGGAAATTGATTTTAAAAGCCACTCAATTAAAAGAAAATTATTTCTTGAAATATGTATTTGAAATTATTTGCATATGTCAATTAAATGAGTTTCAAATTTTTTTTATTAATATATGTAATTGATAATTGAATGTTTGTATTTTTAGGTGAAATTTGGAAATACGACATTTAAGACAGACGTGTATCCCAAATCACTTAATCCTCAGTGGAATTCTGAGTGGTTCAAATTTGAAGTAAGTATTTTTTAAGAGTTTGCCTGTAACTATATAGACACTCTGGTTTAGCTGCCCTTAATTAAATAATTGCATTTCAAGCAGAAAATGAAATTTTGAGCACTGAAGTGTGTTTGTGTTTAAATGTACAAAGCCTTTTCAGCAAACCCACCTTCAGTCAGACCTTGTTTGCTAAGGGCGTCTCATTGGCTTTTTAGGAGTGTTTGTGAAGATAAAAGCTTGCCAGGTTGAGTCCAACTTAAATGTTGTTCTATTAGAAAAGAGAATACTGCAGTGAAGGTAGGGGAAGTGTAGCAGGGGTTAGGCTTTTTCAGTACATTTATCCATAAAAGTGTGTATCAATAAATACATGTATATTAAAGTACAGGTATTCTTGTGGGTTTTTTTAAATTTTGAGCGAGGAAAGTTATTTGATATTTGAAGTCCTAGAGTTGGTTGCAAAGACAATGCACTTGTCAAAGGAGAAAATGGAAAATTCCTATGTGAAGATTACAAAATAGAGAGCTTGGACAACAATTATTGGACACTTTCTCTTCCCGTTTCCTTATGTAATAATGAGGGCACTCAGCATTTTCCTGTAATTGCTTGTTGCTTTCCAGGATCTAATTTGTTGATGTCTGCTATTATGCCCTGAACAAGTGTTTACATGTTTCCTTTCTCTTACTACATTTCTTTACTACTTAAAAAATGAGGATTACGTTTAGAATAAATTAATTATTGAAACACTTGAATGTGTAGTTCTGGTTCATTTACCATGCTCTAAGGCAATATCACAATTCTGCAAACTCTTGAGTCATCCCATTGCAGTTAGCAAACTTAATTCTTGGTTTGTGTTATTGAACACAAAAAGTTGTGAAATGTCTGTCTTAGTCCTGAAACAAAATAGTTGTTATCTGTAGATGGATTATTGCATTTGTTTAGGAAATTGGATATGTAGAACTATTGAAGTTTTACTGAAGGCTGTGTAAAATATCTTCTTTTAAGCCCCTGACCAGATGAGAACACCATAATCTTAACATCAGAGTGTAATAGTCTTCTGAGGTATTTTGTCTTAAACTAACTTCCTTCCTGTTTTGTGGAATTTTAAAATTAATGATCACTGTAATCTTGTTTTTCTGTTCTTCTCCCAGTGATAGCTCTGTTTGCAGGATGTCACCAGTCTCTGAAGGATAAAATCAAATTGAGTGAATGTGTTGTTTAGCTTCAGGAAACTGAAATAACTGATTTGTCTGTGTCAGGTCACTGTTCATAACTAACTCTCTTCTGCGTTCGTTTTTCAGCAGTGTTTCCCTGCACATTTAAATATTCAGATTCAATGTTAATATTTGTTTTCCAGGTAGATGATGAAGAGCTCCAAGATGAGCCTCTCCAGATCACAGTTCTTGATCATGATACATACAGTGCCAATGATGCAATTGGCAAAGTGTACATAGATATTGATCCTCTGCTCTATAGCGAAGCAGCCACAGTTATTTCAGGATGGTTTCCAATTTATGATACCATTCATGGTAAGATTTGCTAATTTAAAACAGTCTTGTTTGAAATGTAATCTGCTTCTTATAATCTTGTAAGCTGTCTTCAGAAATTTGTAATAACTTTAGCTTTAGAGTTGGAAAACTACATTCCTGGCTTTTTTTTTCTCTTATTTTCTGACATGAAAAAATTTCTGGCATAGGAGTAAAGGCCAGTGCTTGGCAGAATGCCTTCCATAGGACTTGTGACAAGTGGAAAAAAATCTTCACTACTTACTGCAAATTTCAGATTAAAAAAAAAAAAGACTCAGGCATGTTTGTCCAATTACCACGTGTTTGTTAAACAAATGTAATTTTGCTGGAGTTGGTTGAAGTGTGCCTTCCTGGGATTTGGGATGATCTTCAGTTGGGATGAAGGGACAGGATGTGAGATATCTGCAACAGGATGAAATTCCTTTTCAATGCAGTAAGTGCTCTCAGTTCTAGGTGGATTTCATCAGAAAAGAAGGTCTTGAAGGTATGAGAAAATAAAGTTAATGATATTTTTGCTTTTGATTTTAATGAAACAGCTTTTGTCTCAGAGAGCCAATATCAACTTAGAGCAACTGACTTGCTGCTTGAATACCTTAGAGCAGACCATCTCTGTGGCTGCCATCATCCCCCTTGTTCATTATTCAGGGTGAATTAAATGACCTAACAATGTTAAAATTATAAATCAGTGTTAATTATAAATCAGTGTTATAAAATAATTGCTAGTGTTCACCTGATGCTCATCATAACTAAAGCAAAGAATTTTTTGCATTTAAACCAGTTATAGCAAACAGAAAATATAGAGAAATATTGTATATTTTTTTTAATCGGCTTTTTATCTCTATTCACATACTCCTGTCACATTTTTTTCTGGAACTAAATTATGCAAACACTTGTTTCAGGTTGTGTACAACTGGTAGATTAGAGAGAGTTAGATTTCTCTATATTTTCCAGATATGTTGGTATTTCACAGCTTTTTTCAATATAAGTAAAATTTGATTTCTTATATTTTCATGCTCATAGCACTAGATTCCAATTGTCTTGACCCTTGGCAAACATTAATTGATGCTTCCTTAAAAAATAATAACTAAAATGTTCAGATATTTGTATTAATTTTTTTTTCTTTCACCTCAACCTTATTTTTTTGTGAAAATATGTTATTTGAAATGCCTGAGGCATTTTCTGTTATAATAACTGAAGGCTTCTTTCTGTTGGCATTTTGGAAGGGAGATGTGGCTGATTTTATTGCAGTAATATCTAAATTGAGCAACAAATCCAATGCTGCCATTTCATTGTCATATACTGATGTGATAAAGGCTTCTGAAGACACTGGAGATCAGACTCAACAAGAAGTTTAGTCCTCAATATGTCAGAACCTATAATATGTGAAATGATTTTGTTACCGGGCAGAGAAAAAGAGGAAAAAGCTCAGAATAGGAAAGTATAGAAATCAAAAAGGAATGGTTATGTGTTAGAAAATATTCCATTTCTAGTAAGGTTTAATCATAGTTGAAAATTAAGCTTTGTCTAAAAGGTCTGTAATACCTTATTTTTTTATATATTTCTTTTCACAGTTAAAGTATTTTGCAAACACTTCCTGTGCCACTTTGTGGTTCTAGAAAGAACCATAAATCTTTCTCCTTGCATTGAACTTCAGAGAGGAGCTTTACTGCAATTTTGAAATCGTTTCAGGGAGGAAATTCAGCAGAAAGAGCACCCTCCAGCAGAGGCCACTGCAGCATCAAGAGGCTGATGGCTTCTCTTTCCCCAGTCCCATCTTTCTTAAAAAGTTCTGTTTGGTGCAAATAGGCATTTGAGGAGTCATTGCTTCAGCCTCAATGGCTTGGCAGAACTAGAAACTTCCTCTGAGTCAGTGTCTCTGCAGCAGAACTGAGAGGCAAGGATATGGCTTCTTGATCCTCTGGCATTAATTACTGATAATAGGAAATAATTTCTAGGTCTGCTTTTGTATTGATACTGTTATGTTGTTAAAACTTCTGTTTTTTTATTGATAGGCATACGTGGGGAGATCAACGTGGTGGTGAAAGTAGATCTCTTCAATGATTTAAACAGATTTAGGCAGTCATCCTGTGGAGTCAAATTTTTTTGCAGTAAGTAGAGGAAAAACATTTACTTGAACAAAAAACTTTTTCCCTCCTTTCCTTTCTTTGCCTCTTCTATCGGTCTCCCTTCTCTTACCAGCTCATTGCATAAAGCTAGTGGAGATAACATTGACACAAATTGCTTTTCTTTTTTGATACATTTTTACTGTTCATGTTTCGGAACAATGTAAATAACTGATGGGATTTATAATGTCCATAAGCTGCATAATGCATAAGTGCCTGTGCATACACATGTGGTGTTATTTTGAGTCCATATCCTTTTAAATAGGCACAAAATGAAAAGGTTTCATAATGGTACGTGGTGTAACTGGTGTGCTGGGCAGTTATCAGGGTTCCGTGATCTCATGGGCAAAACTTCCTGGGTATGTCCACATTTTCACTGAAAATTGTCTGGAAAACTTTCTGAAATAACTTTTATGTGTAATTTTATGTTTTTCTTGCTATCCTTATCTCCTAGACCTCTTACATCTTTTATGTATATATTTTTTAACAGCTACATCTATTCCTAAGTGTTACAGAGCAGTAATTATTCATGGATTTGTGGAAGAGCTTGTAGTTAATGAGGACCCAGAGTACCAGTGGATAGACAGGATCCGTACTCCCAGGGCATCGAATGAGGCTCGACAAAGACTCATTTCACTGATGTCAGGTATTAAACACGTGGGCTCTAGTGGTTATTGCTACTTCTGAAAATGTTCAGGATTTAAGTAAGTTCTTTAATAAGTTGCTTAAGATGGCATATGAGTTTTGTTGTTAATTGATTTTTTTCAGTTCACAGTGTCTTCTGTTTCTGAGGATTATGTATTACTAACTGATGGACAGTGTGACTGATTTTTTTTTTTTTTTTTTTTCACTTCTTGGTGAGGCCATGCTGCTGCCTAATTTTTTGGTTGCTTTTAATCAAGGTCAAAGAAACCTGTGAAACCTTTTTGAAGATGTTCTTAACCCACATAAGGAGTATCACTAGAATTTTGACTCAAATAATTAAAGTAATGAACTTCACCCTCTTTGAACTTTTTGAAGTATGTGAACAAATACACGCAATTCCAGATACTATGTGCATCAATAATTATGTTCCTCATCCTGCTTCTTTGAAGTCAGGCTTGGTTCATTGTTTCTCAAGCATATCCTGTGAGGAAGGAATTGGAGAGTTTGGATTATTCAGCCTAGAGAAGAGAAGGCTTTGGAGTGACCTTGGTGGCCTTGCAGTGCCTGAAAGGAGCTACAAGGAAGATGGAGAGGGACTATTTGCAAAGTGGTAGGACAAGGGGAATGGCTTAAAATTGACAGAGTAGATTTAGATTGAATATTGGGAAGAAACTCCTCCCTGTGAGGGTGGTGAGGCCATGGCATAGGTTGCCCAGAGAAGCTGTGGTTGCCCTACCCCTAGAGGAATTCAAGGCCAGGTTGGATGGGGCTCTGAGCAACCTGGTCTAGTGGAAGGTGTCCTTGAGATCTTCAGTAAGTGAGGCAACATAAAAAACTGTGGAGATGTACATTCATTGGGAAGGCCAGCACGCTGTGAGGGAAAAAGTGAAATAAACTGTTGCCATAACTAACATGAAGATTTTTTTTAATGTAGTCCCCATATTAGTTTACAGAATACACATTTGCTTATTTCTTGCTGTGCATAAATAGTGCAGGCAGAAAAAGTATTCTGCTGGTTTTTATTCATGGCATGAAAGGAGGACAAAAACCCAGAAGAACTCACAGCAATACGGTTTCATCTCATGTAATAAAATGTGTGATATTGCAATACTGTTACAGGTGGTCACACATAAAGAATCTTGAAGAAATCTGTAACTTCTGAGAGTGAGCCAGGCTGTTTCAAAGATCCTTGTCATTATGTGTTAAGTTAAAAAGAAGCTTTCATACTCTATTTCAACCTTAGAGTTTTTTCAAGACTGGTACAGGCATGGTTTCAATTAAGAAGTTTGCTATAGTAACCTGTGCTGGTAATTTTAGAGTCAAACTTGAAGAAAGCAGTAGAAACGAGAGCTGGGAGTTGGACTTAGATGATCCTTCCAACTCAGGAAACTCTGTGATTCTGTGACCATCTTGTTCTGCTTGATTTCTCAGCAGCATTAGGACTGTTAGGCCATCCTTGTGACAGTGAGGATTTTTCAGGTTGTTAACAGAGGATTTTGGAAATCTTTCATTTTCATAAGAAATGAGATGGTGTTTTCCACCTTTGTTATTACCAAAGCAATCCAGCTACATAGAACAATTAATTTTTTTATGATGCCCTCCTAAAAAAAGCATCGATGGCAGACCAGTTCTTACAGTCACAGTCTTTCAGTCCTTGTGTGCAGTTAATAGAAGTGGTAGTGTTTGGTTTGCAGTAGAGGGGCAAAAAGTAGGAATGAAGTTGAAATTGGTAAATCAAGAAATTATAGATGCCTGTTCATATAGATTTCAAATATGTTGCACTGTTTTGAACTATATGAAGTATTTAGAAACTTACGTGAGTTCCAGAACACATCTTGACTTCTCTTTCTCTCTGAATAAGTAGAAAAAAGGAAAAAGAAAGCCTACTGAAAATAAAGACTAGTGGGGAAAAAACCCTCTGAAATGACGTGTTGTTTTGACAATCAATGGATTTGGAGAAAAAAGCAAAAAGCTGTGTATGTCATTGATCGACATCGCACAGTGTTATAGGAGACAGAAGTTGTGACTGGCTCCTTGGCCTAACTCTGTAGGATTGGATTTATTACCTGTTCCTCTGGTCAAAGACCACAAAGGAGAATAGAGGAAGTTCACAGCAACTATGAGCTCTTTCCCTTTTGTTTTGTAGGTGAATTGCAAAGGAAGATTGGCTTGAAGGTGCTTGAAATGAGAGGAAATGCTGTTGTTGGTTATTTGCAGTGTTTTGATTTGGAGGGAGAGTCTGGACTTGTAGTGAGAGCCATAGGAACAGCCTGCACGTTGGATAAATTAAGTAACACATCAGCATTTTTACCTGCATGTAACTCCCCATCCAAAGAAATGAAGGAGTAAGTATGAATTAGTAGCTTGTAGGGAAACAAGTTTCACCTCTATTCTTTTCATACTCATTCAGTTTTCCATAACTGGTGTGATTTCTTTTTTTCCCCAGAATTTGTTTTTCTTTTGTAGTTTCGTCTGCAACCCAGTTTTATATTCCACAATTCTGAAATGTTTTAGGTTGGATGACTTGTTATTTCAGTAGAAGCTGGAGTGGTAATTCTTACTTAAGCTGACTTTCCTTGTATTTATGTAGCAATAGTACTACATACCCTTGGTTTGTGACCCACCAGTTTAACTATAATTTGTTCTGCTTTGATGCTGTGTTTGTGCAATGAACATTTTTGTGAGGACCTCCTGTGCTTTGTGAGGTCCTTTTGTGCTTTGATCAGATAGCTTTGGTTCAAATTTAAATTTTTATGAGCATATAAGAGAAGATTAATTTTGAATTACGATGGTTCTATCAGTGATTTAGACAATGACCCCAAAGAGGTCTCATCTTTTATTGCATACTTCGCTTTTTACTGTGGTAAAACAAGTAGGACCATGGCAAAACAGGTAGAGAGTGAACTTGCAGAGAAATCTTTTTACACTGAGAAGCAGAATTTTGTGATTTCTGTCATATGTACTGCAGCACCAAGCAGTTTGAATGCAATATTTTCATATGCATACAAATTGATAGGAATATACTTTTAGTCTTCTTCCAACTGTTGCTACTCTTTTGTGTGGATAAATTAGCTATTTGTTGTTTGGTAGAGAAATCCAGGAAGGAAAAAACTGCACCAATAAGTGTATTACATATCCTGTATTTCTAGATGTATTAATTGAAATAGCCATTAACTTTTTCATTAGCTTGGAACTGTTGTGTCACTGCAATAGAGATGAGGCAGTTTTGTTGTGCAGGAATCAATTGCTCTGCAGAATTTTGCAAAATATGAACCGACTTTTAAAAATTACTCGTGTCTGTTTCACGGCATAACTTGTTTGACTTGTCTGGATTTCAAAAAATTGCCTTTAAAAGAATTTCTGGATACAGTGCAGCATAGGAAAAACAGCATGGTGTTTGAAAACAAAAAAGGTAGACCTGGTAATTTTCAACTTAAAAATAAACCTGTGGCTTTCACTCTGAAGCAAAATGTGGAAATTCCACCTCCCAAATTATCCATGTTCAACTTGGTGATGGATATTGTCTCAGTTAAAAAAATGGGGATGTGTCTCTAAGGCAACAAAATCAACTAATTTGATTCTTCTTATTCTTGGCTTTACTAACTTGACGGCCTTTTGCCAAAAATCAATTATGCAGTCATAAGCAAGTGCTTTAGCTGTTCCTTTCCCTCCTTTTATTTCATCTGGACTCTTGCATGCTAGGAATTGAAATTCTTAGAGTCTGCTTAGAGTAAGAGATCTCCTCTAGCTAAACTTCCCTAAAATCATTGATAACATAACTTTGCAACCTGTTTGTATATATTGTTTTCTTTTCTTCCGCCTTGGCTGCAAACTCTCTCAGGTCTCCGCTGGTTCATCCGCCAAGCCATGGATGCCGCTCGACTCACAACAGCCCAATTCACACTGCTACTGGCTCACGACTTACTCAGAACTTCTCTGTGTCTGTTCCCACTCTCATCTACACTGGTACGAGACTGCTCACACTCCAAAGCTGGGGAGAGGCAGCCCACAGGCACAGTGGTCCCAAACAGCAGGCAGGCAGGCAGTGTAGGCAGGTGGCACCCATCTTTCTTCCCTCATTTCCTCATGGACACACCTTCTGCTGTCAGGGAAGAAGCACCCAGGGTGCAGCAGCTCAAACAAACGCAGAATAGTTCCTTGGAGATGCCGCGGAGTCTCTTCCACAAAGCCACGCTCTTCACTTTAACATACTCTTGCTTCCTGTGAAATTAAGTGAAAAAAATAAGGTGATGTAACTGGGAAACATTGAGTTCATAATTGCTTTAAAACATAATTCAGATACAGTAGGTTTTAAAATGGTTCTAGGAAGGGTCTGTGCCATTTGTGGAAGAGATGGTTTTAGAGAGCAGGTAAGTCAAGTTGTGCATAAGTAAACTGTTTGTCAATAGAGTTGTTCCCATAAAGATTCTCCTCTTTGCTCTGTTTTTAGCTGTGGCATGCTGCTGATGCTATAGGATAAGGAAACATCTTTTTTTTTTACCTTAAAATGCATATGTGTGTATACATAAGTGTATAAATATGTATAAACACAACTATAATTTGAAATCATTTTTTCTTTATTAAACTAACTCAAAGCATTGTGTATTTGACCAGATTTTTAAGCCATAAACTTTTCAATTTTTTTTTATTTTGCATATATATATATGTATATATATATAATTTTTTTGTGACATCTCATGCCTTTCATTTGGCTTAATTGTTTCATTGTAGATGACGAGCATCTCTCTGTAGGATGCTGAGAGGGTAAAACAGCATTTCTTTGCCTCTGGCCTCATTCCCAGCCTCGCACCTAAGGAATAGCTGCTGGCCCTGCCCCAGTCCCATCCTGGTGTTTGGATCATGCTGCTGTCAGCCAGGTCCTTTGGCACAGGATTACTGAATATGTTTCCACCTTCTTCTGGCAGGATTCCTTTCAATGAAGATCCCAATCCCAATACATATTCATCAGGACCCTCCACCCCTCTGAAAAACCAAACCTATTCCTTTTCACCTTCCAAGTCCTACAGTCGACAGTCCTCTTCTTCTGACACAGATTTGAGTTTGACACCCAAAACTGGTAAGGCACTTCCACCCACTTTTTGTTTAAGTTGTGTTTCTCTTTTTGTATTTTCATTCAACCCCTCTTTGCTTTTTGGCATTTAAGTTATCAAAATGATGTGAAAATTGGAGACCTCACACAGCACACCTCAAACTCAAAAGGGTTTCTTCAAAATTTCAAACCTGCCTGTATTTCCACTGTTCTGGATAACATGAAAATTGCTTTTGTACTGCAGCTGTATTCAAATCAAAATAAAACATCTCAGAGCATTAAGGGAGTCCTAAGTAATTGCCTTTTTCTTATTTCCTCCATTTCATATCACAGATCATAGGAGTGTATTTCTCACCACAGTATGTTAAGGATGGTGTTTCTAAAACTATGTAGCCTTCAGGCCTCCTGTGTTGTGCCCTAAGTTTACTGCATACATTTATCTAATTTTGAACTCCCTTTTGCAAATTCAAGACTAGAAATATAGCAACCCCTGTCTTTTTATTCTCTTGGTATATGGAAATGGCTTTACATACACAGTATACACTTTCAAAGTAACTTAAATTACATTAGAAGTAATCCAGCCATCTTCAAAAACCATTTTTCTTTCTCCATTGCTTGGTCATCAACTTGTTTTTTCCTCCCTCCTTATTTTTTTAATCTGTGGTTAGAATCATGTCAGTAATAATGTCAGCACAACTCAAAAAATTATTGTATGTTTATTTTTCATTATATGACTAATGCTGTGAATTTTGCTGCCATAGGGCAAAGTATTTTGTAGAATTGTTTATCGAAGTTTGGTTAGTTTTTAACTGATGTTTTAAATTGTGGTGTTTGAAGCTCAGAACATTCTTGGCTCCATCTAATTAGACAATTTTTAAGCATATTAAAGTAGTTGATTCAGCTTTACATAATAGCATCCCTTTCAAGAATTTTTCCTAGCAGATAAATTGAAGATTGCATTCAAATGGAGTTGTATTAAATATTTAATGCATTTTATTCCCTAGATGACAATAATATTTATATATATATTTTATATTTTAATATGTTAAAATATTCCCAATTAGGAAGCTGGCTTTCTTAGTCCTAGTCCTGTCTTCTCTGTCCCATTTTTAAAACAAACAAACAAAAAAAAGCATACTTTATTTTTTTGTCCTTTTTAAAGGATGTTTGTCCTGTGGGTAACCTATGGTGGTCACTCATTTTAAAAGGCCTACAAATATTACTTAGGAGCATCCCAAATTCATGTGTTTGGTGTACTGATTATTTGAAAACCTGTTTCTTTTGATCAGATTTTCCAGGGTAGAGATAATTTCAAGTAAAGGGTTTAAATGTAACATAGATGGTCATCTTTATAGGTGTAAGTGTTGTGAATTTAGGCATGTGGCAACTTGTATGTGTTAAGGTTTTAAAGCAGCAGCCTAATGTATTTCCTGGCAATGTTAGGTAGGTAAATAAATCCTGTTGTCTTTAGTCAGTTGCCTCAGAACTGAAACAGATGATGTAATTGGTTCCTCTTATTTGTAGGAATTTTTCAAATATGTAAAGATATTTTTTGGCTATCTTTCTACTATTAAAGCAAACTGTGGGCATAGTTTTGCTTATTAGCACTGTCTTTGGCAGCTTTTAACTCTGATACTGAAACTTGTCCAAAGAGGATTTGCTAAGTTAGATTTGAGAATTCTGTATCTTGTTATGACAAACTTGATTTTGAATCTTAATAGATTAGAAGCACAGTATCTCATGAGTTATTTGTTTTACTCAAAATTTGATGCTATGCAGAGGATGCTTCTATAACATTTTAAATTCAGTAAGTTGTTCTGAACAATTACTGTATATGTTTAGACCTCTATTTTCATTTCCCAAGGCTGTTACCAAGTTCAGATATCTCAGTGTGTAAGTTAGTGATCTCAGTAGTGAACCAAAATTAAAGAAATGCAGACTTCTTATGTGACACATCAAACATTATCAAATTGGAGATGCTCATTACTCAGATTGGCTGATGTGAAAAAAAAGTATTTTCCGCTACTTCTGCAGTATATTATATTCTTCTCTATTTGTCAGTCAGGTAGTTAATGTTCTGACATGTCTGGGATGGAGGTTAACCTGGAGAAACAGTGCAGATACCCAAAATTTCCCAGAATTATTACCATAACACTGGAGGTTGAAACTTGGATCTACTTAAGCACCTAATTTTCAATAGCTCTAAATCTGGAGAATATTACCTTGATGTCTTCTGTGAAATACAATTGTGCTTGTGTTATGCCTTCTGATCTATAAATACATTTGCTGAGTCTGGGTTTGAAGTTAGGATTCTGGGAGAAGGGAAATATTTTATGCCACTGCAAATGAACAGAATCAGGCTGACAAAAAGCATGATGTCTTTTAATCAGATAATACATTCTGATTTGCCATAGCATATGTTTGGAGGAAATGGAGAAGGTGGGAACTCCTTTTCTTGGTGGGAACTTAAAATTCTACAAGATTTATTACTCTAGAAAATCATAAAATAGATCAATGACCTCTTTGGAAAATAACCTTTTCTACTGAGATAATGAAAGTAATCAGATTAAGCGTGTGCAAAGATTCTGTTGTTTGGGTTTAACTCCATATTATTTGCTATCAAATTTTGTTTGACATTTAAAATGTTAAATTACCACATCTCTAAAAAATTAATTTCAAAATTACGTTAATCAAGTCATGGTTTTTAAAAACATGCTTCTCATGCATGTTGTAGAGCTGTATTGTCATTCCATTTCTTTGTATGTCAAGAAATAATTTGCAGTAAGTGTTGATTCATTTAGAGAAAACAAAAATGCTTCATTTTGATTTCTTTTGTCCGTTTCTTTAGTCATCTTCTGAATCTACATCTTTGTCTCTATTACTTTCCTCCACAGCACCTTCCCCACAGGGACCTAGGATTTTCCTGTTTCCCAGCTCCCCTACACTCTCTTGTGATTCCCCACATCTTAAAAAGTCCTGTCTCCTCCTCTCGGGGTCTAGCATTAAACCTCTACACTCTAGCCATGTCAGCCCAGTTGTTCTGAGGAAAAGTGTTTCTTTCACTGAAGAGCTGCTTCTGGCTGCTTCTGGTAGGATCTATCTATTATGGCCTTTTAAACAACCTTTTAAGGAAATGTTGTTGTTTGATTAACACACAGATGCTTCTGTAACCCTGGTTTGCTCAGTTAGCCTCTGAAAACTGCTGGCTACATGACTACTCATTTCATCTCTCACCTCTGCCCCAGAAGCTTGAAACACCTTCAGAACTTCTTAGAGGATTTGAAACAGTGCCATTTATGCTACAGAATTTCTTCTTTACCCTTGAAAAATATCCTTTCGTAATTGGACTGAAATAATTTACTGTATTTGTAATCCCACACATTCTCTTCACTTTTCCTGCATTTTGCATGGAGCAGATGCACATTGCACTTGCTCTTGAATTCATTTATAATTTGCTGAAATAATGGTTATCAAGTGCTACCGACTCTGCTTTTTAATTTAAACTTCTAAACAAAGCCCATGTTTTTTGTTTTTACTGCCCACTTTTTCATTTCACTGACATGGATTATTTTCATAGATTTCAATTAAATAGTTGATGTTATTGCGCTTTTTTTGTAGAAACTCTTTTGGTTAGTTTGAGTTTTTTGAGTTTGTTTCATGTGTAGTACTTACGCTATGTTTGTCTGTATTTAATATTGTATAGTCCCTGACAGTGATGTTTAGAATCAATGCTAAATAGTAAAAGCAATTTAATCTTGTTTAATGGGACTATACAGATACTAATATTTTTGTTTCCTTATCCAAGAACAGCTAAAAATACTTGTTGAAAATTGTAGTGGTTTTATATCTAATTACATGGTAATGGTAGCTTAGTAACTCTTGAAAATGAATGAATGGATTTAGGAATGAATTTACATTTCTAGATCTCCTGGTCTACGGTTAAAACCAATAACTGCACTTTGATGTATATTTACAGTCTTGTTCATCTTTATCAGATGCTTGATCAGAAGAAAAAGGAAAGTAGCAAAGAATTACTATGTTGAATTAGTTACAAATTCTGGAAAAGAAAATCTTGGCTTCATTTCTAACTGTTTGCGCTGTGGTGTTTGTACTTCATCTTGCTCCTGACACCTTTTTGTTCTCTATGCCCTGCTTTTCTCGGCTACCTGGGGGCTTTTTTTTTGCTTTGTCATGTTAGCCCTGGTGGCTTTAGAAGTAAGGAATAGCAATGATAATGTGCTTTTAGGCATGACATATCAAGAGAATCTGATTCACTAGCATTGTGTTTACTTTAGGAAAAACACAATCTTGGTATGTGTTTACTTTAGTGATTTCTAACCACAGAGCCCATCATTTACTGTCAGACACATAAACTGCATCTCAACATGCTCTATTAAGGGGGCACGTCCTTGACAGCAAATAATTCAACAGCAAAGATATTAATGAATCTGATAAACTTTCTTTGCACAAAATCTTCTGTGGTTGGGGGGTGAGGCTGGAGGTAAAAATATGAAAGAGAGAATTATCACATTACACAAAATTGGAGTTTATCTCATGTTCATTTACAGTTAATCTGCAGTTTATGTGTGTGCAAATACAATAATCAAATAAGTGTAGTTTTAAATGTTGAGCAATACGAGCCCTTAGCTTATTTTAATAAATCAGATTAATATTTTTGTAGCTTAAAATAATTTGTAATTTTTTTCAGAGTTTATATTTCAAATCAAAGGATATGCATTGCCTCTGTATTTTCTTCTTGTTCCTAATCATGCATTATGTAACTGCTGCTGTAATTATGTGTAAAGTCTCCTACTAGTAGTCAGGAAGTCTGACTAGAAGTCAGAAGTCTGAAACTCTGAAAACCAGATTTTTATTACTTCTGTGAAATAAAAATATGTAGTAATATTAGTGAGAGATACACAACTATAGTGTCATCTGACAGAGAGACTGTCTGATAAGGGCAGATAATCTGGTTATGTAAAAACTTCGTGAAAAATAGATCTATATTTAAATCATAGGCAAAAAGTCATAACAGGAAAATGAAAGTTATATATCATAGGAAAGAATTTTAAAGCCACATCTTTACGTTTTTATATTTTAAAGTTGATTTTAATTCAGATTGACAGCAGGAAAAAATCTCAGACTGGGGGGTTTGTCCAAATACTATAAAATCACAGCTAGTGAATTCACTATGTGAAAAGAAAAACCTAGAACAACCCTCAAATCAAAATTTCAATTCTTTTTTTTTTAATCTTAAAAGTTAAAATTATGGGGAGAATTTGGTTGTTTTCAATGACTAATTTTTATCTATTTTGAAATCACCCTTTGATTACACATTATAATATATGTTTCTTTGGATGTCATTTGTACTGATACTCTTCAGGAATGGGCAGTGGGAGTGCTGGAAAAGAAGGGGGGCCATTTAAAACTCTTTTAAGACAACAGACTCAGTCAGCTCTGGAACAAAGGGTAAGGCATTTTATACTTCCATTTCTGGTCTACTGAAGTGAAAATTTATCTTGTAGTAAGTTAAATGTTTGCTGTTACTTTCTGCTTGATAATGTGTAATTCTAGGTCTGAACTTATTACAAGCATTGACTGTTTCATAGCCCTTTTATACACAAATTATTTAAATATTAATATATTACTAAAGCATTAGGAAAAGTGGAGCAATCAACTGTGCACAGCACTAAAGTAATTCCAATGGTATTAAGAAGTTGTAGGAGAAATTACTGTTGTGTGGTCTCTGTAAGGTACTGATGCATGTTAAGTTTAATATTTGAGTGGACACATGATGATAAAGTTTTTACCGAAGTCACATTCAGAAACATTGGCAAAGCTTTAAACAAGTTGAGAATCCCATTTGGAATTGGGAAGTTTCAGTTTTTGGGAACTCAGTTCATACCTTGTACCCCATCTCATGGAGTAGAAGGTAGCATTTAATTGGGAATTTGAACCTGAACTACTTGCCAAGCAGTAAAAGACGTTCATAGATTTAAACTTTTCCTCTATAGGACTAAAAATACCATCTAATTATACTGAATAGACTATATGATGAAAATAATATTTTTAATCAATTGTTTACATTTGGAATGAGTTGCAAATAAATAAGATTGCAAATCTTTTTTGTAAATTATATACTGTTTTGATCAAAACGTTGATAATGAGGTGTCTTGAAGGAAGAAATGTGAGTATATTCCTACTCAGAAATAAATCTAATTGCAATTTCTGACTACCTAAACTAGTCACATAGGAGCATATATTTTAGTCACAGGAACAAATTCACTTGCATCTGTGAAATATAAGTGCCCATCTGCTGTTTTGAGTAAGTGGATGATTCTCTTTTCATTTCTTGTGTTATCCATGGCTAAGGGAGGATCGCCCCATAGGTTCTGTAGAAGGCGGGTATGTTGAAAAACACTGTGTGACTCTTTCTAGCCCTTTCTTCTTGTATTGGGGATTTCAAAAGCATTATCTGAAATATATATATATTTTTTGGTGAGGCTTTGCAAATTCCTTTGTAGTTTTGTTCATGCAGAAATTTTTTTATTTGCTGTTTTAAGAGCTTTTTTTAGATGGGTGTATTTTGCATGTTGATATATTTCAGTTAAAATTTTAGTTTAGGTATGAATACAAAACCATGGCTTTTTGCTTTTAATTTTTTAATTTGGCTGAAGGAATGCTTTAAAACAAGCCCTTTTTCTGTTTAGCTTTGATTTTGCTAGCATTTCAGACATTCCATGGCTGATCTTTTTATTTCCTTAGGAAGCTTTTTAAAGACAATAAAAATGTAAATTAAGAGTTCTTAATGTATTTTTGGAGCTTGAATTATTTGCACATTATTTTGATACGGTCAGTGTATTGTCTAGTAGAAAAAAAATTGTGTAAAATTGGATGGAGACATGTTGAGTCTGTTATTGATGACGATTATGATGTAGCAGCAAAGCATGTGGACAGTTAATCTATAAAAAATATGTTCTTTCTGTCTTCTAAAAATTTAATATTGGATGTATTTTTGTTCTGGTGTTACCTTTAAGTTGAGTTAACTGGAATGAATAACATCTATAAGTTATGTTGTCTGTTTTAATATTACACACATAAACAGTGCACTCATCTGGATTACTTAGGATAGCAAGTATTTGGGAAAACCAAGAATAAATTCACTACATATAATATAGTTTCACATGTATTAGATATGTCTTAAAATCCCAGAATACTCTGAGTTTAAGGAACCTTAATGATCATCTTATTCCAACATTCCACAAGAGCAGGTTGCTCAAATAGTTCTTTTGCATCTTAGATTATTCACATACATGGTAATGCTAAGGTACCTTAGAATAATTTCATTTAGTTGCGTGTCTCAACAGCTTTTTTTAAACAAATACGGTTTTGGTGTATAACTTGAATATCCCTAACTGCAAATTGAACAGAATTTGTTAGAAGGGAATATTCCTTAATTTCTTCCCTGAAAATAAATCTGTAGAAAGTACAGCTGTGGAAAACTCATCTACATGTTACATTGTTATGTTGTACATTAATAACTGTTAGCAATTCCCTGGACATATGTAGATAGCAGGAGTAACTGTAGCACAGCTTTCTGTATATTTTTAACTAAAAAATACTTGCTGTGTTTCTATCAGTAGGAGAATTTGAGGTATCTTACTCCTAAAAAATTAGCCTGTGTTTTTGTAGAAATGGCCAAAAGCTGCTCTCAGTGGTATTTCATGTCTCTCACTTCCACTTGGACAAATTCAGTTTTCTTCCTGTTTTTGCATTCTGCAAGTGGTCAAGAGCTCTTTGCTGCTGCCTTTTCAAAATGGGGATCTGTTGGCCTTCACCTCTGAAGGGCATTGCAGGAAATCTGTTGTGTTAGAGTGCAGTTCTCTGGGAGATTTGTTTTGCTGAAATCCTCACTTAAGCATCTTTTCTTTCCAGTGACTTCTTATCCACCCATCCTCTCAGTTCAGATGAAGAAAAACTGTCAGGTTGTTTGGCTACCTCATGACATAGCACAGTAAATATGCTTAGAATAAAAATAATTAACCAGGAAATGAGCAATATCTTAATGTGGACCAGTTTCTTGCTCTGGTTTAATCCCAGATGCTCTGTGAGCACACCTGAGCATTACCTGAGGGAGTGGTTCAGTGATGGGAACGAGAGAGGCTGGGAAGGAATCAGAGAACTGCTTCCTCTGGCACTTACAGGAAGGGGGTGTGTGTAGCCTTGTTCCATGTCCTGCTTCATTATTTTGTGTCTTTGAATGAAATGCACTTAAAAAAGACCACTAGCAATGCATGTATGTGTATACACATTTTTAAACATTGTGTTATTTGTGGATTTGATTGTAACCTTATCAGACTTCCCCCAAACACCAGCTATAAAACCTGAGTGTAGTTGTGAGTATTAAAGGGACAGTTCTTTCATGGTCTATGCAGTCAATGACTGTGAAGTGGAATAGTGAATTGGTAGAGGTAAAATGATTGACCATCTTCACTTGTAGCTTGGAAATCATCCTGGTTTGTCATGTACTGAAATATTTTGTGGTTGCACCAACTTGATGTAAAGGAGTCCTTTGCAAATTACAGTAATAGAGGGGATTAATAATAGAGGTGATTTATAATATGGGAACTGCATCTGGTTTTCCCTGAAATAACTGTAGCTTTATAATTTTGAACTATTACAGTTGACAACGTGTAATTGAGGGCTGGAAGTTGTATTTGAGTAATAATAAAATTTAAAAAAACCTCTAAATTAGATAAAAAAAAAGAAAAAATAGTCCTCATATGAAGTGATGGAGTTCCATCAGTGTCAGAATGAATGACAGATTGTTAATAGATTTATGTCAGAATGGTTGAGTCTGTTATGCAGATTTGTCTGTGGCTCTAGTTAACTGACAGAACACCTTATTTTATAATGTATCATAGTACAGGCTTGGCAGTATTGCTGTATTATATATATTACAATCATATATAATATATAATTATGTTATATATAATCATACATTATTATATTTATTATAAGATATTCTTATTTGAGGTTTTATTCCTGGTTTCTAGTGTAGGGAATCAGGCAAACTGGAAGTCTGAACATGTTAAAATTACTTGTAGTACACAGCCTTATGGAAAGGAACAGAAAGTAGAAAAACTTCTGAATTTCCACCTAGATTAAAAAACACTGGATTTGCTTAAGCTTTAGAGCCCAGAGTATTATTCACTTTGTTCACTCTATAGTGCTTCAGCACAGTGTAAATGTGAGTGTGTGTATATATATAAAATGTAAATGCAGTTTAGGCTTAATGGAATTTCATATAGGTGGCACATTCAGAAAACTTCTTTATTGATGTCTGCAATCCTGGGAAAGTGAGTATTTTGACTGTTCTGATAACTTGCAAAGCACTTTGCAATCTGTTAGGACCTTCTGGGGGAATCTTTACTGTGTACCTCTCTAGAATCCATTGCTGCTCCTGAAGACCCATCAGTCAAACAGGTTTGCAGAATCCTGGGGTGAAATCTTCCTACTTTTTAATTGCATCAAGTCAAAACTGGAGGGTTTGGGTTTTGGGATTGTTTTTCTTCTGCTTATTGATACTATGATTGCTGATTTCAAAGTTTGACTCTTAATTTTGAAAGTAAAAGCCAAATGAAAATCCAGAAAACTTGAAGTTTGTAGGACCTTTTAAAAGTTTTAGGAGTTCCTATAACAAGGGTGGTAAGAATCCTGAAGTATTAATTTTTAAACCTACATTGGGCTTCAGTTTAAGATGACTTTTCATGCCATGTATTGCTGGAAGAACCTGATCCTCACTGAATCTGCAGCATGTGTGCTGTTCAGGTAGAAGCTCAGTTGAATTGTGCTGTTTCCAAGTATGTGAGAAAGGAATCTATCCTGTACTTTCTCTCATATAAAAATACGGTGTTTATTTGTTCCATTTAATCAGTTACAATTATACAAAACATGATTGCATGATTTCTCTTTTTTTTTTTTTTTTTGCTTTCTGCATTTAGAATTGCTGAACATGAATTATTGCCTTTCCCCCATAAGTGTGTTATTATGTATATATTAGACATATTTCAGAACATCTTTGGAGAAACTAAAATCTGGTTTTGGGCTCAACTTCTTTGAATATTACTTTTATTTCATCATATATGTCTTGAAAAATTGCCATTATTACTTACTTTACCTCTTTTATGAATTAAAAGCTGGAGTAGTTGCTGAAACTTAACTCTTAATTTTACTTACGAACTGGATATGAATTACCTTAGTTTAAGAACTTACAGTTGTGTTTCAACACCTTTGCTTTATTTTAAAAGATGGATATTTACTTGTCATATTTTATATAGAGCTTACGAGCAGAGCAGTCCTTTGATATTTTTTCGGTATGTTTTCCTGTAATAAGACACTCCTTATTCTTACAAGGCTACAGTTTGTTTCACCCTGTGCTTCAGAATCAAACTGCAGTCACTTGTAACAAGAACACCTAAAAATGGAGAAAAACATTTGTTTTTTAATCAGCTAATGAAAGAATAATTCTGGTATTTAGCAGCCATGGTAAAAGTGGATCAGTAGGGGTTTTGTTAACCTCTAAATATGGAAAGTTTTGATTATTTATCACTGTTGTGCTGAGAAAAACTCTGTGGGGGAAAAGTATTCTTTCACTGTGTAAAAGCTCTGCTTTTCTGATACAATGGGTCCATGAGGACACGTGGTTCTGAAGTGCTCAGTGAGCCTGAAGGACACGTCTGGCCCAGTGTAACTGCTTTGCTTGTATTTCAGGGAAGTGATCAATTCATTGCATGTTAACAGGCACTCAGCAATGGTTGGTAAGCAGTCATTTAATGTTTGTTTTTAATCATAACAGGAATTCCCATTTTTTACCTTGACGACCTTCCCACCAGGCTTTCTAGTCCATGTTGGGGGTGTTGTCAGTGCTCGCTCAGTGAAGCTCCTGGATCGCATCCACAATCCTGGTATGTCATCATAGGAATGACTTCTTTGCACAAGGCCTGTCATCTAACTTTTATAACACATCAGTGCTTGAATAGATGCAGATCTGGTCTAACAATCTATGTAAAAAGCAATGTATTTCAGATAATCATTTAAGCTTGAAAAATAAGTTATGCAAAGGTTATGTTTTTAGTGAGAAACATTTCAGCGAATTAAAGTAGTAATAAAAAATATTTTGAATCAGTAACTTTTACACTGAAAACTACCTTTGAATTATTGAAGGGTTAATTAATTTTTTTTACCACTTTTTGTGATTAAAGCTTGATGCAAGTTTTCCATTCAAGCAAAAATGAGATTAAATGCTTGGTCTTAACTCTGAATGTTTTCCCATTTTCAGCTCCTTGAAATCCTTAAGGACTAATGGCTACAGTTTAGCTCACAGCATGGTTTTTAACTTTACAGCTTTGTTTCTGTTCTTAAAAATTTTATTGAACAATACTTCAAGACTTTTATATATTATTTTCCTTGGAACCCCAGTACGAGAACATGTGTGTTTTGCATGTCCTAGTTCTAATGTTAGAACTGAGTGACTTTTGACTCTGAAGACTTGGTTGGTTTAGTCACTGAGACCAGATGAGGAATGCTTTGCAAAAAGTTGGAGTTGACAGTTCACTTAAAAATGCAGAGGAGAGTAAAAATAGCACCTGTAGTGGTTTTGCATGCACTAGTCAGGAGTAATAAAAGGAAATCGATGCAAATACATCCTTAAAAACAAAAAAACTTATCTGTTCATTTTCTTCCTATGGCCCAAGGCAAGCAATTCTCCAGGCAGGTAGGTCAGATTGTTGCTGATCTAAAGATTCAGTAAACTAGAAACATAAAATTAAATCTAAGACTTAATTTGAATTAGATCCTCCTACTTTAAGGGATTTTTTTTCAAGTATATTAGTACACAGTGTTAATCTTTTGTCTTCCTATTCTAAGATGTATTTACACAGTGAAGAGAATATTGAAAGAAATGCCTAAGTATAATTAATATGTGAATCTTTCTTTGCTAAAAAGTTATTTTAGGATTCTGTATTTTCAACAGATTTTTGATACAGATCTCTTATATGCAAAATTTACTGTGTGATAATGTAAGACAGAATAGAAAAAAAAAAATCAATTTTTCTCTGAAGTTTTAAAAACTCATTTCTTGCATTATTTACTCCTTCATTTTTACCATCTGATTGGAAGCAGTATAAGACATAAGGCAAGATAGAGATACATGTTTTCACAGCTGCAGTGTTTCTGTGAGACTTGCAGATTACTCCTGACAAGTGAATGTAAAATGCATGATCCTTGGAACTCATATTGCAAAATAGTGGGGACAAAAGGGGGAACAAGGCACATGGCTGTGGGAGGGAAGGTGGAGAAGTAGAAAAAAAATCTGATATAGTTAAGATCGTGAAGCATTTGAGTCAAATAAGTCTGTAAAATATTAAAGGAAGCAAATAAACTGGTAAATTAATAAATCAGGAAAACATGGAAGAGGAGAGAACATTCTGAAGGTGGATTAAGAACTTGCCAATAAGACAAAATTGCCATATACTGTCCACTTTGGTCACGTAGTGCTAGATTGCTATAGCATGCTCCTTTTTCCCTTTCTATTCCAGCCTCTTATTAACTCTGCTGTCTGTGTCTTTCCAGTTCCTGTGGAGTGGTGTTGTCAATTGTGTTCTTGTTGGTAGTTTTTTTTCACTATTCTGCTTCTATAACTGATCTACTAATTTGCTGTTTTGAACTCAGCCTTTGTCGGAATAATGGGTAACACAAGATCATACAAACTGCTAGACTGGAATAGTTTCAATTCAGGTATTTTATTAGTCATTCAGTACTACATATGCTGACAGAAATTATGGCAGCTCAGTGAAGTTATTAGAAATGCTCTAGGATATTTAGGTTAATGCTTCAAATTTAAATCTATTTAATCATCAAATGCCTAAATGTCATGCTTTCGTGTTGTTAAAGACTTTCTTTAAAAATAAAACCCATTGTTTTAGTATAAAATAGTATTGCTAAGAATAATTTAATACCAATCTGGAAAGCTGAATGTTCAGATGTTTATTTAGTAGTCACTTTCAGCTCAGCATCCATGAAGGAAGTAATTTAGGGGAAGAGAATAGATTCTTCCTTTCACATTTGGGATCATGTTAGGTGTGATTTTTTTTGTTTGGTTTGGGGTTTTTTTATGTAAGGTATTTGTTGGGTTTTGTTTGGCCTATTGGTTTGATTTTTGAGGGACTGTTAGTTTTGTTTTGCATGGGCTTGCACTTTATTCAACAAAGGCTTTCCTCCTGTTAATTTCAGGAAATGGATGAATGTGTTTGTTCTTAATAGTAGCTCTAAAATAACAGATGTATTATAGATACTAATAGATACAAAAATTGTCTAAGAGAAATAGAGAACTATCTCTTTAAAGAGAAGGATAGTATGTAGCCCAGGATTTGTTGGTTCATAAATCTTGTATTGTAAAATGCAGCCAGTTTCAGGACTTAAAACAATTATTTGAACTTTTAAATCACTTAATTATCTAGCTTGAAAAAAATCTCCAATATTCTTATTTTATATACAGTTTTAGTAATCAAAGTGTGTAACTTTCTTTTACAGCTGTAGAAGGAATAGATGAGTTGATGCAATCTAGATGAAATAAAGACCTCTCTCTCTCACGTTTTCTCTTTGGAAAGATAACATGCTTAACAGGGAGGAGAGGCAGGCATAACTTCTCTACATGTAACACCCAAGCCAGTAGACCGTGTCAAACTTTGATATTTTTAAAGCTGGTGCAATAAAAAGGTACAAAGCTGACCTCTGAAGGCTTGTTTCCCCCAGAAGCCTTCCTTCTTGATAATTCCCTGTTGCCATGCAAGCATCTGTATGATGCTCTAAGAGTCAGCTTAAATGTGCAGTTATTAAAAATCAGACATTTTTCATTTTGCAGATTGTTCAAAAGTAGGGAGAGCCTAAAACTCATTTTTGTTGTTCCTTGTTAAAATAAGCATCCTTTAATATTATGATTATGAACTTTTCTGATTTTGTTTGTTTTCTTTGCTTGTTCTAAAATGATAATCTTTTAAAATTAACTTCCACTATGAAAAGAATATTATAAAATTCTCAGGTCTTTGACTGGTATAGCATAGTCTGATCCAAGGTGTTAAAAATGTGTCGAAATTTTTGTATATTGTGTACAACCTTGAAAAGTTGGAATTCATTGTTACTTCTTCCAGATTGTTTAGTAGGATGTTTTTATTGAAAGAATTTTATTAGACTAACGGAGTAAATGATTTTGTGTACAGACACCAGAAATGCCTTGAACTAGGCTAGAAAGTGATTCACAATGTAAGATTAGGAAACTAGGTGGAAATCAGGAATTCAGTTCTTGACAGAATATCCAGAACTGTTGTCTAAATGTTTCAGAGATTACAGGAAAATGAATTTGCGTATGTATGTATATAAAACTTTTTACCCAGAGGTGCTTTTTACCTAAACCTATTGGTTGGAATAGAGAGGTCTAAACCACACAGTAATTGTAAAGTGAATACCTCTCTGAGAGCTGGCTGTGTTTCTGGAGCCTTGGTGTGTCAGTAGGTCTGTAGGAAGAGCTGGTTAATCCTGCAGGTTTGGGACTGAGCAGATTACCTTCATATTCCTCAAGTGTGGGGGTTTTGCACTGCTAGATGTGCTGCTGGACAGAGAATGTAATCACATCCATAAGTAGGCTAAAATTATTTTCCTTTTGAAAAATGTTCAGGCTTCATTTCAGCTTGCTTAGTAACCTATGTAGTGCAGAGAGATTTTTTTTATTTTTTTTCTTACCAATTTAATTATGTGTAAGGTAAAACAGGAGCATCCACTGGTAGGGAAACATCAAAGATATGAAGGTGCTTGAAAATCAAACATGGGAGTAAAAACTGACTATTTCATAAATGGGAAAGAAGCTGCTTGAATATCTGGGAATTGCATATAGTTTGATGAGGAATTGATTAAATGTTTGTAAAATACAAAAAGGTGGATATGAAGATGAGTTTGCAAAATAAAAGTAGGGAGTTGAGCAAAAATTCATAGTAAAGAGGCCCATAATATAGTGGAAGATACCCTCTGGTGCACTCTCTGAGAAAGAATGAACTGTAAATGTAAAATCATGCAAGGAATCTTCAATCCAGAAGAGTGGATCTTTGTTAAAAGTTTGGCACTGAGGTTAAACACAGAGCAGAAAGATAGGCAGTGCAAGAACTTGTTCAACAGAAACTGCTTTTCCATGTGGCTGTTTCATAACACCAAAATACTGTTTCTCACATAATTGAATTTTAAACTCCTCATGCAGGAAGCTACTCCAGCAGTGCATCTTCAGCTCCAGTAGTCAGAAATGTGGAAAAATAAAAGATTGTTTAAAACTTCAAAAGCATCTCTTGAGCTCCTTGTGCGATATGCAGTCTTGCTGTTGGAGTGTGAAATTCTCCAGTGTTAGTTTTGGATATGAGGAAATGCAAGAGGAAAACTCGACTGTGTTTTGTTTCTGTAACTGAATGTTTTTCTTCCACAGAAATACAAACAGAGAATGTGCAAGTTTCATTTCAAGCTGCTTTATGGGGTGTAAGTGTGGCCCATTTGTAGGAGCACAGTAGGAAATGTCAGAATGTTCCTCTTGGTGTCTGATGTGGTTATCCTTCAGAGCAGGTAGTAAAAAAACCCAAACCCATTTTAAGGTTGACCTCTTGCCTTTTCTTGGAGAATTTCCAGGTTGACTTGTTGTCCATCAGTGTGTGTTGAATGAAAATGAGAGGTTAAGGCAGTTGTCAGAATCTCTTTCTGAGAAGAGTGAGGGGTGTGATGTTCTCCACTAATAATTTACTCCAGTTTTCTGCAGCCTTTCCAAAGGAGTGAATGTTCCTAAGTAATTTCTATGGTAAATGGTGTTTGAAAATTATTTCTGAAAGCAGATACACCCTTATGTTAATGAAAAAAAATTAATTGGGACTGTGCTTCTTTTTTTTTTTTTTTAACTTGTCTTTTTGGGATTTTTTGAGAAAGAGAGTTAGTTCTAAGTAGATATTTATGTAACTGAAGAAAGGGTGGTCGCTGTCACTGAGCACAGAATATTATTCACATGTTCTGTTAGTGATTGATAAATAAACTTGGCATTTAAAATCTTTGTTTAGAATTCTTTGCCTACCTAAATAATGTTATGTAATCTGTTCATACTGTTTGAAAACCTCTCCCTAAATTCTGGCTAATGGTGTGAAAGCCAATATCAACTTTTCCATGCACAAGTGCTCCAAAACAGCCATTGCTTATTGCGCAACTACATTTCCGTTTTTGAACTGATAGTGCACAAGAGAGAGAACCTTGGTCTTGCAAAAATTGTATTTTTGCACATAACTCATCCTAATTTCAAAGTATGGGGCTTGACTGAAACTACTTTCTTTGTAAAATTTCCTTCATGGATTGCTTTGAGTTTTTTTAGCCTTCTGATACTTGCTTCTGTGGTTGCAAACATACAGTTGTAGAACTATTTGCCTGGGTCAAAATTTATCATTGTTAGAAGAAAACCAGAATGATTCTGGTTGAATCAACACCTTCCTAACTGCTACATAATTACAGCTGGACATGGCCTTGTAAAATGTGTATAGAAGTTTTGTAGGAAAATATGCAGACAGAGAACACAAGTTCTAACTGACTGTAGCAGCATTGTTGGAATAACTGATAAATGTCAATTGATAATATGAGACATAAGAATTTTTCTTTTTAAGTCTCCTTGGATCTAGAAGTTAAAAGAGGCTTCGCTGCCTAGTTAGTGTTAAAATAAACATTTGTGAGTGTATAGAAATGCTGGTTGCTGAAGTTCTGCATTCCTGAGGAGTGTAATCAAGGAATAGGAAATCCAGAGACACTGTGATTTCATACCAAATAATGCCATCCTTTTCCTGCAGCAGTAAAACAGATGAAATGTGCTTTAGAAAGCCCTGTCTTGTTACAGTGTAGTGTCCCCAGCCTTGGGTAACAGCCTCTTTGTTGTAGTCATTTGAGGCTTTTCTTTGAAAACTGCTCATTTTTTTAAAATAGGTTGTATTTATTGTACTAAGGTGACAAAGCCACAGAGACACAGAATAAGTAGTTTCTTTATTACCAGCTGAGTCACCATTCTAAGATGAATTAGTGTTTGAAATAATCACTAAAAACTGGAGTAACAAAGGCACACATTTATGCATGGAACTAATTTTCCAGAGGCAAATTTATTTCCTGTATTTAATGTTTTCTAACTTCTGGGCAGTATTTTTGAGCGTTTATAATTCTAAGTATTATATCTAAATATTACAAATTTAAACATTCATTTTTAAATATTTTGAAGTGTTGTTTAATTTTTAATATATTTCTATTTTTTTTCTTCAAATGCCTTATATTTTGACATTATATTTTTCACTTTATTGTAGTTGTATCACATGGTGGTTTCTTTTCTTTTATCTCTACACTAAATAATTACTGCTGTTTTGATATTATTGCAAGATATTTCTTTTTTTAGACAACACTTTTTTCAGCTTGTAATCTTCCTATCAGACTTTAATATACAATTAAAAGAAAAGGTTGTAGCCACTGTTGTGGCTGTATTAAGCCATAAGGGGAACAACCCTTCTGTTTCTCCATCTTGGAGTATATTTTGGGATTAAAGCTAACACTCCTCAACAGTGAGCTGACAGTGAAAGGAGTGATGTGTGGACTTTTCTGTATGGTTTCTTTTGGAGTCTTGATGATCATGTAGTGATTTGGCCTGATTCACACAGTAGAAACTGCCCTGCACATGAAAGTGTTTGTGTTTAATCAGCCAGCCAATATCTCGTCCTGTAAATGCAATTTTAATCTGAAGTGTTCTTAAAATTGTCTTCTTAGTAATTGAAGAATTCCTTCAACTTTCAAGCCTTGTTTTACTCATTCAGCAGTTTGGGCTTAAGATGTGAGATGTGTGCTGCTCTCTGACTTCATCTAGCAGAAAAGCACTGGTAATCAATAATATTTTTGCAGACTGGATGTTTTATTTGGAGTTTAACTTTGTAAGAGTAAGTGTGCTTGTTTCTCTTTGGGTGTGGTTGCACTGTTTCCTGCTAGTTTAGTGTATCCTAGTTTTCCTTTGATATATCCTTACAGTCTACTTCCTTCACTTTCTGTAACAAAGTTTTCATTTGTACATTTTTTAGTCTTAAAGATGAATATAGGGAGTAGTATTTTTAAACAAGGATGGAGTGACTTGAAACTTTTTTGAAAGTTTTAGGTTAGTTTGCTGTAGGTTTAGTTATTTGCTACCTGGATTTTGTGTTAATATTTACAGACCAGATGATTTGTGTTTCTCTACAGGTATTTAGTTGTTAAATATTTTAGGAAATTGATAATGTCAATGTTTATGGGATAACCAGAAAGGATTAAATAAAACTTCAAGGTCCAGGGAAGGTTCTTATAAACGTAAAGATGTCTGTTAAAAAAATGCAACCAGCCAAACCTACAGAAAAATAGCACACTTCTTTCTGTATAAGCTGTTACAGGTTTTTCATTAAGAAGATACAAAAATAAGGGAATATTGAATGTGTGGACAATGGCTTGGCCTAATGAAAGGTTCAAAGATTGAGTCTGAAAGAATATTATTGGCCTCCATTGCCATTTTTGAAACAGAACAGTGAGTCATTTATACATCGTGAAAATTTTCCTCAGATGATTGTCCTCCTGTCAGAGTATTGTGTTATACATGTAAATATTTACATGTAAAATTGGTTGAAATGAATCAGACAGTTCCTGCTTTGGAATCACTTCCTCAGGATGTCTCAGGATTCAGCTTTACGGATACAGCACCTCTGGGGTATGAACTGTGACATCAAGAGGCCATTCTTCTTAATCTGACCTCAGTTTTAAAAAATCTATATGGACTAGCAAAATGCAGCTTCTGGCTAAATCTTGAAAGAACCTGTAGAAGTGACCCTCTAGCAAATAACTTTGGAAAGGTGTTGCTTCTTATGAATCAGAAGGTGATAGTGTCCAGGCCAAAGATTTATGCAGGATATTTTCCCATGGATAGTACAGCTCAACCTTGTATTTTAGAGGAGATGGGTGACTTGGTGGTGGATAGAGCTAACTTGAAGAACATTCCAGGTACAGAAGTGCTGTTTGTGTCTTATAAAACTGCTGAATAAAATCAATTTGGAAAGTTTCAGTTGGAGGAGATTTGAGTTGGCACAATTTTTATAAAACACAGTACTGTTAACAGCATTGTTTCTCAAGTCCTCAGCTATAGAAATAGTGTGCTTTGCTTCCAGTTGGCTATAAATACCCTGCCAATTTGGAAACATTAATAAAGTAAGTTTAATATTCAGCCTTTGATTTTCCACAAAGGAGGCATAATTAGCAGTGGAATCTCCTGCAAACTTTTCTGCTTAAAGTTGTAGAGAAACCTTGGTCCAAACTACTCGGTACATTTGCTAGAAAAGCTTGTGACTGAGTGCTCTGTATGCTTGCCTTTTTGCTTCCACCTAGAATCCAGGGCCATTACTTTCTGTAACCATTTCAGTGAGCTGCCATAGTTTTCAGTCTGTACTGTCACCTGATCCAAGCATGCGCCAAAATACCCACCGTTTCTGGCTCCTGTCTGCTGAATCTGCTTCGCAAACCCTTAGTTCTTAAGCTTTTGCCTTAGCAAAAAAACCAACAGGCACTCTGATGGAGTGTGCTGGACACATGCCATCCTGCTTCCCTAACTCCTCTAATTGTTTATGTAAATCCTTAGCTTTACTAAACTTGTAAATGCTACGACAGCATCCCCATGTGAAATTGTGTGGCTCATGTGTCAAAAAAGGCTGCTTGTGAAAATATTTGTCAGAAGAATATGAATGCTACACATTGCACTGCATTTAGTGTTTTGTATCAACTTATTATTGCAATGTCATGGTGTTTGATTTTAATTGTAGACAATTATTTTGTGTTTTAATATGCAAAGGTAAGTTAATGTAAACTGTGAATGTACAGTATTTATATATAGACATAATAATTGTTATTTTTTTGGCCTCTTTCTGGAACAAAAAATAGTCAAATATCTTAAGCAGAGGTCCCAGTCTTCTTTATAAACAGTTGTTTATGCATGACTCTTATGCAATAAGAAATTACTGGATTCTTTGAAAGATATTGGGCCTGATCCTGTTAATGCTGAAGAAAATGGCTGGAAAACACTTCCTAATTCTAATAAGAATGAAAATGATCCATACATTTCTGTAGTTAATAGTTTTGCTAGTGGGGATATTGAACAGATTCTTAGAATTAAGGGTTAAATGTTGTTTTAGCAAGACATAGTGTTGAGCAACTTCACAACAGTATGTATTTGCCATAATGGTAACCTGTTCTTGTAGATGTTAGGTAAGAAAATTGTTAAGTCTTTTAATAAGTTCAATAATTTAAACTATAAATTTTTGTGGAGGAAAGCTAAATGTTTGCATAGAATTTGGGACCCGTCACTATTTCTACCTTTTATGTTCACTTTAAGGATCCCTGGTTTTTTTCAACATCTCATTCCATTTCAGTTTTCACTCTGGCTACATTCCTTTTCAATGTCATTCTTGTCTTTATCAATCTTACTTTTATTTCACAGCACTTTCTGTATTCATCCTCAGTCACTTCACCTGTTGCTATCTCTTGACCTGTCATCATGACTTCACATTTTCTTGCATAGAAATGTCACTGGTGATAAGTAGAAGCAGGTTTTGCCACATGGAACCAAAAGGTGTAAAAAGTTACAGTTTGGAAAAATTGGCACTTTTTGTCTAGAAAAAAGGGCATTTCTTCTTTGCAGGTGTTTTCTGTGAAGTACAGGAATTTGTGTGGCTGTTTAGTCGAAGTTTATAACCAGCTGCCTGTGATCCAGTCTCATTGAGCAGGTGATTTTCTGCATGGTCAGAGAACCACTTGCATTGCTACTTAGACTTTTCATCTACAAGGAGAAACATGCTGCTTATCAAAACAATCTCTGGCTCATGACTGGAGGGGGAAAGAGGAATTACTCCCAAGATCCTTATCCATTTCACCAAAAAGAGAGAACTTTCCCAGAATGTACTTGTGGTCTCACATCTTCCATGCACTCTGAATTTGTCAGATGTTACAACCTGGCCTTACAATCCATTTCCAAAGATTCCCCCTCAATTCAGCTGCCCTTACTGCTGTTGCCTGGTGGCAGCAGAAGCAGCCTCTGTCCAGAGGTGTACATGCAAAGAGAAGACATTGCCCACTTTTTGTACCACAAATGGTTCTGAGAGCTGTGAAGCTGGGGAGCTCCAACCTTGTGTTGTGATGGATTATTTCTGTAGGAATCTCAGTTTCCAAAGCTGAGAAGAGCAGGTGCTCCAGGAATTTGAATCAGGATTGCTGAGTATCATCTTAAGCATTTATTTTCCTAGGCACTGAGAGGATTTAAACAGTGTTTTCACACTGAGAGTGAAGTGCAGCACCTCAAGATTCTGCCAGTAATGCACTGAAACCCGCTAAAGTAAAGTTGGATATAAGAGAACATGATTGATACAGTTCATAGGAATCCCTTGTTTTGTGTCATAACATGTATATTTTTGTTGATTGCAGAGAACATTCCTAAGAACTCTCACTGTAAGGTTTTTTTCTGTTTAGTGTTCATTTCTTAAAGCAAAGGTTGAATAAACTTCAGTCTGAGCATCCAGGCTGCTGCTGGTCAGCATAATGCTGTGAGTTACACAAGCATTGCCAAATAAAGTTAGGTATAATTGAATATACAAACCTCTATGTTCTTCATTTTAGTTAGAAAATGATCATTAGTTTAGTTTAGAAAAATTAAAGCCTAGTTCTAAATGCAAAGTTGAGGTAAAGTCATGAATGAATACATCTTGCTTTACAATATTTCCGTTTCAGTAACTTTTAAATTATGTGTATATTTGCATCTTGCATTTTTGTTTGTCATGTTGTCAGAGAACCAAGTGTATGATAATGTGTTTATCATACACTGTTAATAAATATTCTTGGTAGTACAAAATTGGTTCCAAATAATGGTTTTGACCTTGATACTTAAATTATGATTCAGCAAAGAGAACTCAGTGGCCAGAAGTTTGTATCTGTGCAAAGTTCAGTTAATTTCAGGGAAATTACGTAAGAATATCTCTACTTAGAACCCTTGGTAATATGATTGATTGTTACTGGTTTTCCCTTTTGTATCAACAATTAACACAGTTGCCAACTACATTCATTGAAACAGGTAAGTTTTGAGAGAAGAAACAGCTGACAAATTCTAGCTGTAAATTTAGTATTTGTTGGCTCCATGTTTAAAAAGCTTGCAAGACAGAGCTTTAGTTCTGGGAACTAATTGCTGAGCAGGATTGCATGAACTTATTCTAGCAGCACACATGTTTTGTATTTTTGTATCTTGTCGTTTTCAAGAAAAGCAGGCAGGATATATTTAACATATAACCTTGGGAAAAATAAAGGTAATTCAGATCCATTCATGGGCATGGAGGGAAGGTGCAGTGTCCAGGATACTGAAGCAAAAAAGCACTGACAGCGTACATCCTATACTTCTTTGTGTTGGAAATGTAGAAGTAGTTTCAAATCCCTATGGCTTCTGACAGTTAGAAGTGCTACAGAACTGTCTGTTTGATTAGTGATACAGTTTTGAACAAATATTTTTCAAATCTGGATAACAGAGAGAACAGCTTCCAGTAGGAAAAACTATTGAGGTTATTTCAAAGATATCAAGCGTACAGCAAAGTAAAATATTAGTTTACTACTACAAATACTGTTTCATTACTGTTAGTTTTTCAGTATTACAGAGTATCTGTGATGCTTTGTTGCAAGTTACACACTGCTCTTGTGTTATTGGAAACTGAGAGTGTGGTTTGGAAGTAAAAATGGGTAGAGATTGGAACAGTATCTACAGTATTTTAGTGTTATGTGTCATATGGACAACAAGAATGCAGTAATTTACGGGAATCTGCTTACATAGAGGGAAACAAGATAATTAGTAAAAAAGTTCCATTAGTGTTTCCTTGAAGTGTGATAAATAGGAAGGAAATAAAGTGTCCATATTCAAAACACTTGAATATGAAAACCTCAACTTTCCAGATTAATTGCATGAAGCTTTGTGTTGGCATAGTACAGAATAGTGAACTGATTTATACTTTGTCTTTCAGATGAACCAGAGACACGAGATGCCTGGTGGGCAGAAATCAGACAAGAAATAAAATCCCATGCCAAGGCATTGGGTTGTCATGCTGTAGTGGGCTACAGTGAATCAACCAGCATTTGGTAAATCATGATGATGATTTGATTTTCAAAATGCCACAGAAAACGTATTTCATCATCAGTGCATTAAAAATTAACCATTCCAGTACAGTTGTTGGTACTGTCTGTTCTGTAACTACTTTACAGAATTTTAGTGAGATTATGAAATTCCAGTATTAGGTGTTTTTTATATATGTTTAGATCCGGGTTTTAAGTTTTTTCTAATGAATGTTACAATTTTTTCTTTTAAACTGAAGTCTACAATTTACTTTGTAGCAACAATATTAATTTATTCATGAAGTTTTCTAAACCTAATCTACTTAAATAATTAAGACTGTTCCTAAAAGTATATGTATTGAAGTTTCATTATTGGATAACAACTGGCAGACCAGAACTTAAATGGAAAACTTCACATTTCAGGCCCAGAAAAAGTTCACCCTGGAGCCAGATGTGTCTGAAGATACTAAACTGAAAATTGCTGTGGTTCAATATTTTGAATAACATTTGGGAAGTAGTGAGCAAATTCAATAATCTGAATTTATTTTCTTTCAGGTTGATTTTGCCTAAATATTTTAAGGTAAAAGCACTAAAGATTTGCTTTTTTAAGGAGAGAAATTGGAAAACTTTTGGTTTATCTTATTTATCTAAATTACTCCATCACTGAAGGATGAACACACCAAAAGGAAGCATTTATTCCTTTGCTTGTCAGTCTCCTTGTAAAAAGCATGAATAGTTTGTATTATTTTTCCTACCTTAACTATGGGGAAAGAATGTATTGAGCATAGACAGGCAATCAGTTTTTGGGTTATTTGATGCTTGCATTTCTCTAAAGGAATTTAATGTGGTAGTGTTTGATTATTGGTAAAATATTTATTGGAATTCCCATATTTATTGCCAGTTCAGCTTTATTCCATGCTTAAAGCACAAGCCTGTGCGTTTAAGTACTGGTCTGCCAGACATGTTATGAATGAAAAATTTTGGAAAGAGAAATAACAAATAAAAAAAAGACACATGTACCAGTCTAGAAAATGTGGGAAAGATTTTATCAATTTTTTTTCAAGATAGTATTTTATACTGAATACTAGAGGTTTGTTTCTTTTTTAACAGCTTGAGAATTATTAAAAGCTCTGTGGTCATTCTGAGAGCTTTTAATTCTGCTAAATCCAAGTATGGTTTATTACTTTACATGCAAAATGTACCATTATTGTAGTTCTTCCTAATAAAATTTTTACTAGTTTGCCACTTTTTGTTGTTCAAGAAGCACCCTTGTCAGTGTTGGGTTGTAACTTCATTTTGAAAATTGAATTTTGATAAGATGCTGAGGCTCTCAACTTCCATTTTACTTTGGTAAAAAATATAGCTTGTTTTTTGTTTTTGTTTTTTTAATATTTGGTTGGTTTGCTGTATTTCTTTGCATTGTTAACCGTAGAACTGAAAACCACATTTAAACCTGGTTAGCCTTTCTGTTCTTACATTATTTGTAACATGAGACAAAACTCTTAAGTCTTTCTGTTCAATCTTTCTTCATCTTGTACTTGTGCAGTGGTTATGGTTTAAATATCAGAAGAGGATTGTTTCTGAGTTTTAATGGATAAAATTGCACAAGTGCACAAAATTAGTGGTGATTTTGAACTTCACTGAGACTTGTGCTAGCCTTTTAATCTGTTAATTTTATATAAAAGCACCACTAAGTAGTAGGAATTCACTCTGTTGTTATTCTTTTCTCTTATAGTGAAGAGGTCTGTATTTTGTCTGCATCTGGCACAGCAGCTGTACTGAACCCTAGGTTCCTTCAGGATGGCACCATGGAAGGCTGTTTGGAACAAAGGTTGTCTTGGCAGCCTGGCTTCTTTTCCATAGGGTCAGAGAAGGGAGAGGTTGATTTTTTTCCTCAGAGCCAAGATAGTTCTTCTCTATTAGGGTAGGTTACAGTGTTACAGTGCAGGATGCGGGACCAACCACTTTACTGCTTTTCACTAACAACAACCACCACAGGAGTAATGGAGCTCTGCACCAAATTAGATACTCTGTTTTTATTTCTAACAGTCTCAATAAGGTAACACGTTTGACTACTAACACAGATCATAACTCAGTTTTTTCCTTCGCTGCTCCTCAGGTCTCTTCTCTCATTTTTTTTTTATCACACAATAAAAAATGTCAGTTGTTTGATAACTTATATAGGCCAAAAGTGGCTTTGTCTGTAATATGTGTATATATGTTCCATTAAATACTCTTTATGTGTGGGAGATAAAATAGCTTGGTTATAGAACAAATATGATGGCAGATTTTTCCAAAATAGGTATGTGCTTATTGAAGTTGATGAACAAAATCATGAAACTGAAGGCCAAACATGAAGTTTCCCTTTGTTTCTGCTCTTGTGAATAAAATTTGAAGAATAAGTATTGCCACAAAGTTATTTTTGGAGAATATACAGATTAATTAATACATATTGATAATTTACTATGTATTCATCAAGATGGTAATCAAATATTTTAAGGGGTTATTATAGTTATAAGCAAGGGTATTTATTACACTTCAGCACTTGTATCGCTTTTTCCATAATAAACCAATCAACATAGTATTGTTTCTTATTCTTTTACTTTAGCAGAAGACTATTGTCTTCTAGGGTAGATAAAGTTTTAAAAACTGTAGCCACAAGTAAAATACTTGTTTTTGTAGTCACTATATGGTGGAGAGAAAGAAATATCATGTTCATAATATAAAGAAAATAGCACTTTTATCAAACTATGTATTTTGGTGTTACTAAGAGTGTTGGCATAGATTAGAGATGCCAGAGGGAGGTAAAACAGGTAAACAGACAAAGCTCATGCTCAACACAAAATATATTTGCCACAGTCTTACGGTAACTAATGTTCCAAATCTGTCAGATTTGCTTAATGACCCCTTCAAAATCACTGAGAAGATTTGTTTATGAAACAGAATAAATTTGCAGTGATGCAGTTGGCCTGTGCTTTCCCTGTTCATATTTTTATCGTGGTCATTCCTGGGTATTGTTCATGGGGGAGAGCCTTTATGCTCTAAGAAATTATGAGTTTTAACTGATACCTTATCTTAGGAAATAATCTTGCTCTTCTTCTCACAATCTTAATATATGTTGTGCTGCTTCTCAGAAGGGTGATTGGTTTGTTGTTTGTATTCCACTATTACGGGATTTTGGACACAATGAGTGTAAAAGAGATTTTTTTGGAGTGTTTGGTACAGTGAATTCGTTGTACAACTGTTGTGTCATGGATTATATTTAGAAGTTACACTGCTTAAAGCCAGTTCAGTAATGTTACAGCTTTATATGAATTGTTGGTCACTGAACATCCTTTTTCTCAATCCCTGCATAAGAAATTTCAATGCAAGTTTTATTGATAGCATTTGGGCAAGTAGTGTGCAACCTTTTCTTCTTCTAATTTGAATATTGTAATACTTGTCACATTGGTGTAACAGAGCAGAGTTTAGTTGCAGTGTATGGTTTAAGTAGGTCTCTGTAGGTTTTTATAGACATGTGCACTTACTGATCATGGTTAACAAGATACAGGTGTTTTAAGTATTCTCTCCATAATGTATTTTTAGGATTGAAGAAGCTTCACCACCAGGTTGTGGATTTTGCCATATCCCATATGATGAATTGAACATGCCATTTCCTGCTCACCTCACTTACTGTTACAACTGCAGGAAGCAGAAAGTTCCTGATGTCCTTTTCACCACAATTGACCTTCCTGTAGAGGCAATAGTTGTTGGAAAGGGATGTCTTATTCAAGCCAGGTATCTGCCAAAATACTTCCTTAGTCTAGTAAAGTTTTGTAGCTCTTTGAAAGAATTCCTGTTGCTGAAATCTGATGTGTCATCAAACCTTATATTATAAAACATACAATTGGCATGTGTTTTTGAATAAAATTTCTCTCTGGAGATATCATTGCACTGGTGTGGGCTTTGAATTCCAGCTTGTTGGACTAAACCCAAAGAGTGGAAGATGACGTATGTATAGTCAGAGGTGGGATTGCTATGCTCTTTGTTTTATTCTTTTCAGATAAATATGGTTAATGCTTTAGCTGTGAGGGCACTTGGGTTTGGTTTGTTTTGGGTTTTTTTTTTCTACCTTCCAATGTGTGTCTTGGATAACTGTATTAATAGGAATTTTAAAAGTTCTAGCACTAGAAACTACAGTAGTAATTTTGTGTACTTGTGCCTGAAATATTTGAGGCTTGCAGCAAGAGAAATAGATGTTTGCTTTGAGGTTCTTATTAGAAGAAAAGCTGAAAATAAAAGTTTTCAGATGACACTGTCTCAAGGAGTCCTTGTGAAGAACTGGCATTTTATTTTACTGTTGCAGCAATCTAGAAGAGTTGGAAAAGAAGTTGTATTAGGTTATACAGTGAGGAAAAAAAATTCAAGATGCCTTTCAAATCTTCACAAATTTGTTAAAGCTCTGTCTGTGCTGATTTGTGTTGCCAGATTGTGCCGTCTGAAGAAGAAAGCTCAGGCTGAAGCAAATGCAACCTCTATCAGTAACCTCTTGCCATTCATGGAGTATGAAGTGCACACACAACTGATGAACAAACTGAAGCTGAGAGGGATGAATGCCCTCTTTGGGCTGAGAATTCAGATCACGGTGGGGGAAAATATGCTGATGGGCTTGGCAGTAAGTACAGTTGGAATCCTGGGATTCTTTTGCTTTCTTACAGTATTTTTTCAGGAAGACATGCAAGTGTTGTGGGATTCAGAGTGACCAGACTATTAAAACATCATTTTAAGAGCAAGGTATCTTAATTTTTGTAAAATCAGGACAGACTTGTCTTTCATAACCAGCAGAAGAAGATTCAAATCTCTTGAAAATGGTAGAAGACAAGATGATTAGAAAGTGGATGAATGTAAAAGAAACTTTGAACAGTTTAATGGCACAAATTGTAGAAAAATTATGGTATTCCTGTCAAAGAGATCCCTGTTCTTCAAATTGAATTAAGTTCCATAACTGAGAAATAAGGTCAGTTAAGTCTGTCAGTAAATCTTTTGGTTATTTGGCAACAAGGGGAAGGTCTGTTTCCTCTTCTTTGATGGAACTGAAAAAATAAATGATAGATTTGAGAAAGTCAAGAAATGTTCATTAACAATATTTTCTAACCCCATTCTTCCATGCTAGGTTAGAATAGTGAAATACTCTGCTTCTTCCGGCATCAGAGGGTGCTTGGGTAATTCTGGTTGACATCTTCTTTTGTCTTTCATTATTTGTTTCCTGTAAATAGAAAAAGGATTGTCACAACCTCACTGATTCTGTAAATGGTTTGTCCAAATTTTAGATCTTCTAAAACTGTAAGAAACTATTTACTTATGCAAAACACACTGCGGCAGAGTCTTTAATTTTTAGTTTGTTTGGAATTTTTAGGCAAGTTTAAGGGTTCCACCATGAAAAATGAAAAGGAGTTTTTTTAAAAGAATAATGAAGATTTTTCATAAATGAACAGATGCGAGAGATCTGTTTATTTATTTATTTGCAACAGATACTGCTGTAATTTTCATGTTAAAATGCAGTTTTAGCATAAGCATTATGGAAAGCTTTATATGAAAATATTAGGAATTCATGCTTATATACTTGTCTTTTTCTTCGTGACTTTTAAAAGTCTGCAACAGGTGTGTATTTAGCAGCTTTGCCAACACCTGGAGGTATTCAGATTGCTGGGAAGACTCCAAATGATGGCACCTATGAGCAGCACATATCCCATATGCAAAAGAAAATAAATGATACAATAGCAAAAAACAAGGAACTTTATGAGATTAATCCTCCAGTAAGTAAAGCTTTTATTGAAAATAAAATATTCTGATTCAAATATGTACACTAGGTATCTATTTTTTCTTACTGAGTCATTCAAAATCTAAATTTATGAATAGAGATATGGACTTTTTTCACTGTATTTTGGAAAGCTGCTGGAATTTTCAGATCTCTTTAGCCACATAGACAAATCAGTTTGGTATTATTTAGATGTATTTCTCAGTAGTATAATGTTCAGAATGATATGATTCTTAGAATTGTTAACATATTGTGCAGAGTTGAATTATTTTTAAGCTGGGCAGGACATCTGTTCTTACATTCCTTTTAGGAGTTACCTGAAGAAAGTATCGGGTCTCCCATTCCAGAGCCAAGACAACGTTCCAGGCTATTGAGATCTCAGTCAGAAAGCTCTGATGAAGTTACAGAGCTTGACCTTTCACATGGGAAGAAAGATGCTTTTGTCTTGGAGGTGATAAATATTTTCACTACTTATGTTCATACTTTTCTTCTCCTGAAATATATATTTAAAAAAAAAAAAAAAATCTTCCTAGTCTTCAAGAATAGTTCCTAAATTGTGTACTTTTTCCCTTTTGTATCAATAGAAGTACTAGATTTTGCTTTGTCTCTCTTTTTGTTACTCTCTTTGCTTAAAGCACAGCTCTGTCTACAGGCTACCTGAAGAAACATTGCCCTGCTGTTCATGGATATGGAGCCATCTCTAGAACAATAATTAAGAGCTGTTAAGAAAAGTCCTTCTGTTTGCTTCAAGCAGCAGATCAGACTAATCATAAACTTAAATTCTACTTTTATAAACACTGAGATTCTGTGTTGTCACACTTTCTATTTAGCAAATAAGATTGTATTTTCTTCCTGTCTCAAAGCTCTTACCTTTGTAGTTGAACATTCAGAGTTATTAGTTTCCAGAATTCAAAGCATTCAAAAAACTGATTGTGCCAAGAGAGCACATAAAAGGAGCTTCTCTGAATTTCAGCTGTTGCTTTTCACAATTTAAGAATTCACAGCTTCTGACAATACCTTCCAGTTCTTTCTACAGCTGCAACTAGAAAGAACAACACCTACAGATAAATAAAGGACGTAGATTTCTTTTACCTCTCTGTTATCTAAAATTCAAGGATGTGATTGAACATTGTCCATTTTGAAGTCTTTAATACTCCAGCAAGTGTTAAAGGAGTTTTGATTATCCTGTAGATACAGGTAGTACAAATACCTATCACTGACTAAAAAACACTTCAAAATACAGCCTCTAATTGCAGCCTAAGGTACATTTAAGGCTTTGTTAATCTTCACAAATCACCATCTTCAGAGAAAATAATCTGGAAGAAGGGCTGTAGATAGGAAGAATGAGGGAGCACTATAACAGCAGTTTGTTTGAAAACAGGTATGAAAGGAGGGTGAAAAAATAACAGCTTAGGAGAGTTTGGAATAATAAATTTAGATTGGTTGGTGCTTTTACAAAAAAGATTGAATACCTTCGTAAAAAATTGAGGATTTTGTAAGGCATTTATAGAAAAAAAATACTTTCTATCTGTGCAGTCATTTATTACTATTTTATTTGAGAAATTGGACATTTGGTTGATGATTAATTGCATATCAGAAACAATATTCCAGAAGATTTAGTTAAACTGCTGACTAAGCTTTCAAGAGTAAAATTATTGGTCGCTGCAGCTATGTAAGAAAAAGTAATAAAAATTCCCTTGTGATGAGGATATGCTTAAAGAGGCTGAGAAGGCAGTTATGAGAGGTAAAGATACCTGGGTTGGTTTTGTTTAATTTTTGGGTTGTTTTCTTGAAGGAAAAAATAAAGACACCCTTTTGCATGGTGAGTGAGAAGGAGACACATTACTTGACAAAACACTTCAATACTGGAGTTAAATTATAAACCATTTCTAAAACACTTGATAAGAAAAGGTTGGGACTTGGAGGTAAATTTGGATTTCTTGCTGCTCAATAAGATAGGATGGGTGTAAAGACACAGCAGAAGTATTTATAGAAGGTAGCAGGGCTCTCAGTCTGATCTAAAATAAGAGTGTTAAAGGTTGAATGGAATAGAGGTTATTTTATTTCTTTCTGAAACTTTTTACTGGCACAGCAACATGATTTTCTCAATTATTCCCTTTTTGCAGATTGATGACACAGATGCAATGGAAGATGTACATTCTTTACTGACAGATGTTCCGCCACCTTCTGGTATAGTTACAACCATATTTTTCTAATTTATATTGTAGGCTGCAAAATGACAAAATATGACTAGTTTTATTTAAAATTATTTTAAAAGTTCCAAGAGAACTGACAATATTACTGTTTCTGAAGATTTTTAGACCGAATTACCAATTTATAGGTTCCAGGTTAATGAAAGTAGAATAGAGAACTAATTATTGCCTGGTATCAGCTGTCTTTATGCTATTTATTATTGTATAGATATGTCATAACTTCCCCATCAGAACTGTTGGATTTAGATTAGAGGCAAATATAGTTGTCCATTATATAGAAACTGCTCTGGATATTTGATTTGTTCTTGTCCTTCCTCTTGTCATAGTGAATTTCCCTGTGTTTATTCTGAGAAAGTCTTAGTTTCCTTCCTAATAACTGATATCAGTGTTAATAATTTTGAGTCATGTCAAGCCCAGAACTATCCTTGTAGTTATCCATTACTATCACCAAATCTCTTATTCCTCACTGATTATCCAGTTCTGCTGCAGTTGATTTTGTTGCCCTAAATTAAGGCCATCAGCAATCATCTTACTTTATCCTCTTCTGCATGTAAGTTATTAATGTGTTTGAAGCACAAAATCCGAAATTACAGATGTCTTCACTGTGAAAATGAAGTATTTTTCTCTCTTTTCCTAGTCTTATATTTGTGTTTCATTTGATGATGCTTCATTCTTAGTTTTTTAAAAGAGACCTTGGTGAAGGAACTTTCTAAATGCTTCCTGATGTCCAAAGTAGATGGTTTAAGTCAGGTGCTTTTTTCTGTGTGCTTGTTGAGAGCCTGTGAGCAGTGAGTGTTCCTTAGGAACTTGATATCAGCCCATCTGCAGTCTTGTTTTTCCATCTGCTCCTTTCTTGCATGAGCTCCCTTTTCTGGAAAAGTTGCTATGGATCAGTAATAGAGTAATCAGTAATTACCTGTACTAAGGAAATTATTAGGACCAGCCACATTAGCACCTTAGTACTTGAAGTTTAAAGAATGCTCTTCTCTGGTAGTGGAGTGAGTTAAGAGTTCAGTGTCAATTAGCTGTTTGATCTTTTGTCTATTCTGTGGTTTATAAGAATCTTTCTTTTTCATTTGTCTTTTTGTTCAATATCTCCTTCAGACACTTGTTCAAGACAAATAAACAAGGGACTGGTTTTCTGCTGTTGTGGAAAGCTCTACTACACTGCTGTAAAAAGAAAAGCATGTTTTCTGCTCTCATGTTACTATTTCTGCATATTCTTTCCAAATCTTATTTGATTTTCCAGCAGAATATCTGCTTTTGATGTTCTCAAAGACAGTCTATTAATATTTATACCCTCTGCGAGCTGCTACACAATTTCTTTTCTAGCTCATTTTGTGTTTTTATATAGGCCCTACCAGACTGGCCTCATTTCTGCTTATTTAACTGTATATTCAGGCTTTCAGAATCACTGATTTGCTGTTAATAACTTATTTTACTCTGCCATTTAGTCATTATACTTCTGTTTTTAATTTGCATTCAGTCACTATGGTAGTTCCTATACAGCCTTCTGTGATCTCTATTAAAGGTTGGCTTTTTAGCTTTTCCTATCACACCTTTTTAAAGAAATTCCTAATTTGTGCACAGTTTATCTAATAGAAATAGGTGGAGCAGTTGTGGATTTGGGGTGTTTGCCCCTCCTACAAGAATTATGTATTTGTTTTTTGAATGTTGATCTCATTTCTGGTGTATTATTCAATATGCAAAACCACATGAGGGAAAATACTTGGAAAACGTTGTCACATATGTTTCCTTTACAAGTATTTTTATATTGGAGTGTATAAAATAGATTTTTTTTCCCAAATATTTTCTTCACAGGTTTTTACAGTTGCAACACAGAAATTATGCCTGGTATAAACAACTGGACACCAGAAATTCAAGTAAGATTATTCAAAATTGAAACTTTTTGCTAAATTGTATTGAAATATGCTGATGTAATTTAAATACATACTTTGAAAGATAAATTCAAAGGACAGCCTTATGACCAAAATAAAAGTAGTATTTTGCTAAGAACAGTAAGGTATGAGAACCTTTTTTTTTGTTAGTTTTTTAATGCTGTTATGTAACAAATAACCTAGTACAGACATACAAAAGAAATTACAGTAAATATGAACTTAAAGGTTTTGTTCTGGCTTTTTGAAAGGTTTGGCTGGGTTTGAAGCCCCTTAAAGGAAACAGATTACTGACTGTGTTGCTTAGCTAACATATTTTGTTATTTAGTTAACATGTATGCTAACATATTTTACATTGTTCTACTTCTTTGTAAATTTGAATTTAAGACACTAGATAAAATATATTGGCATATGTTGACAAAAAAAACCCCATGTTTGTCTCTTAATTCAGATGTTCACAGCAGTTAGAGTGTCCAGATTAAGCAACATTAACCCAACAAATCAAACACTCAATAAGAACTTTAATGATCTCTGTGAGAATCTGTTGAAGGTAAGGATCTTATTTCAAATACTTTTTTAAGTGTTCAAATGGAAGCCAAGTAAAATTCAGCTATGCTGAAAATAACATGTGCCTCATAATTTTGAAAATAGGCTGCAAAGTGTCCGTAATTAGTTTGTGAGTTTTTGCAAAGATAGGTTCAGCCCTTTTTTAGTATATTAGGGATTTCCAAAGCTTTTGGAATCTGCAGGAGTCAATCTTTGACTGGCAGTATACTCCAGAAATAGAAAGACAGCTCCACGGTAAATTGCATTCTGTCCTGACTTTTCACACATGTAATTCTTCAAGAAAAAATTAATATCGTTAGATGACTTCTACTATTACAAAAGTTTTGATCCTTAATTATAAACCACACTTTTTTTTTTTCTGAGTAACACAAAATAATATCCTGTCTTCAACAGAGTTTGTATTTTAAACTCCGGTCTATGGTTCCCTGCTGTCTTTGCCATGTAAACTTCACAGTTGCTCTGCCAGAGGATGAATTAGTTCAGGTAAGTGAATTGCTGTTTTTAACTTCCAGCACATAGGCATGGCCCTAGTTAATATTTGCTGCTCAGGGTAAACTGGGATAGGATTTGATTTACTGCTATGTCTGGTGAATTCTTAGAATTTTTTTCCCCTATTATGTTTCTATGCAGAGAACTGCTTGTTTGCAAAATTATTTTTCAGATTGCACAAGAGATCAACTTACCTTATATGCCAAATATTTCTGATTTGCAGATTGCAGTCACAGCTGTTGCCATTACATATGACAAACACCAAGCACTACAATCCAACAAAGCACCTCCAGAAAAATCACAGCAAAGAGGTAACTATTGTGAGGCATCTTTCCTTTTTTATCCCCAGTGCCTAATGAGTCTGGATTTTAATTTCAGTTACGTATTCAGATCACAGACTGCAGAATATTCTGAGTTGAAAGGAACCCAAAAAGATCATCAAGTTCAAATCTACATGTTTTTCAGGGAGGTACTTTCAACACATAGAGGTGTTTTAGACTTCATGTACTTGACCTCCAGAAGGATGACTTACTTATCAGTTGGCCAATAAGTACTAGGTACTTATTTTACATAATCAACAAATTTATAGTACTTTCTTACTCTTTTTATGATACTACTTTGATTATTTTTTTCTAAAAGGTTGGTGTAACAGATGATGACATTTCTGTTGTATTTTGGAACATGTGGTGTAAATCATCAGAAAATACTTGTTCTTATAAGTAGAAATTTTGACCATACTTTAAGAAGGCAGAAAGTAAATTATTCATAATACTTTTAAAAAGCCCTAACCTTATGAAAATCCTTAAGCAGGTCAGTAATAGTTTTGGAACTCAGTGAAGCAGTTAAGGGAATGGAAGAGACTACTGTGTTCTGCATATGTCACCTTGCTAATGAAGTACCATCTTAAGCTAGAAATGTATGTGTGCTGTCTGGAAGTGAGAATTCAGACAGAACTCTGAGGATAGTCAGTTCTTCAGAATGGAATTAGATAGTAGAACAGAGCCATGTGTTTCTAAAACTTAAGTTATATCTGACTTCTTCAGTAATAACAGTTTTCTTTCATGTGAAATGATTGCTAATTTTATTATAATAGCTGACTTGGATCCAACTGCAGAATCAAAATAAAAATGCATGAATGGATTTCATTTTTTTCCTAAATACTTCAAATCCTTTTCAATGGAACAAAAGTTCTGTTCAATGTTGCAGCTGGATTTGTTGTCACACACCTGTTACTGCAGAATTGCATTACTTTATGCACATGCTGAAAATACCTGTTCAAGTCAGACCTGACTAAATTGACTCTGCTTGTAATTACTGGCAAATCTTATTTTGGGGGTTAATTATCAGTTGGCCATGTTTTCTTTGTTGAAGCATCTACGGACAATGAAGAACAGCTCCAATTTCCCTTGGAACTTTGCTCTGATCCCCTTTCTTCTCAGTCATTCTCTCCATCTAAAGGTCAGTTAAGGGGAAGAATGTTAAAGTGTTGTTTTTTATGGATTTTGAATTCTGCTCTTTCATAGTTGTAGAGGCTTTAAAATATCCGTACTTTCACAGGCTTTAAATGTGCTTTGCTGCCTCAGCATAATGGGTATATTTACTCCTGTTGTCAGGTTTTTTGAGAGTTGCAGAAGATGGCTTGGCTGATCATTCTGTCTGTATTTCCTGTCTTTGCATTTAGAATATTGAAGGTGCTGCAAACCACTGGGTGTTGGGTGTCATTTGACATAATTAGGTTTGTCACACACTGTAAATGGCCCATACCTCCATGTTTTCTCAGCCTCACATAATTAATATCATTGTTTTCATGATGTGAAGTACTTTATCTACCAAATACTGGTTGCATGCAAATTTCCTTTAAGTAAAAGGAGCCTAAACTTGTATAGTAAATAATCTGTACAGTGCAGCACATTGTAGCTGCTGTGTTTTACCTGAGATAGAGCTGCATTCCAAGAATCGTTGTCACAGTTCTTCTATGACAGCATTAAAAATTCAATTCATTGAAATCAGCTGTCTTTAATTCCTTCTCCCTTGTTGGATTATCTACCAAAATGGTTACTGAGAAGAAATTAAATATCTGGGAATTAGTGTAAATGTTTGAACTCCCTTTTTTGCCATTACATCAATTGTGTGAAGAAGGGTGTCTACCACACTTGTATTTTCAGAGGCCAGAAAAAGATTCTTAATGATTTTTATTTTTTTTTAATGCTTAACTTTTAATTTGCTACATTTTTCATTTTCAAAAAGAGAAGCTATCCAGAAATTTCTGCTGATGTCTCTGTACTCATTACTGGACTGTGCTCCCTTGTGTGCCGGGCAGTGAAAAGTGGAGGGCAGCCTGTTCCTGTGTACCCCTTTTCCTGATGTTCTCCACATTCCATATCATGCTGTAGACAGAGCAGTTCAGCCAGAAAATTATTCCATCTGTCATTTCTTCACAATTTCATTGTACTTAGATATACTTAACAGGTTATTTAATATATTTTTACTTTTCTGTAGGATGGCTGTTTTAAAAATATTTAAAAATTGTACAGTAGTGACCTTTAATAAATAAACATATTAAAATTGCAAGGTAGATTTAGTAAAGTGAATTATTTGTACTAACTCTGTTATCAAAGTACACAGTATACTATATAGAGGGTGGAGCTTTTTCGTACTTGACTCTGAAATCTTTTATAAGGGTCAGAGAATTCTGGAGTAATTTGGGTTGGAAGGGACCTTAAAGATCGTCTCATTCCAGCCCTCTGCTCTGGGCAGGGACATCTTCCACTGGATCAGGGTGCTCTGAGCCCATCTCACCTGGCCTTGAAGACTTCCAGGGATGGGGCAGCCACAACTTCCCTGGGCAGTCTCCATCCTCACAGGGAAGAATTCCTTCCTAATATCTAATCTAAACATCCTGTCAGTTCGAAGCCATTCCCCCTTGTCCTGTCACTCCAAGCCCTTGTAAATACTCACTCCCATCTTTCTTGGAAGCTGTTGTACTACCTAACTCTGCTTAACAGATTATCTGAATGGAATTAATTTTGTTTTATTAGAAGTCCTGGAGGGTGCAAGTTCCCACACAGGTATTCCTGCTGCTCAGAGAGGTGAGTTTCCTTAACCTAGCCATCTGCCAGAACAGAATGAGCATTCTTGGGATATTGGTATACTCTTTTTGGATGTGCCTTAATCCAGGAAGTGTTTACTACTTAACTGAGAATGCATGCTCTGGTGTGGCTTAATGATATCCTAATATTTTGATATGATTTTTCATTATAGAAGTTAGGTTTATTAATAATTACAACCTTTCTGTCAGGTCCATTGATATAACTTTTTATCTGACAGAAAATGAGTCCTTGGGAAGAGACTGTTTTGCCTGTTAGTTTGAAGTTAGCATGTGTTCCTCCCGTTTCTTCAGGATAATGAAGAAACGGTGTTTGCAAAACCCCACCCCTTTTTTTTTTAAAGATGTGCAAACACCCCTGCAACTAATACCAAAAGTCATAGCAGAAACAACTCTTATTTCTTATTGTAATCATAATGGGAGGGGTGTTGGAGGGAGGATGTTGGGGCAAGGAAGACTGTTCTGTAAGAATGATTAATTTTTGTTTAAAACAGAGGTGTTGTTTCAGTTTGTGACTCTTACCCTCATCACCAAAGCTTTTTTTTTTTTCCTGTCTGTAGGTTAGTTATTGATAAAGACAGTTGAGAAGTTTAAATCCTGATCAGCAGCTGTTTGTAAGGAAAAAAAAAAACCAATGAAAATGAAAATTAAAAAAGGCTTAAATAAAGTTTAAAAAGCCATAACTTACAACCTTAATTGAGATTTAAAAAAAAACTAATCTAGCATAAGTCCTTAATTACTGTATTTGCATGTTTTTTCAGTGCTGAAGTCCCACTCAGGCAGTTGGTTCAGAGCTGGGACATCACCAGAAATCGGTACTTTGGTTTGGACAAGTCCAGACCTGTCCTGTAACTTTTCCTTTTAAACAGACCTGCAAACGGATGGTTGTTCTCTCTCAGACACAAATCATTGCTTCCTCAAAAAGGAGCATTGAGATGAGCAAGAGACATCATCCATATATTTTTTTTCTGTTTTTTTTTCTTTTGTTTTTTTGTCTGTGTTTCCAGCAACGGCAGTTGATTACAGTTCCTTTGCAGACAGATGCAACAGCTGGATAGAGCTCATTAAACTGAAAGCTCAGACCATAAGGCGCGGATCAATTAAGACAAGTAGGCGGCTGTTTCTACCACGTTCTGATAATCTGAGACATATCTCTGATTTCCCAGTGGTGACTTAGTGGAGTGCCCTGCCCAGCAGTAGCACTGCAGATCACGTGTAGAATGGATTCCTGAATGTGAAAACTGCTGACATTGCTCTGTAACCTCACCTAGGGATGATGAACCAGTAGCATAAAAAGCAAAAGAAAGTCTTGATGTAATTAGTTCTCCATACATGTGTACGCCTACTAATTGTATAACATCCACTGCATGGATGTAGGTGTATGTATGATCTTGGAAAATTGGGGGTGAGAAAGAGGAAGCAATCACCAAGGGGACAGTCAAGGCAGTGGTCACTAAATTAGCAAGTGGTGAGTTGGTTTTCAGTAGTTCTTTGGCCGCAGGTCTGACTATCTTGCTTAAATTACCAGAGATTAATACCTGTTTTAATGGAAAATGCTGCACTGGGGAAACACAACAACTTTCACACTTCCTATAATTTGTTCTTCCAGCAGAATACATGTTTCAAAATGTTGGCACTTTTTTCTTTACCTTCACATTATAACTGATGGTTGTATGTGCAGCTGCTCGCCTCAATGTTTTCCTTTTGCAGGAATGCCACTCTTTCAAATAAAAGCCATTTCAGCTTCTTGTCTCCTTTTGCATGCTTTGCATGATGATTTCCTTTCTCACGTATATGGCTGAGCATCACAGGCAGCTGAATGTTGTCACCAAGCTATTTGGAAAACCATAACGAAGAGTTTTTATGTTTTGAGGAACAGTGGTGGATCTTGGTAGTTATTTTCTCTTATTTTTTTCCATTTTTCAGCTACTTCCCTTGAAAAAGCAAGTCCATTGGCTGAGGGATACTTACGGCACCGTTCTGTCCCATCATGCACCAATTCCACTGTCTCAGTTGTTAAGATGACACCTCTTTCCTTTCTCCCTGGGGCGAAAATAACCAAATATCTTGGCATAATCAACATGTTTTTTATACGAGAAACCACTTCTTTGCGTGAGGTGAGCTGTGTGGCAGGGATTCATTTTGTGTCGGAATAACTTTTTGTTAATTGTAAAAATCAGAGGTTAGAGTTGAGGTGTGGCACAGCCAGGGAGTAGAATTTGTGTCATTTGTGGGAAGGTGTACACAAAGCTGGTTTGTGTTTGGCACTGCTAGGAAGGGGTTAGTTAACAATTACCATTGCCATTGAATTAGACAAAACACTAAAACAGTGAGTTCTTAAACAGAAATATATGGAAAAAATGTCTTTGACCAACAGTGGTAGAAGTTGGGATCATTTGAACCCAAATTCAATGCTAAAGAAAAAAGCAAGTCATCTATTCTTCCCTGGTTTAGCAAGCTCAGTGATGAAGTTTCACAGTGTATTTGGATTTTAAAATTATTTGGTTAATATAACATTGCCCATATCATAGACTATGCTAATTTTTAACATTACATTCTGTGCATTCTCTGTAACAAATCTTTGTGTGATGAGCATCAAAAATTAAACCATGAGTCGATGACCACACAAGGAGCTTAGAGGTGATGTTCAAACCCTGATCTCCAGCCTGCATTGGGAAAACAAATAATCCTCTGAGCATGTGTCTAACCACTACATCATGTCAAAATGCAAGCCATGTTCCTTATAATTTTCCTGTCCTTTTAGGAAGTAGCTGTATCTTTGCTTTTGGCCACAGAAATAGAGTGTACCTCTTGCCTGGTTTGTCTGAAGAGCTTGCTGTTTTCTCCTAATTACACATTGCTAAAATTACAGGGTAGATGTTAATAAAAATGATCAGGCTTCCTCAAAATAGGCTGTGAGCTCTCTAGAGAAACTTGGATCAGACAAACATTTTGTTTGGATCTTGCAAATTACTTTTAACTTTCCCTTTTAACTTGAGAAATCCAAGGAAAAGGACAGTGTTTTCAAAAGTATGTCAGCAGGGAAGTGGTTACAAGACATTCCTGTACTAAGTGCAGATTCTGTAGGTACAAATTCTCAATAGCTGATAAGCTCTGGTATCTGTGATAGCAGATCTCAACAAGGATAGGTCACTCAAGTGTTTGATTCAGTTCCTTCATGAAGCTGGAATGTTGCACAGTCCCTGGGGTGCTGTGCTCTTTCCAGCACCTAGGGGAGCAAATTCATTTCAGCTACCCAGGCTGAGTCACAAACTACTCTTACTATAGGATTGCCTTGAGTTGTAATGGAGTCAGAACAGTCATTATCTCCAACTCCAGCAATGTGGTTTAGGTCCTACAAGAAAGTAATGACCAGCATTTTTGTTTACATTGCTTTATGTTTTGCTTGTGGTAGTGCTGAAGTATATACCAGAATAAAAAATTAATGATAATTTCAAGTCAGATTAATCCATTGTTCTTAGGCTTTGCTGTTTATAGCGGGGTGTTTACAATAGTTTGGTTACCTGTTGTCATCCAATGTTGTGTTAGTTTTATAATACATACTGTTTTCCCCATCAGTTGCTGTACCTTTAAAAGACTTGGACAAAATCAAAATTCCATGAGAATTATGAACTTGTATTGCATTTTGATTTCTTGCTGCAGTTGACTTCATTATGGCTTTATGCTGGATTTGATAAAATTATACCTGTCCCTTTTGTTTGTAAATTTTCGTCCAAGATATGTTTTTTTAATGCCTTTATGAGTCTGTTCAGGGAACATACTTTTAGGAATGAGCAAAGCCCTTAGAAATTCAGCTTAGCTCAGTCTCTTCATCTACCTGCCTCTTCCATTTTTCCCAGTGGCACACACACACACACACACACACACACAGAGTCATGTGGGAAGTCTAGTGGTCTTGCCTTTCACTTGAATTTTGAAATTTTATATGTGTTTTGAACCAACAGTGAGCTCTGTTTTGATCAGTTTCTTTTCTCAGCATTTTCTGTGGATTTTTATTTCTTTGACTGGTTGCCTGTTTTGTGTGCACAGATTTTTCCCCACAACGTAGTTGTTCATATTCTTTCATAAGGACTTTTTAGGAAAATCCATACTTGGTTGCTTTCCTTCTCCTTTGACATCTGTTTAAATTCTTCAGTTTTGCACCAAAGTAAAAATGCTCCATCAAGTTAAAAAAAATGAATGAAATGAGATGGCTAGGAGTTCCTTTGTGCTTCAAGGGGGAAAGTAAAAAAAATGAATAGCTCGAATAGCTTAGGTCTCTTCTTTACTCTTTGCTTAGTTTTTATTTTGAGGGATGATTTCTTTAGTGAGTGTTGAGAGCTAATGACAGTCATTAACGTACATGAAGTTGCAGTGATCAAAGGTAATGGTCACTCCTTACTGGGAATTTCCAAGAATTTTATACAACCATAGAATGGTTTGGGTTGGAAGGGACCTTAAAGACCCTCTTGTTCCACCTCCTTGCCATGGGCAGGGACACCTTCCACTACCCCAGGGTGCTCCAAGCCCCATCCAGCCTGGCCTTTGACTCTCCAGGGATCCAGGGGCAGCCACAGTTCAGGGCCAGGGCCTCACCACTGTCACAGGGAAAAATTTCTTCCCAATATCCCATCTGTCCTGTTAGTCTGAAGCTATTCCATCTTGTCCTGTCACTCCAGGCCCCTGTAAATGGTCTCTCTCTGATTTATAACTGTGACCCATTACACAGTGAATGGGTTTGAAGTTCTCCACACTTAAATGGAGATTAGGATTCACTAAATTATTCAGCTGATAAATATGTAAGAGAAGTACTCAGCATCTTGTAGCTAGATGTAATATAATTTATAATGTGTGTTTTTTCCATTCCAGGAGGGTGGTGTCAGTGGTTTCCTCCATGCTTTTATTGCTGAAGTGTTTGCCATGGTGAGAGCTCATGTTGCAGCTCTGGGAGGGAATGCAGTTGTGTCATACATCATGAAGCAGTGTGTTTTCATGGAGAACCCAAACAAAAATCAGGTACATTAGGATGTGAAATAACAAATGCTCTTGTGGTTAGTATGATACAGATATGCATTTTATGTCTTTAAAAACCACCAGTACTGTAGAACCAAACCTGCACAACATTTCTTGATATCTTGGGATAATGTTTGAAGAATCCAAGAGTGTTACTGTATTAACACAAAGTTATGAGGATGATTCATAAATACCCAGATGGATAAAAGAACCAAGCTTGCTAGAATGAAGTAAATTGCAGGAAACAGTTGCACAGTAGTGCAGAACTTACTTGGTATTTATGATGTTGCAATGTAGGATTTTCAGCCTAACTCCATGTAGAAATACCTGGAGTTGCTGATGTAAAATGCTACATTTTGTACATGAAAAGACAAACCTTAATTTGTAAAGACAATAACAGAATATTCAATAAATTAAATATGTTCAAAACAGTAATAAAAGCTAGTACAGATATCCAGATATTTCATCTGTGGTGGTCTTCCAAGAATCCATCTGCACGTTTGGTAGCACATAAGTGAGCGGATAGAAAAGAAAATATAGCACAGGTTGCCTCACTAATAAATTCTAATAATTTGTCTTTCTCCCAATCTCTGTTGATTTTTCTGTGTAGTTATATTTAGCAGATATAAGTAAACAAAAAATATATTATTGTTTAATGTTTGGTAACTGTGTATTGTCTTTTTTTTTCCAGGCTCAGTGTTTGATAAATGTCAGTGGTGATGCTGTCATCTTTGTCCGTGAATCTGAGCTGGAAATGCTGCCAGTGCAGCCTTCTACAGCTGCTCCTCAGCCTGCAAGTTCTGCAGGAGACGTTACAACATGAAGGCAGAACAAGTGAAGTAGTCTCTGCAAAATGTAAAGATTATTTAAAATGTGGGACTGTTCAGGTTTGCATCTTCAAAGTCAGTATTTCTCCATGACATTCACAGCCAAAATCCAAGACAATCACTCTTTTTTTGTTGTCATATAACTTACATAAGTCAGAGCAGTGAACTGGCAGGTGTGCTCTGGTTCTTCTGTTGCTATTCCTGGCCTCTGTGAACCCAGGCAGCAGGTGAAGCACTGATAGGAGATCATGGATTACAGTAGCAGGCATCACATGGAACTGTGGAAAGAAGGAAAAATTCTGTTGCTTTTTTGAGCTGTTCAGTGGGACCATCATAAGTTGTCATTCAGAAGCATTTCTGAGTTTGAGTGTTGTCTGGGCTGATACTCAGCTTGGGTCAGGGTGGGAGGGAGGTGCCTCTGTTGGAAGTCTTTGAGGAAGAAAGGAGAGATTTGTGTGCAGGCCAAGAAAACATAGGCTGGACTCTGAAATTCCTTTCCACCATAGAGTGTGAAGAGGAAAAAGCAGTACCAAAAAGTTAGAGTTTGAATTTCTGCACATTAAAAGTATTTTTTTCTTGTTTTGTTGTTGTTTTTATATTTGGGGGTGTTTTTTGGTTTTTTTAATTGTTTTTTAAAAGCTGACAGACCACAATGCTGTGATCCTGAGCATCTCTGTGGTGGGACAAAAAAAAACCCAGAACACAACAAAAAGTTCCAGGGTGTGTCTGGTGCTATTAGAAGATGTTCACTTCAGTATTCACAAAGCAGGTCTTTTTGTTATTTAAGACTTTGTGAAAGAATTGTCCTGAGGTTCATTTTCTTAAGGCAGGATCTGTTTCAAGGACAACATAAACAGTCCCTCAAAACTCAGTTGTGCAGAGGTTATTCTGCAGCCTCCTTTCTGTTTAAATGCCTGGCTAACTGGAGATTGATGTGTGTGTGACACTGGTTCCTGCAGGTTGCTTTTGTGTTTGGGGTTTTCTTTGGGATTTTTTTGTTCTTTTCCAGTGCTGTAGCTGGGAAATAAGGGTACTGCAAAGACAGGAAATTTGTCATTTCCAATAAAAGTCTGAAAGGTGATACTCTATTGTAAAAAAACAACCAAAAGAACACCAACTTTGATTTGAAGATGCATTCTTGCTTAATTCTGACAATATTGTACATGGAACTTGAACAAAGTTGTAAACTTGAATGTAAATATTCTGTTTAGTGTTGAAATTAAGCAATGGCATGATTATTTGTTAAAATTAATTATTTCATTGTAAATGAGCATGAAAAATCATTCTTGCACAATAAATCTCTTTATAAAATCCACTGTCTTAATATATATGTGCATTAAGGACATGTGTAAGATGGGTGTAGTGAGGATGTTACTACATCCCATTCTCCTCAGAGGAATATTTTTTGTATAGTGTGTTATAATTTCATCTGTATCCTGGGTGAAAATTGTATCCCAGGCTGCATCCAAAGGGACAATCCTGCCCCACTCTGCTGAGACCTGACCTGCAGAGCTGCATCCAGCACAGGAAGGATGTGGAGCTGCTGGAGTGAGTCCAGAGGAGGCACCTCTGCTGTGAGGAAAGGCAGGGAGAATTAGGATTGTTCAGCCTGGGAAGAGAAGGCTTTGGGGTGACCTCATGGTGACCTTCCAGTGCCTGAAGAGAAACTATTTACAAGGGCCTGGAGTGATAGGACAAGGGGAAATGGCTTCAAACTGACAAGAGAGTAACTTTGGATTGGATATTAAGAAGAAATTCTTCCCTGTGAGGGTAATGAGGCCCTGGCAGAGGTTGCCCAGGGAAGTTGTAGCTGCCCCATTCCTGGAAGGGTTTAACATGAGGTTGGATGGGGCTCAAGCAGCCTGGTCTGGTGGAAGATGTCCACTCCCAGCATGCATCCAACAAACCCTGAACACCCTCCTCAACACCTCCCCTCTCCTCCCAAAACATGAACTTTTGGAAGCTGTTCCAATGTAAACCATTCTATGATCCTGTAATTCTAATATTTTGGGAGTTAATTATCCTTTATATTGTTTGAATTTGGCCCTTACCAGAACACATAACTAACACAGTTAATCATCTTGCTAAATTCTGTAGCTATTGCAACCAAAGCTGCCATGAATTAATTTGCCTGTAAATAGTTGCAGCTCTTTATTACTTTCAAGGCAAATCCTGTTACCCTTTGAAGCTAATGGCAGAATGTGAATAACTTCAAAAGGTCTTGGATCTGGCACAAAAGTTGTTTCCAGCGTAAGTATTCAGCATGAAATATCTGAAGTAGCACACTGAAGTAGCTGATTTTGATTATTTTTCCTTTTGAGTGGGTGGTAGTTCTTTTCATTCAAAACCAAAAAACAAAGTGCCTGTGGCTAATGCCTTGATACATTCCTTGTCACTTACTGCTGCATGTTTTCACTCATTCTTGTTCCACCTTTTTACCAGCCAACATCACTGTTTGCATTAAAAATGTTTTGAAAGTCTATTCAACACTGCTTATAAAAGAGGTTCTCTGTTTTAGAGTATGATCTTTGTCTTTCATCAGTAAATAATTTTCCCCCATTTTATGCTTCTTTCTTACTCATTCTAACTCCTCTCTGCAGCTGGAAGGATGACTGTAGGTGTTGTCACAGTAATGATACTATTACAGCATGACAGCTGAGGGGAAAAACACGTGGCAAAACTGGTAATATTTCTTCAGAGGATAATTGGTACAAGCCAGGTAAAAACTGATTAGCTTTTGGACACCATGACTTTGCAGGAATTAATTTGACACTGTAGTTACAATTCTCTCCTTTAATAGGATTATACAAAACTGTCTGTCAAATTAGGGGCTTAAAATGCTTTATCAGTGAGAATATGCATTTGTGGGTGGTTTTGACAGAGCTGTAGAGTAAATTCTGATAGGGGGAGGCATACTGGGAATTTGCCAATGGGGCAACTGTGCATCCATTCATACAGTTTACAGTGTTTGTGGTGCTCTTACAGCAGCTGATTCAGATGCCAGCTTTTAGATCTGTGTGAACAGGAGGAATTCAGAGAAATCAGCCTGTTCATAGGTGACACCTGAGTCATGAATTTTAAAAGGATTAAGAATTTTAGAAAAATTAAAGCTTTCAGCTAGAGATAGACTTTGCTGGAACTGATTAGAGTTAATGATTAGGATAGAAGCAGGATTTGAGATAATGAATCCCAGATTTAGATAACAAATTACTTGTCATTGCATGTTTGTTTAGCTCTGCTTATAATGAGAAATGGAGGAACTGATAAATAGGCCCAGGAAGAACACAGACCTTACAGCTAAAAACTTATTTAAAAGTCACAAAGGGAGGAAACTGGAGTTGCCCCAAGTGTCATTTGTAATGTCAACCATTGTAAAAGTAGAAAGGTCAGAGTGAGGAAGAGTGGTTTTCCTTCATCTTTTACGACCACTCCTCACTAAAAACGACCACCCCCTCAATTCAGGGAACTGACCATGCAGGTGTAATGACCTTTTAAACTCATTACCATGTATTTTAATATGAAGCAGGGAATGGGAGGTGTTAGCATTATGAATATATATTAATATTTTGGGTATTCAAGACTTGTAAATAAATAGACACTGGAATCTTTTGTGAGTTTGCAGTGCATCTTAGGGGACTACCCCACGCAATTGCCCAGTGCCAATTAAACATACACTTTCTAACTTTAAATTGTTAGAGAGTCTTTTTTCAGTCAACAGATTGATACTAGATTAATATCAATATTGGGTAAATCAACACCACACAAAAGCTGATCTACAATAATAGTTCAGACAGGTGGTGATTTTTGAATATTTTTGTGCTGTACATTGGGTCAAAAAAAAATGTCCCAAAGGAGCACTGGTTATTTATGGCAGTGGGGAATTAGGGCTGGTGTTCCACACAGAATGCTTACTTTTATTTCAGCTTTGTTTTCCCTTGAAAAATGAAATCAAATTTTCATGTAGACTCTACTAATGTGGTGTTAAATACTTGCAGAACAGAGGGCACAGCACAGAGCAAGGAATTTTGGTCAAGAGGCAACTGAGTGCATTGGGAAGGTAATAGATTTGCCAGGTATAGTGCATGGTAACATTTCCATCAACTAAAAGGATGCCATACCCTGAAAACTGATTCCAGTGCAACTCCTCTGATAAATTCTGCAGAACAGAAAGTGTGTGGGATGCTGAAGTGGAGGGAAATTCCCTGTTATTTTGGAAGTGAGAGAGCTGAAAGAGTGCAAAGACGAGGTACAAGGGGATGCCTGTAGGAGTACACGATACTTCAAATGAAAGCAGGCAAAAGCTGGATATTTTGAAGGATGTAGTTCTAATCTTTGCGAGTGTTTTGAGCTGGGAGCAAGGGAAAGAAGAAAATCTGGATTCTATTGCTGGGGAAAGGTGTTTGCTGAGCAAAGTGTCAGCTCCATCCACAGGGGCAGAGAGGGAATGCAACAAGGAACACAGGGGATCCTTCTGGTGCATTTTGGAGGGGAAGCAGGAAAATCACAGCACAACGTTTTCCTTCTGCTCCGTGAACAGTCACATTGTCTCACCTGAGAGTTTAAAAGGCATTTTATTCCATGCTGTCACTCCTTGCTTTTCTCTGTGCTGCTTTTTAAAGGCACCTCTCAGGAACAATTGTTGGGGTTTTTTTTGCTGTAGTGGACAGACCCTGCCCAGGACACCTGGTCCTTCAGGCTGGGATCTTACTTGGAACTAAGTAATGGAGGTGAATCATCACCATCAATTCTCACTAAAATGGAGTTCAACAGAGTAGAATTATGCCTGAATATCAATATTCTGCTTTGATTTAGATATAGATTGCTGATCATGACATCTCTACATCTTCTCAAAAATTACTAAGTGTCACTGAAGTACTTCAGGCTATTTGCTTGTAAGCAAGATTCATTTTTGGCATTTTATTCTAACCTGATGTTTATTCCCCAGCTGCAGCTGTTATTCCCAGCAGAAAGTAGGGATGTGCTGTTCTTCAGGGCTCACTGACAGAGGAAAAGCTGTCAGAAACATCTGACTCCAGAGTAACACACCTGGCTTTGAGCTTGTCCTGGTGTGTCTGTAATTCCCACCTGTGCAAGAGCAGAGCCAGGCATTTGCAGTTCCCTGTGGCAAGTCAGTGGCAACATGAAGCTCCACCTCGTATCTGTCTTGGTCCATGTGGCTCCTTGAGGGTGGCAGGCAGGATAAGGTGATGGAGTTACTGCTGTGGTGCCAGACAATGGACTGCTATGAAATCAATCAACAGCCTGGGGGCTTCAAGCTGAAATGGATTTAGAAAACAAGGGAGGAAATGCTTAGGAATATATCACAGGATCACAAATAAAAGATATCTCAAAATCTTGTGTATATTGAGTGCACTTTAACTTAATTCATTGAAAGCAGTTTGCATATTGAAATAAGTAATTCCTACTTTCTCTTGTTCTTTATCACTTTCTCATTTCCAAAGCAATACAGAGCCTCTAGTTTGTCTCTCTTCTCAGCCAAAGGTGAGCAAAGAGTCAGGATCTAATTTGGGATACATTTCTGTACATCCTTTTTTCAATCGCTTTTTTTTTTTTATTTTATTTTTAATGGCTCTAGCTATGTTTTGAATTTCTCTCTGGAGACTGAATGGTTCTGTTTCTTTTTAATAAATGTGACTGAACAGATTCTGGTTTATTCTGCTGTTGGTAAATAGCTTCCTCACCAAAACAAAAATATTTATCTGGCTCTAAACATTTTTTTTTCCTAGAGGTTAACCAAAATGCCTTGCTCAGTTTCTTTTCCCATTTTTGTCCAGAGAAAACAGCTATAACACTCCAGACAGCTCTAGCATATCAAATATGAATGAAAATAATATTTTTAATGCAATTACATGTTCCTGGCATTTTTATGTTCATTCGACATCTTGAAGTAAATGTTCCATTTGTCAGTTTCTACATAGCAACACACTGTGAATGAGAATGTTATTCCTTCTCTCAAGCACTGAAAATACATTGCAATTTCCAGGTTTGTTTTTTCACTGAAAACTAAGTATGCTGGGATCTCTAGCTGAAAGCACTGTTGAAACACCTAACTAGTATTTATGGTTATTTTATTGCTGCCTTAGGGCCAGGAGATGCTAAACTAACTGTATCAAACTTTCTTCTTGATCTCCTTCCTTCACCCAATTACCCCGTAATTCCCTTAATCACTACTCAAACCAGCCAAGTCTCCATGTGCTTTTAGTCTGGAAAGCAGCTGGCTGCCAACTCATCCAAAACTCTAAGGTTATGTGGGGCTGGAAGGTGTGTCTGGAGATGATGAACACAAATGGATGGTACCAGCCTGGGCTGAATCTGCCTTTTATGCCAGGGACTAGAGACTGGGGTTGTGAAACTGGGATCTGCCACAGAGATACTGAGAGGATTTGAAAGTGTCTCCCATGTTTCAACCTATCTGGTTATCACAGAGAGGTGCTTTCTACTGCTGGAGTCACTCTGTTGGCATGAAATGATGACACTGGTGATTGAGAAGGGCTGAGTGCATGTGGCACCCTCATCCCAGTGCACAGATGAATTCCCAGTGGGAAGCCTGAGCTGGGCACTGCCATAGGTGTGCGAGGTTCGTGCTGCTGCTCCTTGTTTTGTGGGTGCTTTCTCTACCACCTCTCCCTCACTCTGAGCACTGCAGCAACAATCCCAGAGGGCTGGAACACCCATCAGCCACTCAAATCCAACCGGGGGTGTAACCCTCACTGTGTTCTCTGCAAAGATCCAACCACACTAGTGAGCACAGAAAAGAATAGAATATCCTGAAGTGGAAGAAACCCAAAAGGATCATCAAAATCCAACTCCTGCTCCTGCACAGGACAATCCCAAGAATCCACCGTGTGCCTGAGAGTGTTGTCCAAATGCTTCTTGAACTTTGTCATGGCTGACACCTGATACCTGAGCACTTCCCCGGGGAGCCTGTTCCAGTGCCCACCGCCACCGGGGTGAAGAACCTTTTCCTAATGTCCAACCTAAGCGTCCCCTGACACAGCTACATGTCATTCCCTTAGGTCTTTTCAGGAGTCACCACAGAGATCGGATCAGTGTTTACCCCTCTGCTACCCCTCACAAGGTGCTGCTGCAGAACGGCTGCGAGGTGTCCCCTCAATCTGGAGGCTGAAGAGAGCAAGTGCTGCTCCTTGTAAGAGCTTGGGCATCGCTGCTGCAGGCAGGGGCACGCTCTGCTTTTGGGTTTGCCGTGCCCCCGGTTTGCTACATTCTCCCAAAACTATCTTAGCCCACAGATTTTTCTGTGTACTTTTTGTAGGATGTGCTTTGTGAGGGATGCCCTTTTACCGGGCGGACGCGGTGATCCCGGCTCCGGGACTGTCGGCTCGAAGCCGGGGAGATCCGGAGCGGAGGGAGGATGGGACGGAGCGGGTCGGTGTCGCCGACACCAGCGGGAAGGGGTCGGTCCCGCTGGGGCGAGTTGGAGACTGATGCGGCCTCTGCCGGGGAAGAGAGCCAGGCGGCGGGAGAGAAGGAGAAAGGGAGGGAGGGTGGGTCGGTGGGTGCCGGAGGCGACCCCCGGAGCGGGGTCTCGCTCGCTCTCCGGAGCCGTGCGCTGCGCTGTGCCCGCGGTGAGGCGGGAGCGGGCGTGGCGCCGGGGCCGAGCTCCGCAGCACCGAGGGCTCCGCTCTCCCTCCCGCGGCGGCCGCGGGCCAGGAAGCGAGGCCGGGGTGGGTTGGAAATTTACCGGGTCGGTCCTCAGCGAGGCTGCAAGCGAGGGCCTCGGCAGGAGGCGGAGGGAGGGCGGGGAGCGGCGGAGCATCATCTGGCGGGGAACGCGAGGGACCAAATGACTGTGAGCAAGGGCGGCAGCCGCCACCGCCGCCGAGAGAGGAGCGAGAGCCGCGGCGCAGCGGCAGCAGCAACCCCGCTCCCCCCGGCGGCGATGGCAGCGGGCGGCGGGGCTGAGCTGAGCTGAGCTGAGCTGAGCTGAGCCGAGCTGAGCTGAGCCGAGCCGAGCTGAGCCAAGCTGAGCTGAGCTGAGCCGAGCCGAGCTGAGCCGGGCCGAGCCGAGCCGAGCCGGGCTGAGCCGGGCCGGCCCCCCCGGCCGTGGGCGCCGCATGGCGCGGGCCTGATGTCGGAGCGCGGCCCGGAGCCGCGGCGGCGCTGCGGGAGCAGGAGGATGGCGGGGCTGGCGTGGAAGTGGCCGCGTACCCGCCTGCCCGTGGGCGCCAGCGCCCTGGGCGTCTTCGTCCTGTGCTGGCTCTACGTGTTCCCCGTGTACCGGCTGCCCGACGAGAAGGAAATCGTTCAGGGGGTGCTGCTGCAGCAGGGCAAGGCGTGGAGGAGGAACCAGACTGCGGTCGCCCTGTTCAGGTACCGCCGTGCGCAGCCCAAGGGCAGCGGGGACGCGAATCCGCGGCCCGGAACCCACCCGGGCATCCTCCCTACCCCGCCGAGCCCCAAACTTTATTCTTCCTTCCTCGACCCTTTGTTTTTTCACAGCGGGCGGGAGGCAGGCAGGGCCCCTTCTGCCCAGCAAAACTTTTTTCGGGGTGGCTCCGTTGGCTGCGGCGAGGAGAAGGGGCTCGGCGCGGGGGATGGAGGCTCATCCTCGCAGGTACACCTTTGCAGAGGGGGATGAGGTTTCCGAAGATTACGGCGCTCGCCTGCACAATGGGATGCTTCTCGCTTCCCGGGTATCAGCGGCACTGGCAGCCCCTGTGGCTGCTAACAAAGCCCAGAGCTAGCCCGGCTTTCCTCGGTGCTGGGGACTGCCAGCTTGCTGCCAGGAGAAAGCCCGGCTTGTGGAGCTCCCCGGGATGCGCAGGGGAAGCTTTGCGTGGATGTGCATTCTTGTCAGCACGCCCGCTCCGAGCAGCGCTTGGGAAGCTCCGCTCCCTGACTCTGTGTGGTTTATTATAGAAGCCACGTGTAAAGGCACCTTTTTTGCTTTTGACGTGGCTGGGAAATGGCGATAATCCCTGGGGCCCATTTCACCTTGCCCAGCTGCACAGGAGAGGAGGAATGTTGCAACCAAGCCACCACAACTGAGAGCGGTGGAAAACCGACCGCGTCCCTGCGGTGGGGAGGATTTTTTTTAATCACTCTGCTTTGAAAGCGTGTGCAGTGGAGATTTGCATTTCCTCAAAAATTTCTCACATGTTTGGGTAAAATACAGGCAATTGGAAGAGAGGCAGATTTCCCTCCCTTTACTGGAGGGAAGCTGTTTTTTTTCTCTCTGTCCTCCAAGTAGCAAATTAAAGATCAGAGTGTGTGGTAATCAAACTGCCTCCGGAAAAACCTTCTTTAGTAAAATGAATCAGATCCAAAATTCAAGGGACTTATTTTCCCTTTTAAAAATATTTTCTTTTGTTTTTAAGGGACGTACAGTTTTATTTTAAGTTCTTCAGTATTTTCTGAATCTATTTGCCTTTGTCATGAACAGGAGCTGATGTGGTCGCTTAATATCTTGTCTGCTGGGATAACAGAAACTTCACATTTGTCTGTTAGCCCCCAAAGCCTGCAGGAAATCTAAGCAGATATGTGTTAATGCTATCTCACTAAGCAGGCCTGGAAGAAGTCTTCCCTTTAATACAGAACTAGCAATAAGGTAGAGATACAGAATCCCTCTCCTAAAACACTTAACTAACAGTAGAAGCTGTGTTGGCCTTGAATATTAATTAATCCTGTGCACCGAAGACCCCCATTTTTGGGGGGAGATGAATCCAGTTTTTTTTTAAATTACCCCATAGGTTATGTAGGAAAGAGTTTGGTCTATTAGTTGTTACATTAGTAAAGCAAATGTTTGAAGGTTGGTAGTGCTGCTGCAGTTTCAGTTTACAAAACAGTTTTAGACCATTTCTACCACATGGTTTAGTAACAAAACTTCTGTGTGGCTTATCAGCTATTCCACTTGCCCATAAGTTTTTCTACTCACTAAGCACAGTGATTATCTCAGAGATGGTATTGAAGAGAGTCTCATGCAATAAAAGGAGCTGTTGTTTCTTGTCTGAGTCTCTTGATGAGTTGCTGCAGCACTAAATACAATGAACTTTAAATCAATCTGCTTTAAAAGCAGCTTTTAAGAGAAATTGTATGCTGGAGATATGTAGTGTGTATAGTAAACTGTATTAATCCAGAAGTCGTGAAGTAGAACTGTATTTTTGCTGCTTAAATTAACTTCAAAACAGAAGATTTTGAAGTTGAAGCCCGTGTCAGGCAAGCTGCTGTATATTTGAGGTTAACAGAAACTCTTTGCTCTGGTCCTGCTGTCCCTAAGCAAGCCAGCTGTAAAACCTCCAGATTTAACTTTCTGCTGGAAAATTCCAGAGAATGTCAGTCTCTGTTTGAATGGGAAAGGAGGGATAGAGCTTTACAGAAAGTTCCTGCATGTGAACTTTCAAGTAATATGGCTTTCCATAACAGTCTAAGATTGTGTTCTTTAATGTATTATTAATAAAATATTATTTAAGAACAGTGTTAGTTGCTGTTCTCCCTAACTCTCCTGCCACATTCTGGTTAACAAACAATTTTGATTTCGCTCAGTTTGGAGCAGAAATTGGAATTAATCTGGGCTAAAAATCCATACGCAAATATTGATAGTACTGCTTTGTGTAATACAGTAGCATTTGTGGTATTGTATAGCCGGGTTCTTGCTACACAGATCAAACACCTGATAGGTTTGGAACCTTCTCCTCCTATAAACTCACTGGACTCCTATTGCTGAACTACATGTTGGGTAATTAACTTGATGAAATCACACTTTTCAAACCTCAGAAAAACTATTCCCCCTTTGCCTTCTGTACCTGGGTCAAGGACAACTTCACTGAGCGACTCAGCAAGTTCAACAAAACCATCTGGGTAATCCGGGGTAGTTTGAGTTGAACCCTGGCATCTAAGTGCTGGTAGCTCCTCAATCTCCACTGCTGCTTCCTTCTCCTCTCTGTACAGCCAGAAACCTTATGGAAAGATCTGAGCCCTGCAAACCCTTGCTTATGCAAGAACCCAGACTGACCTGGTTCTTGTGGAATGATTCAATGGGGGTTTTGTGTTTGAATGCATTTCCAGAACTGGTTTTCAAATATAAATACCTGTAAAATTATCCATAGATGCCTTTAAATTTCAAGATACTAGAGCTTCAGGGTAGTTATCCTGTGAAAGCATCTCCTGTCAGACAAATGCTGACTATTCCGTCAGTCAGATGGTAAAATTCAATTTTGAACTGCAAAGTGGTCAAAATACAAGTAAGACCATCATTAGAGCCACTAATAGCTAATGTGTCTAATTTGCCTACAATATAATTAATGGTTTGTCATCCTCTGACGGGGTTAATGTTATTGAGCCCTAACTGTTTCTACAGATTCCTTAGGGAGTATTTTAGGGCCTAGTGCTTCTGAGATTATTTAGGCAAAAATGTTTCTTCTTGTTGTCTGTTATTTGCTAAAGTAAATTACAAACAGTAATACCTTTAGGATTTATTTAAAATACTGCAATTCATTAAAGGCAGGACTGGATCCTTTTATCTGCCTTACAAGCTCCATACAACCACAAATCCCAAGCACTGTGTGTTTGTATGTCACTTCTCTCATTTGTTTGTTAGAGGGTGGGCCTCTAGGGAGTCTGCTGTGGGTTTTGGACTGTTAGGAGCCCCACTGAACAGCTTGGATGGTGATTAGTGTCTTTAAGGTTCTTCAGGAAGAGATGGGACAGTCCCTGCAAGACAGCAGAAAGGCTTCCTTTGAGATTTAGCTTGTGTTCTTGCTTCTGCGGCTTCAGTTTTGTGTGATGCTGCTGGAAGGTCACCAGGGATTATTCTGGGAGTGACTTGATTAAACTGGTGGCAGATGTGCCCTGTGAACTCACTGTCCATGACCTGACTCTGGTGCAGAGCATCTGCTACAGCTTGTCTTTGCAGTGATGTCCCCTCTGACATGGCCAAACTGGCTGTGCTCACCTTGGCTGGTGGCTTCTCCACTCTTTTCCACAGATTTGTCCTCTTGTCCATTTTCCATGGACAGAGCAGAGAAGCCACTGCCCTGAAATCACACAGCAGGGCCAGTGGCTGAATTGCAGAGAATATTCAGGCTCTGGTGTTTGCAGTGTGAATGTGAACAGACTGTGGATCCTCTCCTACTGTTGGCTTTGCGTGCCTTGAAAAATCCTGCTCTGTTCCCAGTGTGCCAGAGGGGCTTTTCCCACTGTAACTTCCTCTTGTCAGCTGCTCTCTGCTGGATGTTCCTGTCTGTACCTGGAGTGCAATCACATCCCCCAGTGCACATCATTGTTCATTCTGGGCTGCACTAACACAGAACTAGAATTCCAGGTTGCTTCCCCAGCTGGCTATGACAGATTCTATTGCTGAGTCAGCAAGGTTTTCCTTAGTTCACATGGCTTTTTTTTTCCTTCTCCTTTTTATGTCAGCACTGCAAATTACATGAGTGTTGGGATCCTCATTGGGCTATTTCAAGGCAAATCTGAGATTAAACTTAGGTTGCTCAGGTTGACTTTATATAAGAGTTTGGCCCTTCTTAAACAGTTTCATCAGATACAGAATTATTCCTGCTTTCACTAGATGCATATGAAGGACAGAGTTAGGAGTAGACCTGGGTTAGGATTAGGTTAGTTCTGCCTCTATGGCCTGAGAAGCCCTGCCCTGAAACTGATGGATATGGCCACATGTCGAGCCAAATCCAGTTCATTTTTCTGTCAAGAGTAGGTGTTGCTACTGCCTGGCTGTGTTTTCATCAACTTGATTTTGTTGTTGTTGCTGTTGTATTTGCTTCATTGGTGATAAATGGAGTATTTGTAATTTGTGGTTTCCAGCTGAGATGAGAAGTTGTTTTGGTGAAAAGGTACAATTTTGAAGAGCGGGTTAAAGGTGAATGAAATGTTCTTATTGCATGTTATTATTTGGAGGCTGTGATGAAGAAAGCAAGCTCTAGAGAGGCTTGGTTCCATGGCTTCAAGGTAGATACCTGAATGACATGAAAAGAATGAGAAATAGTTATCTGGGTTAGCTCACACTGCCTTTGCAGATGAGAGTTGTGCTCGCAAGATAGGAATGGATTTAAATTCATCAGTTCCAGCTCCTGCTTTCTTCCTTCCTTGACCCTAAGCAGCATTTTCTTACAGACTTTGATTTGCAATCCTGCTGAAACAGACTGTTGGGGTCCCTAGTATCCTGCAAAGTGTTGGATGGCTGCTTTCCTTTGGATTTGTAAAAACCCCAGTCTGCCAGTATATATGGGAAGATGGAGCCAGCTCCCTGAGGCTCTTTTCCTGTTAGCTGGAAGCAGCTGAAGGCCCACAGCCAGGCACTGGGGATCAGGAGGAACAGAAACTTTGTTGGAATTTAGGTTACCCAGCTGGGGCCCCAAAAATCTGGTATGTACATACCCAGACTCTGCTGGATGTATGTATTTTTCCATTTATGTTTTCCCTTTCTTTGCTGCATAGTGGATGGAATGGGCACTGAATAATCCATACAATGTAGCAATGAGTGATTTATTCCTCTGGTTGCAATTTTCATCTTCAGAGCAGACAAGAGTGTTGCTCCCATTTGACATGTATTCAATGACATATATGAAAATTCCTATTTTTGAGGCTAGTTCCTAGTAGGTAAATGCATGGAAAATGAATTGTCTTTCACCCTTTAAAATTTGTCTTTCCCCAGTGTGGATGAACCTCACTGAAATGAGGAAGCTGTCTGGACTGCAGTCTTCTGGTCCAGTTTTCTGAGCACCAAAAAGTACTTAAATTTTAAATCCCTGGGTATACCTTAATCTTTTTCTGTATGCTGCATGGGGTTCTCAAAATGCAAGGAAATTGCTCCTAATGCACTATCATTTTAACATAGTTGCATACAGTTAAATTCAGACTGAATCACATTAATCCAAGCTAAGTAGTGTTTGCAAACCTCAGTTTAGACTCAGGTTTTGTCATGTCATGATTTTTACATACAGAAAACCAGATATTCTTCTTCCAGGTCTTGGAATTTAACCTGATTAGATAAACAGTGGGTGGGATGGGAAAAGGCACTGAAAAGTCCCTGGACCCTGGCAAAGCATTGTTTTCTGTAAAGTGTTTGCTACAGAAGCTCTGAGCTTCATGAAGAAGCTGTCCTTTATGCCTTGACCTTTGAAATTTTTAACAAGGTGAATTATATTGTGGAGAACTAAATCCCAGCTTTCACCAGGATTCTGGAGGTCACTTTCCCACTGCTCCATTTAGGATAAAGGTGAAATTTGTGAAATTAGATTGTTAGTATTTTATGGCCAGCAAAATGGTGTGGGGTTTTCGTTGTTACTGCATAAAATCAACAGACTTTTATTTTGACTTCTGTTCCATTTGCTAGAAAATGCCCTTGATGTCTTGAGAAAGCTGACCTAGAACAGAGGCTGGATGGAGTTAAGAATAAAATAGGTATTTGTTGAAAGGCCTTGAAGGGTACACCTTGGGCAGTACAAGAGCCTGGCCAGGGCTACACCCAAGATGGACCTAAAAATGGTCACACAATGAATTACTGGTCACCAGGTCTCACTATTTTATAAGTTTTGGTCCATCTTCATATTTGGGTTCATTGTCTAGGTCAGCTTCAGATGATGAAGTCCCATCTTTCTTGTTTTCTCTCTTCAGTCCACCCTTGTTTTTCCTTTTCAGCCTGGAACTTGTAACAATTGTCCTTGGTATCAAGCTAGAAAAGGAATTGTTTTGTCTACCTACTCCGTGAAGAGAGCTCACTAACACTTAATATGAAGCTCAAAACTACACACCTAGGCAGCACAGGGTCTGAAAAATAAGAAGGCTAAAATTTAAGGCATCACCCTCCTTAATTTCTTGGTTTAGAGATGCTCTTTTCAAATGGAGATGTGGCTACAGTGAGGCTTTTAAAGCCTGGGAACAGCTGAATAGAATTGGTAAACATTTTTTATGTCGTTTGTGTTTGCTGAGAGCATCCTGAACATTTCCTGAACAAGCATGGTGTATTTTTTCCTTCATTTTCCCCTCCACCTTTTCTTCAGCCTATTCCTATTCTTAAGATGCTTGAGGTCCTCCTCAGCTTTAAGGGGAACCCCAGACTATTGGAGTGGCTCTTTTTATAGGAACTTGTTGTGAAATTATTTACTCCTATAACTCCTTCCCCATCTGAACTAACAACACCCTTCTCCAGAGTCTTGCAACTCCTGCTGATGATCAGGGCATCTGTTGTCCTTGATTTTCCAGTTGCTGGCTCTCAGGCTTTCCAGGTAAACTGCAGAGATTGCCTTCATGTATTAGCAAGATAAAGGCCTTATCACCTTGCCTCCCTCTGAGGAAATACCACCAGCTTTAATTTAAAAGTTGCTATATAGATATCCTGTATTTTGAGAAATGATGGGAAAACTGATCATCAGCTATTTTCCTTACTTTCTTGTGGGAAAAACTTGCTCTGCATATTTCTGGAATGCTGGGAGCGGCTGTTGCTCTAATGGAGAAGTAATAGCTTTGTATTTCCTGTCAGAGATGGAAGACAAACAAACAAAACGTTTTTTTAAATTTTTTTTTTCCCCCTAGTGAATAGATTTTAATACTTTCCTATGTGGTCCATCTGGCCAAATGTCAATTCTGGGAATTCTATTTCATCTGCCTCAGTGTTTGGAATTTCCCTTGTTCTACTGATGCTGTTGGTCCTGTGCTCCAGGGCAGGGTGATGAGGGACCTACTGCTGTAGGGAGTACTCAGAAATGCAAAACAGTTGAGGAAACCAGTCCAAAAAGCTGGAAATGTGCAGTGAATTGAACCCAAAACTCTTTGATTGATGCCTGCCTTTTTCAGTGAGTCAGTAAAATTTAGGCCTAATGGCAAATGAGATGAAAACTATCAGGTTACTCATCTGGGCTTCAGTCCTCCTACTTTTAACTGCCAGGGGACACTGGATTTTGGGTCCCTGTGTACTTCTATGCAGCCAAGGAAGCAGAGTTATAAAGGGAATAAAGGAAACTATGTACATGACATGATTATCTCTTGTAACTGAACTTCAGGTCTAGCTCACCACTGGCATCAGTTGGGAATTCTGTGACTAGCTATCGTTGTCCAGAAATTATTATTTTTACAGTGCCATAAGCTTGCAGAGAGTCATTCTGTGCTCTGAAGGATTTTCCTTCCAGAAATGTGTGTAGTGAAATCCTGGCTATGCAGATTTGGAATTTTGATTAATGGGGTGGGTTTTTCATCTGTTAGTGCAGTTTTTAATGTGAAGGAATACCTGGGCAAGTGACAGGCTGTGGGATTGTTCCCACTGGAGGAGTGATCCAATATTTGTGCTGAAGGTTTGGTGGGTGCTGGCTCTTCCTGCTGCTAGAACCTGGGGTACCAGCTTGCTGCTTGAGAAGCGTGCAATGCATTTGTTTTAGTTTTTTCCTTCTTTCTGTGACTTCCATTGAAGCACTTACCTATTTCAAAGAGAATAGAAGAGCCCCTTATTCCATATGCAGCATTCAGCAGGGATATAAATCCCTGTTCCTGGATAGTAACTCACAGCTACTTACAGTATAAAGAATGAATCGTCAGCTAGGGGTGAAATTCAGATTCTCTACTTCCGCTCCATCTGTGAGGTCTGTCACTAGGCAACAGCAGCGAGTGCTGCAGCAGACATTTCTAATTGGAATGTAGTCTTTAAATTATCCTTGCTCATTGTGGATGATTTACTGCCATCCACTCGGGCAATGTTACCTTATTAAAGATTTGTTATGTGTCTGAGTGCGGTTCAGACTCTTTGCAGTCTCCTGTGTTTTCCCGTTTAATGGCAATGTAAAAAGCATGAGAATAAATCCATAATAGGGTGTGGCTGTAATATGGGATAGAAAGGAGATGCAATATTCATGAGGCAGGAGCAGAGGAATGCTGTTGGATCAGATGAGAATGGGAATGATGAAGTGAACACTCTGTCTACAGCTTGCTTAAAGATTGATTTGAAAAATAATTTTGAGATAAGTACACGCTGCATTTAATTTTTATTTGCTTTTTAGGTCTCTGTAATTTTTATGATATAATTAAGTAGGTTGAGAAACCTCAGTCTGTAAAGCAGATACATCACCTGTAAGTTCTCAGAAAGTCTATATATCTACCACTATTCCTCAGTTACATGGAGAAGAGTTTATCACTGTGATGGTCTTAATTTAGGAGTATGAGGAGGACAGCTTTTGCCAAGGACCAGGATTCCAGCTGTTTTCAGGCTCTGGAATTCTGAGGCTCAGCAGGCCAGGGGATACCCACCTGGAAAATTTCACCTGGCTTGGTGATGCTGACTCCTCTCTCAGAGCAAAAGCAGGAGAGGATGCTGATCTATGTATCTTGAGGCTAGGGGCACTTCATGTGACTTGGAGAATTCCCACCCTTGTAAAGCTGTGCCAGCTCCTGCAATCAGGTGAATTTGTGACAGTCTTGCTTTCATGGGATAGAAATGAAATGGAATGTTTCAGTCCTCATAACCACAGGGAAGTGGCTGTAAATGGGAATGGTGGCTTGGCCCCCAAAAGACAAGTAAAAATCCAGTGTGGGTTGTTGTAATTCAGATGCCTAATTTCTGTGCTTAGTCATAATTTTGGGGGCCTGACTCACAGTTTTAAGTGCTAGGGATTGCTATAGTGAGAATTACATATCAGCCTATAATTAGATGCATTTTTTAATTAAGGAAACTGCAACAGTGAAGGGAATAGGAGAAACAAAACCAATCTGGGCATTCCTTCATAGGTCATATTATTGAACATTTTGTCTTGGCAGCCAGCAAGCATCTAGTGCACAATCACACTTGCTGAGCTGTATGGACAAATGCTGAACCTCTCCAGGTTTATGTGTGCCCAGCTGGATGAAGCAGTAAAAATGCATCATCCACAACACAATGCAGCATATGAGATATTTATTCTTTCTATCCTTTTTAAGCCATTGCTTTTAAGTGTATCCAGAAGGGAATGGCAGAGTGTGCTGTTAGAGCTTTCTGATCCACAAATGGTAACAACAACAAAGACGTTAACCTATCAAAAGAGAAATCATGCATTTTGATAGATCTGTTTAGACAACAGAACAAGTGGAAAACACTTATTTAGTGTAATTCAGTAAGTGCTAATGAGTCCAGATCTGAGAACATGTTTATTTTTGCCTTGGGTCTTTGATGCTTTCTCTCATTTTAAAAAACCAAACGAACTGTTTTGTGCTTTAGTTGTCTAACAGGCCATTGGTACTGAAAGTCTTGTACTGAGAGGATTGAGTTTGTTCTTCCCCACCTAATCTGTGGGAAAATGTGGAGTTGGTTTTACAAATTTAGTACAAATTCTGTTTTCTCATCTGCTGCAGAACAGCAGATCTGCATCATGGAGAAAAGCAAAGTTCACTCTGTGTGTGTGGAGGGAAATGGGCTGCTGGGCTCTCTTCTCTGTGGTGTAACCAGGAGATCATGTGCAGTGTGCTGTCACTTGAAATCAGGGCTCAACCTAGATGAATATGAGCTTGCTCAGCACTTTAGAGCTTAATCAGTTTTTTCCCAAAGAACTTTTAGCTTAATCATTTGGTTTCAGGTGGTGTCTCATGTGGCTCTTCAGTCTGTCTGGTGAGAATCTTATTCCTTTCCATTTAAGATCAATAACTTGTTTTGCCTTAGAGAAATTAAAATGAAACTCCAGAGTCCTGAGAAGTAAGTTGTTTCCACTCATGAATTGCTGCCAGTGTACAAGTATGTCTCAAAAACCTGAATAACTGCTAAGAACAGATCAGCTTTAAGCAAGTTTAAGGAAGAAATAGCCAGGCATTGTCATTTCATCATCAGCTTTTTGGGTCTAAAGTGAATGGGCTGAATGTATTGCAGAGGAAGACCTCCCAAAACACAGTGGACAAGTGATTGAGCACATAAACGTGATTTTAAAAGTACAAACCAACTTTCAGGCAGTATTCCTGTCTTAAGATGCCTCGTTGCAGGACTAAGTAGGTTGAATGATTCATTTAGTGAATGTTTACTTTTATCCTCATATTGAGTAGATATCTTTGATAAATTTCTTGAAGGATATTTAGGATTTTTGTTTGCCATTTTCAGCAGCAGCTTTTAAATGTTGATTCTGTAAAAGACCATAACCCTTCAGAAAGTTAATTCACAGTGAAGAGCACTCTAGGTCCTCTGGGTTTATGCTTTTCCTGAGCAAGCTGATACACCTCCTCTGAAAAGAGGAGTGGGGAGGCACCCTTGGGATTTCTTCCTTCCTTTCCCTGGTCCTGCCCTTGCATCCCTCCCTGCCTGGAGGTGGTGGCTGTGCCTGCTTTCCCTTGGGAATTTACAGGTGACACCATAGCATGCCAGCTCCAGAATAACTTGTGCCCCAGTGTTTTGGAAAAGGATTGCCTTAATGCTTTGGATCATTTCCAGAACTACCTCAGCTGTCACCAGCAACTCTTCCCACTTCAAAGAGTAATATGTTCTATAAATAGAGGTGCAAATTAGGTCTGGTTGTGTCCCAGATCCTTAAGCTTCTTTGGTCCCCAGTGACAGGACTGTGGAGTAAGAGGCAGCAGGTGCTGCCCCAGTGTCCAGCTTGGGCAGGGGGCACAGCTCTGTCAGCATTTAATCTTGTCCTGGTTGCTGGTTACCCTCAGGAGCAGGGTGCCTTCCTTCTTATGTTTTTATTCTTACTTAAAAGCTGAATTTTCCCTTGGGAAGAGGGTCAGAACTCTCTTGTTGGCTGAAAGGAAAGGATTGCAGAATGGAGTGCTCCAGAATGAAGGAAAATGCTCTTGGAGGGCAGGAGGGAAGGTGGTGTGATGGAGAAACCTTAGGAGATTGGAAGGGAGGTGGAAGATTATTGCTAGGGCTTGATACAATAGAGACAAGGAGTTTGTAGCAGCAAGGGCACTGAAGAAGAAGAAACATAAAAAGCAGAGAATAAAATAAAGAAACATTTATGTGAGGCAGAATAGCAGAGAAAGACCATAGTTAGGAAATTTGAGAGCAAGTATGGGGCTAAATCAGAAAAGCAATCAATTAAGGGTAAAATATTCAGTGAAGTGGACAACTTAAGGACTGCTCTGTTGGTTAAGCAAGATAACTCAAGGAAGTAACAAGTAATTAAAAAATGTGAGGTAAATGATAATTTCAGTGAAGAAGCACTAGTGTTGGATGGAAGCAGATCACCTGAGTAAATGGAGGGTCCAGTTTCAATGGCCAGAGATACAAGAGAGGCTATGAAACCATAATAGGAGAGGGCATTTTCATGCAACGAGCTAGGAGGATCATTTTCCTCTAGAGATGACTGTTGAAGTGGTGAGATTTGGAAATGGAGTGATGAAATATGTGGAGTACAGCCCACTCACTGCAGCTATCTCTGGTACCTGTCCTACTTAAGAGCTGTGGTAGGAAAAATGTCCATATGGTTAGCAAAAATACTGGAAAACAACTTTCGTTGCTCTGTTTTTTCATTCTCTGATTGCATTTTGCCAACTAGACAGTCCACAGACTTGACATCTAGTGAACTTTATATTTGCTGAGGGTTAGATTGCCCTTTGGGGCAGCCACTCAGGCTGAGGGATGATGAATTACAGGAGGCAATCCTTTGACTTCTCATATCTCAGACTGGGGCTGGTTATTATGGTTTTGGGGTGAGACTTTCAAACAGAGGCATGCTTTGTTCTGTCTGGATGCCATCCATAAGATTTCTCAAGAGATGACTTCTCATTGTATGTTCTAGTAGGATCATACACATTGTTGGCATTAAATGGATGCATACATAATGTGTATTTAAAAAGAACTCCAGGCTTCACTGTTCACTGTTCTGGGGATATTCAGCTATTTCAGAACTCCTTGGCCACATGCACTTGGCCAGTTTTGGTTCTGTTTGGTTTGGAAGACAGGTGTCTGCTAGGAAAGGCAGGAGCCTCCCTCAGAATGAAAAACGCAAACCCCTCTCCCTCAGAATTATTATCATTTTGAAATCAAGGGGCTCTCAGGCAGAGATCTGGGGACAGGAATAACAGTTCTTTACTGGTGTGTATAACAAGGCACACAAACAACAATAACTACAGCATTAATAACAAAACAGAACCAGGGACCCCGTGACAGCTTTCTCAGCTGAGATGGGAAGGGATGGAGGAGAGGCTTTGCTTCACAAACCCCTCGGGCAGTCAGTCCTGGTGCTCCTGCAGGGCTCTGAGGAACACTCAGCTGGAACAGCAGGGATGAGCTGAGATCCTGGGCTGGTGGAACAGCAGGGATGAGCTGAGATCCTGGGCTGGTGGATGAGGTGGATCAGCAGGGATGAGCTGAGATCCTGGGCTGGTGGATGAGGTGGATCAGCAGCTCTGTGGTGGTGCCTGGCACTGCCACACGTCCCAGCAGGACAGGGGGTGCGAGGCCACCAGAAGAAGAAGAAAAGAAGCAGAAGAAGAAGAAAAGGAAGAAGCTGCTCCATCTCGGCCGTGGTGAATTCCTTTCCCCAAGCAACAACAGCTCTGGGTGTGTGCTGCCCTGAAGCTGAAGAACAGAGCCAGCCAGCAGCTGCCCCTGCCCTCCCTTTTACCTGCCTCCCTTTCCCCTGGGCCCAGCCAAACCCTTCGTCTTCTCAAGCACCCAGTAAGTCCCAGCAGTCGGGTTTCACCACAACCAATGGGGAAAATTCTACAGGTGAGAAGGAACAAAAGGAAGGACCCCTAACCCCCAACAGGTTCCAAGCTTTGGAGCAGCACTGGGAAGGTGAAGGATTTGTGGGGGTGAAAATGAAGCTTCTACACTTCTGGTTGTCAAATGCCAGCATATTCTCCAGAGTGATCTTGCTGTGCAGGAGGCAGAGTGCAGAGTAGTGAAATTCTGGGTCTTGGGTGTTGGCTCTCTCTCTCTCTCCTGCAGCATCTCCATCATGTAGCTTCTGCCCCAAATCTGCCGACTTCCCAATGGTTGTAAGAATCCTGTGGGGATCTGCAGGACATTTGTGAGAGGTGTGCAGCATAAATCAACTGATAACAGACTTTTATTGCATAAAACCAGAGAAATGTCTTTAGCACTACTAATTACTACATTAGGTCCTTTTAGTTTACTTTCCTATCTCTGTTAAGGCCTGGCACCAAATGCTGCAGAGAAAGTCATGCAATAAATGTAGTAGTATGATCTCCCAAATAAATCAATGTCTCAGGTTCTTAGCATTTTGAGACTTCACTTAGCCTTCACTAACTTAGTTTAACACCTCATTCCAAATTACTGTTGTTACTTACAAAAACCTTTCATGTTCTTGGTGCTTACATAAACAAACAATTTCTTCTTAACCTTCATTATGCTTAATTAAGGAAGTGCAGGTGTTCTTGAAATAGTTCTTAAATATATTTGCCTTATTCTTAGATTGCTGCTTAATCACTTTAAAAAAATGTGTTTCCTCTTTGGCTTATACACCCTTTTTGTACTAATTTGCTTTTTTGTCTGGTTGATTTTTAGATTATGACATTGTACCAAAAAACAAAATGTCACCATGCTGTTGAAAACTGAATAGCTCATCTTCAACCCTGTAGTAAACAGTTTAATTACTGTGAAAACTGAATTACTGCTCTCTAAAATTGTTCAGTTGTTGCTTCTGAACTGGTCCTTTTTTTTCCCTAAATAATTCAATGCTTAAGTTTCTTGAAATGAGTAGCATAGACCAACTGGCCGTGATTCAGTAGAGTTCTGTAACTTGTCATGCATTCTTGAACTGAAAGGTGAATTTTCAAGATTAATTTGAGACCTAAAAAGATGGCAGTTGGACTGCCTGGTTGGTGGATGCTCTCAAATCAGCTGTATCAGTCCTGGGAGATGAGGCCAGGTCAAAGAAAAAAGTCTGTTAACTTTTGAGTAGTACATACCCTGTAGGTATGAACCTACACGTACTCACAGTACCTGCATGTACTCCCACTTGTGCAGCTGGGGGTCTTCTCATGCAGGTCAAGAGACTGACATTTATTTTCCTGATAGGGCACATTTTTTTATTTTTACTCAGCAGCAGGAAGGAAAATCACAGATTCAGTCAGTTCATTATGGAGTAAGTCCAGTGCTGCCCCAGGAAGCTGGGGACAAAGGGTCAGAAAGAGGGAATGGGTGGCCATCTCTTGGGGCCAGGGACTGTGGGATTTTTGTTTCCAACACATGGTTTCCACAATGCACCTAAAAGATTATGAACTACTTCCAGTCCAAACTGATAAGTTCAAGATCAAACAATAACTTAGAGAACCAGCCTTCCTTCCTTCCTTCCTTCCTTCCTTCCTTCCTTCCTTCCTTCCTTCCTTCCTTCCTTCCTTCCTTCCTTCCTTCCTTCCTTCCTTCCTTCCTTCCTTCCTTCCTTCCTTCCTTCCTTCCTTCCTTCCTTCCTTCCTTCCTTCCTTCCTTCCTTCCTTCCTTCCTTCCTTCCTTCCTTCCTTCCTTCCTTCCTTCCTTCCTTCCTTCCTTCCTTCCTTCCTTCCTTCCTTCCTTCCTTCCTTCCTTCCTTCCTTCCTTCCTTCCTTCCTTCCTTCCTTCCTTCCTTCCTTCCTTCCTTCCTTCCTTCCTTCCTTCCTTCCTTCCTTCCTTCCTTCCTTCCTTCCTTCCTTCCTTCCTTCCTTCCTTCCTTCCTTCCTTCCTTCCTTCCTTCCTTCCTTCCTTCCTTCCTTCCTTCCTTCCTTCCTTCCTTCCTTCCTTCCTTCCTTCCTTCCTTCCTTCCTTCCTTCCTTCCTTCCCTTCCTCCCATCCATCAGCCACTGTTTTTATTGATGATATTTCCCTAATCAGGGATTTCTTGTTAGTGAATAGTATTCCCAGCTGTAAGCTGACCTGTCAATACCTGTACCAGAAATTATCCCTGACACACTCCAGAAATCTCCCAGGTTGTTTGCATCACTCTGTGCTGCCCTTCCTATGGGTGTCAGGGAGATAGACACAAGTGGACCCAGCACTTGTGATCCAGGGATTTCCCTGGGTCTTTTAAAGGAGGTCTCTGTTCTTAGAACTATACCTGATTCTTCAGGAATTGAGGGTGAGGATTCCTGGGTAAAAGTAAACTCAGGCTGGACACACTAGCCTGAGAGACTTCATGGCTGTGAGTTTTATGTCTTGTTTGAAAGAGCTGGCTTATAAATTCCTCCCTCAGATCACTTCAGAACCTAGCTCAAGTATTTTTAATATTTAGATTTCTTTGAATTATGGGTAGTCTGTGAAAACTGGAGCATGGCAGCTAATAAACTTAGGAATTCGACAGTACTTCAACCCAAAATAGTTTCCTGTGATATTGTGTATGTCAAACTCTTCAGGCTTGGCTTTTATTTAGAATTTCATAATGTTGCAGTATATATAACTCTTTCAGGCATTTCAAGGTGGCATGTTTTGCCTTGTTGTAGTATGCTAGGCAGCTCCCTAAACAGCAACAGGTCTCCTTGTTTACTACTTTTACTCTAATGGATCCTGTAACTGGGTTCTCTCAGAATGAAGAAGTCTATAAAGGATGGGAAGCTCAGTCAGAAAGAGGAGGGGAAAGTGAAACTCATCATTTCCTGTGGCTTTTCTGCAGCACTTGGGAGCCCAGAGTTTCCCAGACCCACTCACTCATGCTGTGCAGGGGAGATGTGATTGTATAGCTGGGGGCAGGAGAAGTGGATGGAAAAGAAAACATTTTGGTGAGATGGGTAGGAGTCATAGCATGTAGTAATCTCTGTGGTTTGTATTTGACAGGCTTTTAGGAATTCTAATCTCACATGGAGTGTTAGCTTGTTAAAGGCCACCACATTGGGCAGAGGGGGAAGTTGGATAAATTACATTTTCTGCCAGGACTTCAGGCCTATAAGAGCTTAGTACATAAATCACATTTATCTCCTAGAAAGCTGTTTTTTGATTGCTCTGGATAATGGGGTTTGTGCATTCCAGATTTCTCAGCAGCACAGAGCACAGCAAACTGCTTTGATTAGGACAGACTCGGGCATTTCCTATCTTGTGCTCACCTCTTTTTCACTGCCAGCTCCCTGTTTTCTGCTTCTGCTTCTTCTGTGTCTGCACAGGAAACCTCCCCACCCCAGAACCACTAAACATTGTGGTGTGTTGTGAAACTCCCTCTTCGTAGTGAGTGCTGCCAAATACCATTTGATAAACAATAATGGCAAAACAGTATGCAGTGGGTTGAAAATTGTAAATATATGATGGCCTTGATGACTGAAGCTGTTTGGATTATGTCATATATAATGTATAATATATAAGGACTGTTTCAGAGCCCTGACAAGCTGTAGTGGTGCCTGTGAACTGGAAGCTTTGGAAGTGTGAGTTTTGGAAACTCTTCTTTCAGTGCCACGTGAATATTTGTGATGAAAGCCAGGTTTATGTTCCTTGATTACACTGGAAAATTTTTTCTTGTGGGTCAGGGAAGTTCTGTCAGCTCTTTTTAGAGTCTGGAATAGCTCAGATGCTAAACCTCCTCATGTCCTGTGGAAGCAGCTGTTAATAGAAATGCGGATTACATGTTCAGATGAAACAAGGAGTGTTTAGATCCCCACTGATTAAGTCTGACCCAGGAAATTCCCAGTGTTTTACACATCCTGGAATCCAAGTGGATGTTTGTGGTGAGCAGGGAATTGGTGCTGTGACTGTCCAGAGGGACTTGGCTCGGGTTAGGTTGCCAGTGAAGGAGTGGAGTGACTCAGAAATAAGATGATGTGGGACAAAACTCAGAAATTATCTCCTGGACTATTCCCCACCTCCTCTTAGAGGCTCAGACTGAAAGAACCTGAAGTTTCTTTGCCACAGTGAGCATTGGACAGGAGGTTTGAGAATGTTTTAAGTAATCACAAGAGGCATTTTACAGAGAGGTGTTAGCAAGCTGGCAGCACTGTTGAGACCAAATAGCAATAGATTACTTCTGCATCAGCGTTTTGTCCTTTCTAATGTGGAGCTAGCAGGACTAAGGCAGTATCACTTTATTTATTATTTATAATTTATTATTAATCTCAGTATCTTGTTACTGAGATACATTCAGAAAGAAAAAAAAAATCACTTTCCTGAGTGCAAAATGGAGCTTTGACTATCTCAAATCAATTAATACAACACACAGCTGTCACTCAGCCACTGGGAATGGAAGTAGGAGAGTAGCAAAAAGACATCCTGTGATCCAGCATTTGCTTCTGCTTTTGTTTCATCATAACAGTCTTTCATGATCACCAAAAAACTTGATTTTTGGGTTTCACTGGGCATATAGGAGAGAAAGATGTGAAGAGAGACAGGGTGTATGGCCTCTTGTTCTCGGAACAGTTGTCTGGAGATGATTTGTGAAAGCATCTCAGCTGATCTTTCCTGTAAGAACAGACTCGTTTCAACCCAGAGCTGGTGAGATCTTATTTCATTTCTGTGTGTCTCATTTAAGTAAAGAGGCAGAAAAATGCAACTATGATGGAGTTCAGTATGAGAGCAAGATGACCACCATTTAACCTTTGTCTGTCGCTCCACTGAAAGAGACTTGAAAAGACTTGGAATTGGGAGTTTCTAATAAAAAGAGGTTCTAATTTGGATAGGTCTTTATTTTAATCTACTTAGTGCCTTTAGTAAAGTGTTTGCATCAATGAAGCTGATTTTATAGCACCTAGCACTCGGGCAAGATTTGAAATTAGCAAAATTTCAAAAATTAAGCTTTTACCTGCAGAGGAATTGGAAGTTCAAGGTGTGTTTCAGATAAATGGTTCTTTTAATCTGTGATAATTTTACCGTTCTTGTTTATCTGTTAGAAGCCATCTGAAGGACCACTGAATTCAGTTCAGTTCAGAAATATCTCTGGATCCTCAGCCAGCTGATGGTCAGCTGTTCACAGAAGTGATGGTGGTTGCAGCAGCCAGGGCTGTAAGTGAAGTCTAGTGTCAGTGCTTGGTGATGCATTAAATCCTGGCTTTCATCCAAAATCAGACTATTACAGCTTAACTAGTGTGTAATTCTGGGTGTACAGAAGCAACAAAGAGCACACTGTTTTGTCAGTGTCCATTTCAAGGAAGCTAAAGCAAGGCATTTTTTGGCATTTATGGATTATTTTCCCCTTTTCAGTCAGTAAGAAATGTGATATAACTGGAATCTTGAATCATAATCTGTCATGGTTGGACCTCTTTTCTGGTTTGGCCGGGTCAGCTGTGGCAGAATGAATCGGGACAAGTACAATGGAATGCCCAAAGATAGATTTTAATGTTCACAGAGAACAGCATGGTCTGAGGGGCAGCATCCAAAGACCCGGGGACGTGGGTAACCTCACAATGTAAAGGGGTATCAGGGCAAAGGTCCAATTACAAACACACATCAGGGACATGACCTATTATGGAATTACTCCATTAGCATCCCCCCAGCACCCTGCCTCCCAAAGTGTCAGGTTTATTTTCTCTGTGTTAGGAACCAGGTCCAAGGTTTTATCTCTGCCAGCTAATTTGGTTCCCACACCTGCCCCAGTCTTTGAATTGAAAGACCTTCAGTAAAGATTTCTGAAAAACCATTAACAGACAACTTAAAAACCAGGGTAGCAACATAAACATAACAATAACTACAAAAATCAGTAAACCTGTCTTGACTAAAGATAGAGTCCAACTAGGTAAGTTCCATTTTTCTGAATAGTCCATTGAACCACTCACTCTCATCTTCTATGTGCAATTTCTTGACTCCTTCCCTGAGAATTTGGATACTTTTGTGTATGGACTCACTTTGATCTGAAAGATTCATGCAGCACATGCCTCTGAAATCCTCACAACCGTGTCCTTGGGCTAATAGCAGGAAATCTCTTGCAGCTCCATTCTGCAGGGTGGCATGCCTGATACCATCAACATCTGTCAATAGCTCAGTCAGCATTGGTTTGCCTACTCAGCCAACACCCTAGATTGCCCAACATTTTTAAAGATTTTGCTGCAGCAACCCTAGGTGCCAATATTGAGGCTGCTATTCTCTGTCCTTTGCTCCAAAAGTCAAATCCATCTTTGCAATCAGATTTGAATTGATGGATGAATCTCTTATGCCTAATTTTTTTTGTCATGAATTATGGCAGTCTCAGATGCTAGCACAGTCTACATGGTCCCCCCTTTAATGTGTGATGGTGTGCCAGGCCATGCTCTGTCCCTGCAAATAAGAAATGTCCCAGATGGTGACTGTAACAGGGAATCACTGGACTAGGATGGGCACAGCAAACAGGAGTCCTTCAGGAGTCATGTCTGGTGGAATAACCAGTGGATAGGACTTAAAAATTAATAATGCTTAGAGAGCTAAGAAATTGGTGGAATTAATCAGCAGCAGATAGAAGGTAACAACATCCACAAGCTTCAATGTGTCTTTTCAGCAGGTTCTTCCCGGGGTTCCTCCCCTTGAGCTTCTTGGTGTTCCTGTAGAGGCTGCAGGCATGGCTTGTTATTCTGCTGGAATCCTAAAGTGAGATCCTTTATCTGAAGCATATCCCTTTTCCCAGGAAATTAGTAGGAAAGGCCCTAAAATTTTGCTGGTTTCTTTCTAGATCTTTAATTAGGACCGGTGGTCTCTCTGTGCTTGTATTGTAGTGAAAAAATGTCTAATAATTATGGGGTTAGGCTCCATAAATGAGCTGTTCAAGAAATTAAAAAAAATATGTAGCCTTACTGAGCTTCCCTGTAGTTGACAAGGTCTTCATTCCCCCTTTTTCTTGTTTTCTTTAAAAAAGAATAATCATCAACATGAAACTGAACAGAATAAACATTAACTCTAGCATGATCTAAGTCTCCATTTCCCACAGCCTAAGATTAAAATTATCCTCCTAGGCCAATGGGGTGGTCCCAACCAAACTTGTTTCTTCTTCCTTCTGTTGGACTAAAAACAATGAATGTAAAGAATTCTTAAAAACTTTTAACATGCAACTTAACAAACATGGTAACAACGCTAACATAACAACAACTAACAATATTAACAAACTTGTAAACTTAAAAGCTGTTATCTAACTGCACAAACACTTTCTCTGCTAAACCAAATCATTATCTCTTTGTTTGCTTTCTTTTCAGGACTTTTTCATATTTCAGTGAAGTTGCCTTGGGCTTTACTCTGCATGTTTAGTAGGTTTCTTGTTAGTGTTGTTTCAGTATCTTTCTAAGCTTTTAGAGCATTATTTGTACCCTTGACTGGTTTGCCTAGATTTGTTATTTTGCCAGATAAACTGGAAATAACGAACAACTCCCATCCTTGAATAATATGTTCACACAATTTTTAAATGACTGAGAACAAACCTTAATTTTAGATGTGGAAATCCCATAAATAAATCCATTAAATTTGTGGAAGAGGAAAATAAGATCTTAATTTTTCTTTTGAGGGTAAAAACAACCCGGAAAGTTGCTGGGAATTTTATACAGGAAAAATTGTGAAGTTAAATCAAGATCCTTAAATATAACACAGTATTAGACATTCAAGGCACACTTGAAAGGACAATGTTTTAGCACTGCTGATTACAACAGAAACCAATGCCAGAAGCTTTTGTCGTGACTGAGGTTTGAAAGTTTTACTAAGGGGGGTTTTAAAAATGTTTCTCAACTCCGTGGCATTCACTGGGCTCCCTTCCCAGCGCCCCTGGCCCTCCCCAGCGCTTCCCCCTGACCCACAGCACAGGGATGCTCAGAATTAACTGAGCACAGAAATAACTTCTGTGTCTTTACTGACTGGGACTTGAGGCAAACCAGTCAAAATTATTAAACATTAACTGCAAACTGAAGTCAGACTGCAAAGTTTGTTAACTTAAGGTGAAGAATAAGTAGTTTGGGAGTTTTATTAAAGTTTTGTGGGTGAATTCAGGTTAAGACCTCAGTGCTGAGGCTGCCTTTTGCTTAATGATCTGCCTGGTGTCCAATTACAGCTGAAATCTGAGGGGCTTGAAGTGAGATTCTCCTCCTTCTTTCACAAGAAGGGATTTTTCCCCTAAGTGCTCTTGGATCTGAGGGCCTCCAGTGCCTTTTCAATCCCACTGTTAAATCCTCTCACACACAGGTCTTCTCTGAATTGGAGAGAACTTTGAATCAAAAGCAGATTTTTTATGTTGTTCGAGTGATGGGATGATTGCAGTGAACTGGGATTCCTGGCTAAAAGCTGCTGCAGTTCTGCAAATTCTATCATAACATTTATGCTGTACATTTTAATCAAACTCAGCAAACAATTCAGTCTCCCTGATCCTGCAAAGTATCCTGCTATAGGTTTGTATTTGAATCCAGTCTGCTTTTAAATGAAGATTTTCCTATTAAGCTTTTCGTGCTTTGTAACTTCGGGGTTTGGATCAGAAAGGCTTTTAATAATTATTCTTTTCTGACAGAGAACACACATGAGTGCACAAGATTTTTGTGTTCATACACACAGCTTCATTCTTGAATGAATGGCCTTGCCCATCTGTGGCCCTTTCAGGAGACCTCTGCTGCTTTTCATAATAGGTTTATTAGTGAAGGATTCAGTGGGAACTGAAAAAAGGTATTTTAGGGCATGAGAAAGAGTAGGAATATGTATTTTATCTAATAAATAGGGCGGGAGTTGTATGAAGAGATGTTCCTTAGCTCTTTAGTCTACCCTGGCTAAGAAAAGATTCATTCATAAATAAATAGAACACTCCCTAGATAGTTTTCCACTAAGTTATTTGGGGATTTCTTTGTGCTTTTTGCTCAGATCAGACTTCCAGGGGAGGTGTGAGTTGCAGAATTTCACTAGAAAATTTTAATTTTGTTACACAGTTTTGTAACAAATGGTTCCAGTCTCTTTGGCATTACTTTCAAATATCTGAGGAACATATATGATAATGTAATATTGCACTGTAATGGTGGAATTCTTCAGTGTGTGTTTTACAAACATCCATGAGCATCACCCTTCCTAGTGCCATTTAGACTTTGGAAAGATGGGATATTCTGGACCTTTAGAGCTTTTCATCATTCTGTATTTTAGGGTATTAATTGCTGAGTTTGCTGTGGTACAGAATTTTCAGGACAACCTTCAAGCACCTCACCAGCTCTCCAATTTCTACTCAGGCTGAGTAGTATTTTTGGGAAATGAAGGAGTAAGAGGATATGGAATTTCAGTGGGGACACTAACGAGTACAGCCTCTCTCTATATATATATATATCTTCATCATACTGGAATGAATCAAGCTGGCCTTCAGTTAGGAAGCAGGCTCTTAATACTGCTGAAAATGTAGCACAAGGACATTCAGTAACTAAAGAGAGGTACCAGAATTTCCATACCTAAGTATGGTTGTATATATGTAAATATGTATGTAACTGTGGGGTTTTAGGAGGCCTGCTCTTCATAAACAACATTTATAAATAACTGAATATTTATGTACCTCGGATCAGATTTTCAAAGGAGCTTATCTTATTTCTGTATGTGCCAGTTTTTTATCTATTAAAATGGGCTATAATAGGATGGAGTTACTTTTGCCGAATCTTGGTTTTGCTTCTGCGTCAGTCTGAATGAAAATTTAGATCTATTTTTTTTTTTTTCTGTCTATTTCTAAGTCATTCTGAAATAAAAGCAGGTTTTCTGGCTCTTCTGTAAGTAAAAAGGAGTCCCATGGTTCATGTGCTGGCTGGGAAGTGTGGCAGGAACACGGATGTAAGGGGAGATGATTAACAAAGGTGTGACAAGACTCCAATTAATACTGCTTACTCTTTTGTTCCCTTCTCCAGGAAGCTGCTGGAAGAATGCTGTGACCCTGGGCGGCTCTTTGCTATGACAAAGATGAATTCCCCCATGGGAAAGAACCTCTGGTTTGATGGGGAATTTTTATATTCTGTCACAATTGACAATGCAACTTATTCTCTCTTCCCACAGGTTAGTAACCATGTTTAATTTCCATTTTAAGTATGAAAATACTAAATGGTAACATGATATAAATGAGTATAAATACAGTGAAGGGTCATCAAGGAATTTTATCTTAATTTCTCGATACCAAACAGCATCTGCTTTTTTCCACACTTGGAAAAATTTGGTTGTATGAATGTTAATACTTCCCTGGCTGTTTTTTTGGGATGTACACAAAGGCTGAAATTGGGTCACCTGTCTTGATTTTTAAAATGTTTAGTTCTGGCTATTTTAAGAGGGTGATTTCTGCATTTCAGTCAGGGGTCACAGTCACAGTGAGCCTGATCCCTCACCTACAATTGCTTCAGTTCAGAGCTGTGTAGCCAAGATGGGACGGTGCTCTGTGTGAAACTGTCCCAAGTTATTTCCAGATAAATGAAGTTCATTGATGGCAAACAGCGTAAGCCCAGCTTGACTTTGTTTATTCTTGCTGTATTTTTGAATGTTGGAAGTTGTTGGTTATTAATGTCTGTCAAAGGTGCTTTCAGTTAAGTGCAGGGTTTTTGAGAGCTGAAAATCTGTAATACTGATCTAGGCTGCTTCTTGTATTTTTAAATAATACAGGAACTGATACTAAATAGTGAGTTTGTTATATTGAATTTTGTATGTTGAGTACAAATATTTTATGTGGCTACACACTTAAAGCCAAACTTCTGGCTTTATTAATTGATTTACATGCTACTTTAATCAGTCAAATTCAAGATAATAGGGATTTATTCAGCCTCCCAGTGTTGAGTCATTCACGCAGGGCTTCTCATTTGTTGCTGTTTCAGTTAAATGTGTAGCAGAGTTCTTACTTGATAACTTCATCCTGAAAATAAAACATCAAAGAAGTTTTAGGGTTTGTTTTTGGGTTTTTTTTAATAGTTTTTAGATCTCAAAAACAAAATTATCACTTTGAATGAGTTTGTTTTAATGGAGAGGGAGTGAGGGGAAGCTGCAGTGTGGAGCAGAGGAGATGGGAGCAGCCCCTGTGCTGACAGGATCCAGAGGAGCTCTGTTAGAGCTGTGTGTTGTTCAGGATGCCAGCTCCTCTCTCTTGTGGCTTGTGCCTGTTGCCATCAGCTGGATGATGGATGGACCTCTGCCTCCCCCAGCCTGCTCCTGCCTTTTGTGTCCCAGCAAGCTCACAAACAAGGAGATGCTGAAACCTGCCTGGCAAGTGGCTTTTTCCTGCAGTACAGCTGGAAAGGGCTTTCTCAGCTGGACCCAACTCTTCTGGAGGCTGAGAGAAAATTCATGGTGTGTTGCAGAGCAGTAGCTGTAAGTCTTGTTCATGATGATTAGTGTGATTTGCTGCTACAGTATTGCACTGTTTATTGGAGAAAACCAGAATCCTTGGCAGAGCTGTGAACTTTGTACCACAAAGATACTGGCAACAGGTGCTGGAAGTATGCTTGTCCTTTCCAAGGTTTCAGGAAAGCCCCACCTGGGCTGGCAGAAGGAGATCACAATTTCACAAGGAAATCAAAAAGGAGTTTTGTGATGGATTTGGGTTTTTTTTTAATTAAAACCTAGCACTCTGCTTGGCTGAAGTGGTGTCCTACGTCCTTTCACAGCAAAGAGCAGCATGCTGGATGGGTTCCTTCACAGAGCTTAGAGAGAAGTCAGTCTTTGCAACTCCAAGATTCCCAGGATCCTAAGACCTGTCCTAAAAGTTCATCAGTTGGCCAGATCAGTAGTAAAGATCTGGTAAATCCTGAAGAGAGGAACTCCTGGGGGACAATATGAGCTAAGCAGCTGGGACTTCAGTGTCCTCAGACTTGTCAAGCATGCTGGAAAGGGGGTGGGGAGATGCTGCTCTAGGTTTGGTGGTGGAAAAAGGGAATTTTCATCTTGTTCCAGCCCTAGAATGCTATCCCTTTAATGAGGTGATGGGCAGTTTGTTTCTGACAAATGCTACTCACTACTGCTCCTTCTTTCCTTGCAAGTACCACTGCCTCTGATTTTATGTGTTATTGTTATATATGCATTTTACCCAGAGGAATTTTGTAGGCCCTTATCAGACAAAATCCTGGTACGCTTAAAAGCTAAGGAGGATTTATTTGCAGTCAATCTTTAAACACATTTTTCTACTTCTTTCTTTGTTTCAAGCCTAAATTTTAGGCTTTTAAATATTACTAGCCTAAATTTTTCAGGCTCCTGCTTTGAAGAGTGGTGTCTATTATTAGCTTGCTTGCAAGCAATTTTCCTGAAGATGAATATTCCATTCCGAAGTATCCAGAAGCTTAAAACAACTCAAAAAATATGGTTAATACTCTGAAATGCCATGGGGATGTAACAGGAATGTAAAGGGCCACAGCTATGTCAACATAATCAAATATTTCCTGTGGAATAAATAAAAATGGCTCTATCCATATTGCTGGGCTTGAGCAGTTTGGTGATTTCAGAAGATTTCTCAGTCCTGAACCAGGGACTAACTTACAGGATAATGTAACTCAAAACTAAATAGGGAACTTGTATTTCATGTTATATAAAAATATGTCCAAAATTACCATGTAAAATGTCACTTTTTTCTGAATGTGAGCAATACAAAATAGAATAGTTTTTCTTCTGAGCAGTCTGTAGATAAAATTCTTACAGCTGGGTCAGCATTTTCTGACAGAGTGCTTTTCCACTAAAAATGCTTTATCATGGAAATATAAATTTAGTATCAGTTCATTAGTTTTCCAATTTTTCTTTGAAGTAAAGAGGTTAAAGGGTTTTGGTGGTGTTATGACATTTCATTTTAACTTTTTTTTTTTTTTAATGTAATACTTCAGCTGTTGGGGTTTCTTTTCATCAGCTCTGTTGCTGCCTCTTTTTTCCTTAGACTTTGAGTGATTATATTGCTCCTTTTATTTTTTCAAGTTTTAGACCCACCGAGGGAGAAATTTGCAAAAGAGAAAAGCTTTTATGTGGAAACAGTAATTCAGTGCTCCATTTCAGTTTATGAGGACAGAATTTGATGTTGCAGAGTTTTGCATGAACCAGTAATTCCACATGCTGGAAGCAGTTCCTCTTAGTCCATCCCTCTGTGTCATTTTACCCCTTGAAGTTGAGAATTAAAATTTTTGGAAGCAGAAAATGAGATATTGCAGTGACTGCAGCATCTTTCCCCTCCTGCAGAGAAACTGGTTAATACTCAGCAGTCAGGATAATAATCAGGAGAAGGCAGGCTCTCCAGTAAAGGTCATGGGTAGCCTGTAAATGTATCTGTCATCCCTGTGGAGCTTCATTAAACACAGATCTGTGTGTGTTGGTGAGTGTCCAGCACTGCTGGCCCTGGTGGGACACACAATTCCCACAGGGTGCAAACTCAGCCATCAGCTCTGGTCCTGCAGGATTGCACTGAGCCACAACGTGAGGCATGACTGGCACTTCCCACCCTTCACCAGCTGACTGGAATGGGAGAAACCAGCCTTCCATATATTCCTGCAGTCATTTTTAGCTGCTCTGAGTAAGCAGGATGTGACCACAAGAATAGCTGGGATGTAACTTGAAACCATATGAGGGGAACATGAACTGGCACTCATCTGCTTTGGAGTTGCAATGCATCAAGCCCCAGTTTCAGATGTTTTTTTGAAATAATTTTTCACTCCTTACTATCTTTTTCCTCCTCAGTGTTGCAAAACCAAATTTCAGACTATCTTTAGCACTAGGGAGGAAAAAGCTGCTCACCACAACAGTTAGTTTTTTTGTGCAAATACCTGATTTTCCCTATAGCAAGGAAGAACTGAAGTAAATTTCTGAGGTCACCTTTCTCCATCCCCTAAGAGGTTAAAAACCCCAGTTAAATCTAATGTAACTTTTCACTCTGCCATGTATTGTTTTGGAGGGTAAAGGAGTGAATACATTTCAAAAGACATTCCAAATATTAAACTTCAACTTTTTAATCTGGCAAAATAAAACAATTAATTGAAAAAAATCTCTGGTTTAATTGTGTTTCACTTGAAGCAGCTAGACACTTTTGGTACCAGTAAATTATTTTAAATTACTAAAATATAATTCCTCAGCTGCTCAAATCCATTGTCAAGTTTCACTTGCAGAAGCTGTCAGTTACAAGAGTGGCTGAGCTTCTCACAAATAGTCATCACAAATGGTGTTGGAGAAATCCAAAAGAAATAACTAACAACCACAAAAAAAACTTGGGAAATGTGGCATCTGTTTCTGAGTACTTTGTGATCAGGAGAAAGATTATTTTCCTAATCTAAACAATTCCTAATTGTTTTCCTAATCACACATATCACATAAATATTTATTTGAAGTTTAAATTCCCACAAAGGCAGAGAAAATGTTGCTCTAATTGTAAATATAAAATGGAGATATTTTCTGACATTTTCTGGATTTTCTGAATGCTGTATTGGGTAACAGTGTATTATTTGATGATTGTGCTCTGTGATTTGTGCTTTTCATTCAGGGTACCTATTAAATTTTGGGAGCTAATTTGGTTTTTCTTGATTGCTCACAACAACTTTCATTTAGCCAGAGATTTTGTATCATCCTGCTGGTGCTGTTTCAAAGCACATTCCCTGCTCTTACAGTTACAGCCTGCAGCAAGCAGAATAATTTGTAATTATTTCAGGAAAAGAAAAAAATCAGGTTGGGAAGGGGAGTTTGGTGTAGAGTCTGCAGCTTTTTCCCTTACAGCATGGTAAGAATAACAGGAAAACCATCCAGAGGAAGGAAGTGACACTTTGGTTCTAGCAGAGGTTGAGGTGTAGGAGCAGCAGGTTCTGGGAAGGGTTAGATGGGAGCCAGCTGCTCTGCAGATCCAGGGTGGAAAGTCAAGGTAGAGCTGTGTAAAAATGTCAACACCTTTATGAGGACAGCGTTTCCTGCCTGAGGGAAAGTGCTCTGTTCTGCTGGACTGATTTTAGACCTAGGCAGTCCAAAAATTGTCTGTAAAATGGGAAACAACCTGAAGCAATGTGGGCTAGGATCTGATGGGCTGCAGTGCTGCCAGGAGGCAGGAATTACTGCCCTTCCTGTTGATTTTTGATGTGCTCTGTTAATTTTTTGGTAGCAGTATACTCTGTTCTCAGTCACACTCTATAATTAATAGCTGCTTGGAGAAATACAGTGAAATATTTGCTATCATTTGTTACATCTTTTCTTGATGTCTTGGAAATGGATGTAAATTTTAGGTACATTCTATTAATCAGCTTTTAGGTACATTCTATTAATCAGCTTTTATTTCTATTTCAAATAATTCTGTTATCTAAACAGTACTTCCTTGTCTGCCTTTGTATTTAGTTAGGGTTTAAGGAAATTTCTTGGTTCTTTCCCTTTTGGTCCTTTCATTTTTTTCTCTTCATTTTTTTTCCTGCTCCCTACACCTACTTTAATATGCAAACTGTTCTTGATTGGGGATACATATATTGACTGAAAATGAAAATGTGATAAACATCAATTATTGGACATGTGGAAAACATTGTACACTAAAAGGTGAAGAGGTATTTAAATATTTTGAAATAAAAGTTATGTTTTGGGAAAGCAACTAATATATCTGTTATTTTTCAAGCAGTTGTATTTTACAGTGCCTTTCATAAACTGGGAGATGCAATGCTATATGTAGAGACCTGATAAATTGCACTCTTTTGGAGCATGAGTCTTCCCTTTGATGCCTTAAGAGGCTACCTAGAACAGAGACAGCGTTAAAGGAATTAAATAGGTATTTATTAAAATACCCTTCAAAAATACACCTTGGGCAGTACAAGAGCCTGGCTGAGGCTACACCCAGGATGGACAATGGGTCACACGTTTTCTCACTTTTATAAATTTAGGTCTATTTACATATTGGGGTTAATTGAACAATTTCAGCTTCAGGTTATGAAGTCCCATCCTCTCATTTTGCTCTCCTCAATACGCTGTTGTTTATATTTTTTGGGCCTGAAGCTGCAATGATGTCCTTGGTTCTCCAGCTGGAGAAAGATTGTTTTGTCTAACTAATCTGTGAGGAGAACTTGCTAACACTTTATATGAAGTTTGGAGTTATATACTAACACAATACAGCATCTGGATAATATGAAAGCTAAAACTTAAGGCATAACCTTCAGTCCTGGATAATCTCTAGCCATTGGCATCAGGGTGATCAAAACAAAAAAATGTGGCTTAATATTTAGCTAAGAGAAACCCCTACCTTCACTATGATTCCATCCTTACTAATTAAGAACTCTTTAATTGGACCAGTTTGTGTGGCACGTTAGGAAAGCTGTAATAGACCATCCTCTGCTCTGGCTGGTCAGTTAAGCAAGAGCCACAGTGCTTCTGAAACTGCTCATTAGAGACGAGATGCAAACACACCTGATGGTGAAAATCAAATTCATGCTAAAAAACTTGGACTGGACTGTGTCTAGTTTGAAGTAATTAAATGAAGGATGGGAAACATGCCCTTGTTGAAGTGAGCTGAGTCAGACCAAGGAGTTGCTTTCTGTCCCCTGTTGATGTGGGTTTTGGTCAGCCTTGGCTTGCTCAGTGTCTCCAGCCAAGCAGCTCAGCCAGACTGCCTTGGGTGAGCTGATTTTTGTGGATTTTATCTGCTATGATGTGTTACATTGGGGTCTCAGTTTTGGACGGGCACACCACACACCGCGGATCACGCGACACAGCCGCAGTTTATTGATGGACACACCCGTTATAGGGGTTCAAAATTCCCATGATTCAACATCTGATTGGGTGAGGTCTCAACACCACCCAGCTCATTGGCCAATGATTCATTCCTGCATTCAGGATTGAATGGGATTGGCTGGGATCCCCTGTTTGAATTCGAATCCAGCCAATCATTGCCTCACCCGGGGACGTGTTCACTTCTAGGCTGGCCCAGTTTGGGGGTTTGGCCAAAAACCCAGTTTGGCCAAATTTATCTGTGCGGCTTCACAGCAGCTGCAGCTCTCACAATAATGCACATGCCAGATGGGCTTTGTCTCACTCCATGTAAACACATAAACAGATGCTGACCTTCCCAGTTGTGACAGAGAGAGGGGGAAAGACTGGATGTGGCTGCAAAGTGTCATTTTCAGTTGAGTTCAGCTGAGTTGTCAGTTTTGCAGGCAGAGAGAGGATCACCTGCTCTGACTCAGCCTTTGTGTTTCAAATCCAAAGCGACTGAGCATCCATCACTCTCTTTCCTAGGTAATACGAGAGCTCGTGTTTCTACTCATTGGCTGCACAACTGAAATGTTCTCCCTGAAGTATAATTTTTACAGTACCTACAGGTCAGAACTACAAATGTTCTGCTGTGGGATTGCAAAGTACAGAGCAAAAAGGCTGAACTCGAAGAGGAAATGGGAAACACAAGCAAAGGGACAGAGAGGCCCTGGGAATTTTATGAGCTTTTTTTATCAATGTTCATTAGCTTTATGATGACATAAACTTGCTACTTTGGAAGCAGGAACTGTTACAAGCAAAAGAATAATTAAAGGCAGTGGGCACACATGAGAAGTTATAGGGACACCAGAATTGTGATGTCTGTAAGTGACTTCAGCTGCCTGGCTGGGGGTGTAAAAATAGAAATAAGGGTAGGTCCTAATCTGCCCAAAGGCAACACGGTTAGGTTTGCTTTGTTTGTTTTAATGTAGTTTTATATAACTGATAAGATGCTAAAAGGATAGTGTTCCTTCATGCAGAGGTTTTACTGGCAGTGAACTTGTTTATATTCCAAGACTTCCACCTACAGGTGCAGTGAAAGAAAGGTGCTTTTCTTTCTTGAAAAAGCTTTATCCTTTATATGCTGTCCACGTGTTGGCCTTTCATTTTATTTATTTATTATTTTTACTAAAATTCATGTTATACAGTTTAAAGATGTTTTACTGTATACATGACTATATATTTGAATTATTCTGTGATCAGCACATTATATTAATTTTCTCTCTGCAGTAGTTGGCTTTTTTGGTAAGATACTTATTATAAAAGGCTTAATACCTGTACTGTCTTATTTGAGGCTTAAGTTTGGGTCCATTTCATACCCTGCTCTTACCACCCCAGCATGGTCCTGCTTGAGCAGGGAGGTGGGAGCAGGTGATCCACTGTGGGCCACTCTTACTTCAGTCAGGAAGTGAATCTGCAACCTAGAGCAGGACTCCAGTGGAATTAAGTTATATGAAATGCATTTTATGTTTGGTTTTCCATATCTGAAGGATGGGTTTTAAATGCCTGTGTGAGGTTTTGGCACATTCTGTATTTGCATGATCTAAGTCACTGTACTTCTAGTCTTACCCAGTAAAATTTAGTGGTAAAAGAGGACCTCAGATGGTGGAGTCAGTACCCCTGGAAGTGTTCAAGAAACACCTGGATGTGGCACTCAGTGCCCTGGGTTAGTTGACAAGCTGGTGATGGCTCAAAGGTTGCACTTGATAACCTTGGAGGTCTTTTCCATCCTAAATGATTCTGTGATTATGTTTTTCCTTTGCTCTCTCCATTTGTTTCTGTGTGTTATTTTGGTCTTTTCAGATCACAGAAATTCCCTGATTCCGTTCTCAATTAGCATGTTGTGATGACATTTGTCTGTGGAATTTTCAAGTTAATTTGATGTTATCTTGATGTTCTACAGATCAGGGTTTTGGAAGCCATATAAATTTATTTTTTTTTAAATATCTCATTAGCAGGTCAGGTATGGTTCATTTCTGAAATCCCCTTAAAAACTTGAGTAAATATGGAAAATATAAATTGTGCAGGATTCCTGATTTGGCAGCAGTCTAAGTCAGTCACTTCATAGCCCTTTTCCCTGTAAATTTAAAAAGTTTCTTCCATCTTCTGGCAAATATGTTAATATCCTATTGTACTTTCAAAGACGTTAAATACAGTACAACTTGCAAAAATATGAAAGGTGTGCATTTGGCTTTGATGAGTTGCCTTTCCACCAGAATTCATGGTCTTTCAAAAAGCATTTTCTCGGAAATTACGCTTTCAGAGTCTTTTTCCTTTCACTAACATATGCCTAACTACCACTTACTGGCAGTGTACTCCAAATTCCTGTCAGAAAGAGTAAATTTTAAAACTACAGGTTTTACTTTGAAAGTTGTCTTTTGATTGCCATGTCTTTATGTTTTGCCTTCAGTGGATGTCTAGCTACTTACTCAAGGGATAAAACAGCTGTCTCTGCAAAAATGAGCTGAGTGAAAATGATTTTTTACTTTACTGGTGTGTTAAGAGCAATTTATGCTGTACTTTAATATTCTTCCTACTTTTTTGGGAGTTGCAGTAGTTTATTTTGGATGGAGGAGAGAAACTTTCATTTGAGGGAAGGAACAGAAATAAAGCAGAGGCAGTAGAGGCTCTGTTGCAGGTTCTCTGGGGTTTGGAATTCTTTGCTTAGAGTGCCATGGAAGGGCTGCTGGAGATAGATCCCAAGCCAAATCCTGGAAATCTGTGAACAATCAAAACAGGTATTAAACATACCACACATCCTAATTGCAATCAAAATGCTGAGAAATGCTAGTCTAAATTACCCTCCATTTAAAATTCATACATGGAATATAAAATTTAAAATTCACTGTAGAAATTACAGATTTTTATGGAGAAAATAATTTTATTTTCTATCCTCACAGCTGCTTGGGCTGTTAATTGAATGATTGAGCTTTGCTTTTGTGCTTTAGGTTCTTTAAGGCACCGCTGTGGCTGTGAAAATGGATATAAATTACAACAGTGTTTATAGAAAATGAATTCAGGGCTGTCCATTCAGCTGTGTAGACTATTACCTCATCTGCTGGGTCAGCACTGAGCACTTTCTCTTCTCACATATTTATTACAAAATCATGGCAGTATTTTTTTCATTAATTTATGGAGTTTGTTGTTTTCTCTGTTTATTGCTTATTCCCACATACTATGGTCTCTAATTCCGTTTTTGTTGCTACAGTCTCTCTTTGTAGATGTGTGTGAGTGATACATAAGAATATACAATCACATCATTCAGCACTTTGGAAGTAACTGAAAACATTCTATCCACGAAGGAAATCTCTGTTATATACTCCCCATGTTAGGGCTTGATATTTCTTCATATGTACACATGCTACATGTTAGGAATTACAGGAGGGGTTTTATTTGGCTACGCTGTGAGCTTTTGCCTTAGAGGTCTGTCCTTCATAACAGTTTGTTCTATCAAAGGCAGACAGACAAAAAAAACAAACCAACAACCTTTTCTTTTGTCTGTCTGCCTGTGTGCCTTCATTTCTGGAATATGTTTCTGTGTCTGGCAGCTGGGAGAAAGGGAGAAGTGCTGAGTGCTGCCTGCCTGGGATCTCGCATCCTCCTATGCAATGCTCTTGGAAAGGGGATTTTTTCACCTTTTGCTCACCCAATATATGAAACTGTGTGGAGTTATTCCCTGGAGCACTCCCTGGGATGAGTGGCATTCACAGTATCTGAGGTTTGAGAGGCCTGAGGGAATGTTTAATCTCTTCCCCTGGCTGAGCTGACAGAGTAGAGCTCCTGCTCTGAAACACGAGTGGTTTGTGCTTATTCTGTCGTGGAATGAGCTCTCTATGGAGTCCTGTTACATATGAATTACAGCAAGTTCTGTGGAGCTCTTGCATTTCTTCAATGCATTGAATTTGGATGTCTGAATTTTAAGTAGGAGTGGGAGAAGTGATTTAAACAAAATAGTGTAGCCTGTGACCCACCACTTTGCCAAACTCACTGTGAAAGACTTGCCCGTTTTGAATTCTGATACAGAATTTATCTTTAGCAAAGTGTTCTAAAACAACCTCCTCTTCACTGGAATATTTGGAGTGCAGAGTCTGCCAGTCAGTTGTATCTACAAGTGTCCTCTTCAGGCTTAATGAAACCTTAGTGAAAATTCTCACTGCTTCAGTGGAAGCTTTGCCACTAAACTATTTCATGAATGAAAAATGCAGGCCATTAATTTATTAAAATACATAAACTTTTCAGTTGAATCTTGATTTGATTTATAACACATTACAAACTTCACAGGCCTCCAAGATTTTCATACAAAAGCTCAATGAAGCTCAACTGTTCTGGTAAGGTTTCTCTTTGGGATTTAACTCTGAAATGAAACACCCAAATGTGCCTTTGCTTTGCTGACAGAAAGGAGAAGCTGAATGAAAAAGAGGATATGTAGGCTCTGGCAGTCCAAGACAGAGTCATGTTTGTTTTTGGTGAAAAGAGTACAGATCTATGTTGAAAGGTATGAAAATGTGAGATTACCATAGGCATGCTGTTAAAAGGAATCTGTTTAATCTACTGCTTGTCTGCATAGTCTAGAGTCACAAAAAATCATATTTAGTGGGGAAAAAGAGCATGATATTGTTGCTAACTTTGTTGTTAGTGGGATGATCTAATATCTACTGTTTCTAGGTGTCATGAATGGCATTGTCAGAAGATCAAGACAAAAATGGAAGGTCTAGATGGTCTCCACTTGTGTAGAATCTTTACTAGTAATACAAAAAAGAGAAAATAATCTAATCTGGCTTTCTAATTGCAGGACATAGTATAAAAGATTATATGCTTAGGGGAAAAAGCATTTTCTCCAAGTGTGACTTTTTTTTGGCTGGACACAATTGAGAAAGACTGTATGTAGCCAGCTGGGGTGGTGGTGGAGAGCTGAGACCCTGCACCTCTCAGCTGCAGAATAAAGCTGTGAATTCAGCTTTAGCCTTCAAAAAGGCTGAGTGAAATTCAGCTCTCAGCAACACAGAACAAAGAAAGATGGAGCTTCGTAGCTGACCTCTTTGGAGGCTTTCATTCAGCTCTCTGCCCCAAGAAATGTCTGTATGAATGCTACTGGGCTTACAGAAATCTGACCTTTCATCTCCTGCAGGTCAGGGCATGTTAAAGGGAATAATCAATAAGAAACACAGAATTAACATGCACTGAAAAGGATGCTGGACAGGTGGCTTTTTGCTTCACCACACCTGTGAAGGTGGCAAGCTAAAGCTTCTCCCCTAAAGAGAGTGGCAAACTGTATCCTGGATAGTTTCTTCCCTCCAAGCAAGGACAGGTGTATTGTTGGCTGGCTCACTGTCCCCCACAACTGTATTGTTCAACATTCAGGAAGTCATTTTGTAGTCATTTTTGTCTGCCCTTTAAAGACTACCTAGACATGCCTGGAGAGCAACAACACTTGAATATCTCTCCTTAATTGACTTAGAGAGCTCTAAAAAAAAATTAGAGATACTGTGGGAAGATGAAACCAGAGGGCACAGTTCTATGTAGTGACAGGGCAGGAGGGAAACTAACAGAGAGTAGGTTTAATTAGGATAGTAGGAAGAAAGTCTTCACTCTGAGGGTGAAAAGGCACTGACACAGGTTGCCCAGAGACACTGTGAATGCCCATCCCTGGAAGTGTTGAAAGCCAAGTTGGTTGGGGCTCTGAGCAACCTGGTCTAGTGAAAGGTGTTAAAACAAGATGATCTTTAAGGTCTCTTCCAGCCAAGGCTATTCTGTGATTTTATATGTCTCATACCAAAAGCCAAGAACCAGCTTGTGCTGTCTTCCATAAGATTCATCATGTGAATAAAGAAAGATAAAGGAAAATTTCAGAGCTTAATTTTGGGGAGTATCAAAATCAGATAAATCAGTTTTCAAAAGGTGAAAGATCATGACAATTCTTGTATGACATATCTCGGTAAAAGGATGAAAACTAAAGCAGCAGAGTGAGTATAAGAGGCAGAATGGAGTAATTTTCTCAGCCAGAGAAATGAGTCTGGCCCAGGGATATGTCTTTGGAAATGCTGCATGGAAACTGCAGTCATTATGTTTGAGTGTTATATGTTAGCAAGTACTGAGAGTGGGTTCAGCATGAGCCTAATTAATAACCTCTCATCTCTACTGGGGACCTGGCTATTCCCTGCTGGTATCTTCCAAGTTGTTTGCTCTTTTACCCCGTCCTCTTCCAGGTCACAAAGCTTAAATATTTGCTGATAGGAAACTGTCCCTCCTCAGCCTAGCCATTAAACTGGGGCTGAAGTAGGCCCCAAAAACAAAGTGGAGGGAAAGGCTCTAGACTCAAGCAGCTTGCTGTGTAGTGCTTATTACTCAGGGAGTATTCAATCCAGTGCATTCCCATTGTGTTAAGAGCTTTCTCCTGCTCTGGACATTCATTAGTTTCCCCTGGATTTGCATTAGGTTTGGGAATTGCTTTAAGTGAAAAATAAAATTTGTTTCATCTTGATAGGAAGCTCAGAAACCTACTTGCTGGGTCTGACAATATCTTAAAAATAGAAAAATAATATGATGTCCTACTACTCCAGCTACTGTGATTTCCTAGAACTGTAGAATCATTAAGACTGGAAAAAAACTTTGGAGGGCATCAAATCCAATCTTGGACCAGTCACCACCTTTTCAATTAAAGCACAGCACTGAGTGCTAAGTCCAGTCATTTCTTGAACGCCTCTGGGGATGGTGATTCTACACCTCCCTGGGCAGTCCATTCCAATGCTTAACCACCTTTCTGTGAGAAATTCTTTCTGAAACTTTATTTCCATGCTTGTTTCATCAGCTGGCAGAAGAGAGTTGCAGTTTATTGAAAGTTGTCATTGTCTTCTCCAAATTGCAACCTCGAACAGAGGGTGGCACATAATTTGTTTTAGCCTCAGAGCTGTCTAGGGTCCTGACATGTTAAGAAACAGCAGGTGGCCCTGGCTGGAGCAGGAGGTGGTCTGGATTATGTGAATTCTCTGATGTTAAAAGCAAGGGAAGCACTGAGTCATTAAGGAAGGGCCTTTGTGTGAAATTAGTTTTCAGATTCTAATGCATAATTGTGCTTTCTTGGTCTTAGGCTGGGTTGGGTCTCTGAGGCCTGGCCTCCCTGTTTGGCTGCACTCTCAGTAGAGGAGAGACCCAAAATTACTTTCACAGACTCACAGAATCATTTAGGTTGGAAAAGACCTATTGGAGCATTGATTCCAACCTTTGAATGATTTCCACCATGACAACTAGACCAGAGTAGTGAGTGCCACATTCTGGTGTTTCTTGAACCCTTCCAAGGATGGTGATTCCACCACCTGCCTGGGCAGCCCATTCTAGTGCCTGACAAACACTTCAGTGAAGAAATTCATTTTAATGTCCAGCCTGAACCTTCCCAGGCACAGCTTGAGGTCGCTTCCTCTTGTCCTTTTGCTTATTTCCTGGGAACAGAGCCTGGCCCCCACCTGGGGTCTTGTTTTCAGGCACTTGTAGAGAGTGATGAGGTCTCCACTGAGCCTCCTTTTCTCCAGGCTAAACACCCCCATCTCCCTCCACTGTCTGTCACAGGACTTGTGCTCCAGACCCTTCCCCAACTCTGCTGCACTTCCATGGACAAGGTTTCATGTAAGCAACAAATTACATTTTCTTACTACTTTTTAGGGAAGCTGTACCCTTATATAATGAAATGGCACTTTTCCCCATTTTAATCTTATGTTGCTAAGTGTTTTATTATTGATGTAGAAGTGACTGTTGTTTATACAAGTCTGTCATGATCAGTTATTCATTAATTATTATCATGCCTCTATGTTAAAATACATTTCAAGGAGTTTTGTTTTCATTACCAGAAAAAATAAAAAGGTAATGGGAACTTCATTGGATCTGTAATTACAGTCGTTATTCCCTTTTACCTCCTCAACTTTCTAAACTTCTGTTTTCATAACCTTTAGACATGACATTACATGGCATTGCACTTCCCTCTAATTGCTTCCTTACTTGGCAAGCATGACTTTTTAAACACATTGGTAGTCACTCATTATATGTAAATCCTTTGATGCTGCTGACCTGCTTTCTGTCTTTCAAGCAAGGGCTTTTAACCTTGGCTCTACTTTGCAGAAAGACTGCCCTCAAGAAAGTGTTCTAAATGTAAAGCTGTGCCATTGTTTAATGTGCAGTCCTTACAATTCTTTGTGTTGTTTTCTTTGTGTGCTGTTATTTGCTTTTCAAGTCTTACGTGTCAGCTTTTCAGGTCTTGTTAGTTACGTGGGCCAGACCATGTGCCATGTAGTTTTCTGTGTGAAGGATAGACTAAAAGTGTAAGATGCAGATTGATATATTGGTAAATAATCTCCATATGTGTTGTAAAATTTGGAGTTTTCAAAGTCTGAAATTTGTCTTACAAGTTATGTTTTGCTTCCTTATCTACAAGGTAAGTGAAACTTTCTTAAGAGGCTTAATTTTTCTCATTAATAGGGGATGGAAAAATGGAAGTGTGCAAGTACTAACATAAGCAGACTTTCCATGCTGCTGAAAAACCAATCTTGGTATTTAAACTCTGTTCAAACTCTAATTGCAAATTTCCTGGACAGCTCAATCCTTGCTACTTGTCTTTGATGTATTTTTAAACAGTGAATCTCAAAAGATGTCAGTGATTCATCTGAACTATTCTGAGGTAACAGAAAGACAAGGATCACTTGTTGATGAGAGGATCATCTCCTTGTAGAGGTTCATTGTCTGAGGTACTGTCAAAATGGAAGTGTGTGCTACTTTGGTACCTCTTATGATAATTAAATCCATTTTTTGATGACTATATAAAGTTGATTAATCAGTTTTGCTGTAGCTGCTTATTCATATCAATGGGATCAGGAATTTAGAGATCCATTCCTTTCTGTAAGTGTTACTGTCCTTTCTACAAGTAGAATTGGAAACCCTTTTTATTTTTTAGGAGCTGAAACTAACCTTATTTATTGCATATACTCTTGTCTTGCTAATAAGATTTTGAAGAGCATAAAATTGTTGATAAACCCTTTGTCAAACTGGGAAAAGTAAACAGTACCCCCTACTGAGCAGTAGTTGGAAATCTTGCAAGATTTCCAGTTTTCTTCCTTGCTGGCTGTGTGTTGTCCCACCCTGCTAGAAGAGAACAATTCAACATTCTTTACTTATTCCTACACCAGACATAAGTAAGCAGATGCCCTGCAGATCTCCCTATTCTCTTTGGTTTCTGCTTGATACTCAAACTGTGTATCTTGAAATCAGTGAGGGACAAAGGTGCAGGCAGAGTTGGAAGACTTCGTCACTTGACAGTCATATTGTTTGTATTTGTCTTCATTTCTCTACCTGGAATGTAAAATTTACTTTAATGAAGGCTTTTGTGTATGAGAGCTAGTGTGTACCTACAGAGAGTAACTTCCTGAGCCAGGATATTGTGCAGTGCAAGGCAGGAGATAAACATCCTTGAAGTTTATACTGCATGACATTAAAAAAGTAATTTCCCCCCACAAAATTATGGTTTGTGTTCATCCTTGTTTCCATGAAACACACCAGCAAAACTTGAAAAGGTTTGCTTTTTTGGCTTAAGCTTAGAGCATTTTATTAATGCAACCCTGGTGTTTACCCAGGCTGACACACAGCTTTTTCTCTTCTGCTCAGACTTAGAGCAGATAAAGAAACAGTGAAATAAGTGCTGGAATACCTGCTGTTCCTTTCTGCCACCTGGTGCCTGTGGTCTGGCAGGTTCTGTAGACACTGGACAGTGCCCACGTTTAACCTGAGTCATCTGAAATGTAGGAGGGAGGCTGCTGTGCACCTGCATCCAAAGGTGAAGCAGAGCAGGACTGACAATCCCATCTGGAGGATGATGATGTCCCCCAGGCCTCGTGGCAGCTGCTGTTGTCAGGAGATCAGGGAAAAGGGAGGATTTGCTGAGTGTTCCTCTGGATGTTGGAAGAGTTTAGTGCTTTGTCCTATGACCTGAGGTTTAGCCTGATCACACAGGATTTAAAAAGAGGAAATCAAAGGAGTCACTCAAGACTCCTATGAGAAGGTGGTAAGGGAAGCCAACAGAGGCAGTTGTTTATGGATTCTGGTCATGCTGTTCCTCAAGGAATTTGTACACTATTTTTCCATTTTCTACCATTTCATGGGACTGGGTGACTCCACAGAACATTTAAATGCAGCTCTTTAGGAGGCAACGTAAGTTCTTCATGAGAATCCCAATTGTGGAAATGGAAGCATCTCCCAGAATAAGAGACACCCTCCCCACCCCCACAATATCACCAAATGATATTTTATTTTTATAAGTTTTAATCCAAAATTTGGGGTCCTAACGCATTGCATTGCAGGTCATAAAGTTTGGACCCAGAAACCTTGCAGATCTTTGGAATCTCTCACCTATTTATTCTTTTTGTCTTGTCAGGGAGAATACTCTTGACATTGTCAGAGCATTCATTGTTTAAAATTGTAAATTTAAAATTTAAATTTCATTGTTTAAAATACTGTATGATATACAGTCTGATCCGATCTACAAATGTGCTTTTTTTTCCCTTATTTTTTCCATAATCCCCACACTGTGCTATCCTGGCTGTATGGAGGCTGACTCTATTGAATTAAATACCACATCAGCAATTTGAAATGTTCTTTTAATTCTGAGCAAGTGCTCCCTTGCAGTGACATCATGCTGGGTAGAAAGCTGTAAAGATCACACTATTTTGAAGTTCCTACTTAAAGTACAGCTGGAACTAAAAGTGACTGCCAGCTTAGTCACTGCTGCTCCACATTTTATGTGAATAATGTTGCAAAGTGTTCTCTTTTTAGTGTGTGGCTGCTCTACAGTTCATGGATCTTTTTGGATAGCAGAGCTTTTCCTACAGCAGCACAGCAATGTGTTCAGTCTTCCAAGTGGTCTTTTGTAGCCCTGTGTCCCTGTGTAAGTAGTTCCTGAGGTTCTGACCTCATGAACAGCAATACTGCCTAAAGTACACAGTTTTAAAGAGCACAAAGTTTGTGTAAGCTCAAACGTTGAGTTCCGCTTCAGGGCTGAATAAAGCCTGTCATGACTGAGACATGTGGACCTACAGAGGAGCTTGTCTCACCTAGACAACTCCTCTTTTGTTCAGTGAGCTTCAGGTTCCAACATGTACGAGCTGGCAGTGCCAAAATAAACTGAAGAAGGTAGCTGGAGATCCAGTGTAGGATCTCTTCCTTATTTAATTTCGTAGTCACTGCCACGGTTTCTTTTCGTAATAATCACATTTGAATCAGATTCCTACCTGTCCCAGTGAGAGAGAGTAGGTTTAGACTAGACATGTGGAATCAGAGATTTCTGGCAGGGTGGTGAGGCAGTGGAACAGGGTGCCCAGAGAAGTTGTGTTGTGGGTGCCCCATCCCTGGAAGTGTTCAAGGCCAGGTAGGTTTGGATGGGGCTGTGAAAAACCTGGTCTAGTGGAAGGTGTCCCTGCCCAGAGGTGTTGGAACAAGATGATCTCCCAACCCAAAGCATTCTCTTAATTCTGTGTCTGTTTCCTTGCTGTCACTGGGTCACTTCTTGCTCTGCTGGGCTCCTGCACCTGGTTAGGATATAACTGGTAAGTGGCTGGAGAGGAGGGAATAAAATGGAAAGAACCACAGCCCCCACTCATATTTCCCTGTTGGGAATACGCCTTCCCTGACATTGATGAGTTTTTATCGTTAAGCTGTCACGTCCTGACAGCTCTGTAGGTGGAACAAAGGGGTGCATCAGACCGAACATGATTTGTAAACAATGAAGAAGGAGCTTGTGCTACCCTGCAGCATCTGGCAGTGTGAAAAACCACCGTGAACTCTCAGGGTTTTGTTGGCTTCTTAGGAAATTCAGTAGAACTTCACCCTTCTCATCAGGCTGCTGCCTTCTCAAAAGGGACAGCAAAATCACGGCATCTCTTTCAAATTCAAAATGCTTATTTGAAAGATAAATTATTCTAATTTATGTTTGCTATGTTTTTAATGATTTTTGTATCATCAGCATTAAATCAGAGGCTGAATACTGTAATTTCTCCTGTTTTTCCAGTAAGAATTTGGTTTCTGATTTAAGTCTTTGGCAGTGAGAGAGGAAAAAAATTAGTGCATTAACAACCTAACAATGAAATCAAAATGATTTTGAGTAACACTATCTAAAATTATTTTTGTTAGTATGTGTAATGTTCTTTTAACTGACGACAGTGATTTACTTCTGCTTCGATGAGTGATGAAACTAATCAGTGAATTGCTTGAGAGATGCATTGTTAAATTAGTCCCATATTCAGTTGGGAGTCTTTAATCTATTGCTCTGTGTGCTTCTTTGTCATTGAATTTGCAGGGGGATGTGCAGATTCTTCTTTTGTTTACATGAATATTAACTAGAACTGATTGTCAGTAGAGTTTCATTATTTAAAAAAGGAAAAATGAGACAATGGACCTTCCTGTCTTTGGTTTTGTTGGGAGATACCTTTTAAAAAAAAATACCTTATGCAATTAATTTAATAAATCACTTGACTTATGTTTACAAGGGAATTCATCCTGCTAATTTCCAATACGCAAAGTGCTACTATTTAAAAGTATTTGTAAATTCTATGGTAATTATTGCTTAATAATGGGGATAAGTTGGTGGTTTTCTGGTACATTTCCTCTCTCAGACCAAATAAACGGAGGCAGGTTTTATCCAGTCCACCCACAAGACTGGCCATTCATAAAAATTTTATGAATGAAGAAAACAACATGTGTTGACAATGAAAATAACAGAGTTTCAGAAAGCTAATATTAGTGGAAATGCTTTTGTTACAACTATGATGCCTAAAGCCAGCATTTGTTAGGCTAGCTCAGAATTTTAAGGAGAAAAACAGCTGAGCTTTTAGTGACCATTTAGTGTAAATGGCAGCTGGGTCCCTTTCATGTGAGAATTTACACACTGTCAGTTATGAACTGATAATTTGCCTGGCAAAGTGTTGTGATGTGGAAGGTAAAGAAGGAAAGCATTAGAAGGTTTTATAGAGAGAGGAAAAAAAGCCATATTTTTCACAGTTGCTTATAGGCAACACTTGAATCTAGGACTTGTATAAGTTTTGTGTGGCCAAACAGTTTTGTGTTTGTTTGGACAAAGAATTCCTAGAATGTCCCTGCAATCTCAGCAATAACACAGATCTGTTATTGGAACGTCTGAAAAAAAGTCATGTGCAAGATAATAAATGCAGGTTTCTCCGAGGTCATCCTAAGTAATTGCTCTTAATTAAGCACAAAGCACCTGAAATGCCAGCAAGCAACAGAGACAGTTAATCTTCTGGACTTTGCAACCCCCTACACGCTGGTCATGGCACTGGAATGATGTCTTTTCCTTCATGTGATCCCAACTTAGGAATTATTTTGTTGTTAATCAGTAGCTATAGCTTGGCAGGTGTGATTAAGTAATTTAATTGTGAAGCTTGTGAAAATTTATAGGCTTGGCTTAAGCTTTGTTTTAAGGGAAAGGGCGTGCTATTCTGAAATTAATAGGCTGTATGGATGGGAGCCACCAGGAGTGAAGTCAACAGGACTAAGCAGTAAATGGGGGGGAAGAAGAACAAGAATGATAAGCAACAGATATAGGTAGCAAATAAGGGTTTGATTAATGAAAAATGAGTGTCATTTGTAACCAATGTGTGTTGATACTATTGTTTGTTAAAATGTAGAAATTGTGTATATTTACACAAATTGTGGGTTCCCACCATGCTCCCTACTTTGCACAAACTAAAATAAAAAATAGAACTACCTCACCTTGGTGTGGGAATTTTCTGTACACACCAGGCAGCAAGCCTTTATTCAGGATAACATCTGTTATCCTGAATAAAATTGACAAGAGTTTCAATACTTCATCAGCTTTTGGAAACGAAAGTACATATATCAAGAACTGATATTATCATCTCTGAGCAGAACAGGAAATAAGCCTCCCTTGAAAGACAGCAAGCCATCTCAAGCAATATTAAAGGCTATTTGCAACTCATAGAATTTTGAAGTATTTTGTAACTGCTAAATGTCTGTTTGGGGGGGTCTAAAGGCACAGAATTTATGTGACAGTGCCCACTGCTATTAGAAGCAGGAGTTAATGTCTGCTGTCTTTGTGGCTTGGCACAGTGTTTTGTAAAACCAGTTCTTGAAAGGAGCTTTGATGTATCTTTAAGAAATGTGCTGTTATTTATAGAACATAGGTAATCTATATTTCCCCTGCTTCCCACCCCTTTACAGAGAATGTGAGTTCTCATTTGATCAGGGTCACCTCAGAGATGAGATGTCCTTTGAATCTCAATATATGCTCCTGGTTCAATAACTGTAAGTTTAAAAGTGTTCTTAAGAAGGCAGATGTAGGACAAGAATGCAGCTGCATATTCAGTATTGCTCTGCTGTGCTTTCACTACATTCCTAACCATGGCTGGGTCTCAGGACAATAAAATTTACTTTTTTGCTTAAGAATATCTTAATCAGGGGTTAGTTTTCTCATTAAAAAGCAGGTTGTGATTTTATACAAGCTGAACAGAGTCTAGTTTGCAGAGAAAGGTAGACAAAGCCAGTAAATCTAGGAAGAAGAGAAATAAGACAGCAGGAATAAGTTCTAAAAAATGCAGTCTGTGCTGTAATACTGGGTCTGTTTTCTGGACTGTGTCCTGTACTGCAGTGCCTGATGAATATATGATGCAATGTCAGATGCTGATCTGTACATGCAAGTGAGGCCACCCAGAGAGAATTGCTCTGTAATGCTGTATCCTCTCTCCCTGGCATCTGCATTCTTTGAGGCCTGTGCAGTAACTCCTGTCTCTGCTCCAAAGTCAGGCTTTGACAGGTTTGATAAATAAAAAATCCCTGCATAATTTTTTTGCTTGAGGAGAATATTAACTCTTGTATTGTAGAAAAATCAGTAATCAGTAGCTATAACTTCTGTAACTAAATCACACTGCTTTAAATTCACATGTCTCTTCATCACCTTTTTTTTTTCATATGCTGGGCTGCTCTGAAGTGCTGTGTGCTGCTTACATGACTGCTCCAAGCTCACAAAAGGCTTGGGGCTGACAGGAACATATCCTGTCCATAGTTTTGAGTTCCTTTGGAATGAGGAGTGTACAGATCGAATGTATTTCTCTGTTGGTGCATGGGATCCCATGACCATTTGACTTTGCATTTTCATGCCCTGTTAAGCAGCTACAAGAGCTCCTCATCTAAAATGGTCCCATTCTAATTTTAATTTATGCTAACACTGGTTTGTAATGTGTCTGGGCAACTGGCTGTTTAGGGAGCTGCTGTCAAGCTCCAAATATCTTTGCCTAAGGCTCTGGATTGACCTCTCCCAGGAACACAAACATGGATAGAGCCAGGGTGACTCCAGATTCCCAGTACACTTCTGTCATCACAACATTCCCGCTTCCTTCCTTTCTTCCTTAGAGATGTCTTTTGTGTTATCAGCTCAGGAAGATAACCCTCGTGGATTTTTTCCTGTTTTTCTGCTTGTCTTGTTTCCTCTGTGTGCTTGCAGCTTGCCTGGAAGGCTTGTGAACTGCCTGACTTTGGTCAGTGTCTGTGTCAGGACTTCAGGCAGTTTTGGTTTTGCAGAAAATCATCTTCTGTATCACATTTGTTGCATCCTGGTTTGGGGAGTGGGGATAAGACTGGCTCTACATGTACTTACCAGATAATTTCTGTACTTTTTTTTTCTTCACTCCTAACTCTTTTCTTTCTTTGAGCCCTAACATCTCCCTGGGTTCTCCAGGAGTGGCTGCTACAAAGATGTTTGTGTTCTCCCCTGTAAAACTGGTCTTGTTTTGTGTTGCTAGGCTACTCCCTTCCAGCTGCCTCTGAAGAAATGTTCTGTGGTGGGAAACGGTGGGATCCTGAAAAAGAGTGGCTGTGGCAAACAAATAGATGAAGCAGATTTTGTCATGCGGTAAGACAAAAACCTTAATGACACTGTCCCTCCTTCCACCTGCTAAGCCTCAAACTTTCCAAAGCTGTTCAGTTAGGATTAATCAATGATAATTTGCCTTGTTGCCCTGCCTTTGCAGGATGCTTTACACAAGCAGTTTGGGTCAAAGTAGGAGGAGAGGCAAAAAAGGAGTTCAGGCTTGGTTCTGCAGAGGGATGTGGGTTGTGGGGACAATCTGCTGGGCAATAAAGTTGTGAGGACTTGTGCAGTGTCTCAGGGAGCTACTGAGGAGCTGCTTTTCTCATCATTTATGCACTGATAGCCAGGACAGCCTGCTCTGTGCTTTGTCCTCTGAAACTAAATACCATCTATGCAACCTGTGCAAGTCAGAATGAGTAGGGCTGATTTATGGGGCAAGACTTGAGTTGCTACAAGCTAAAATCTTCCTTTGTTTTTCTTCCCTAAAAACTTAACTGTGGCTGACTGTCTGAGGAAAAGCCAAACCTCTTCCCTTGATGTGAGGTTTTTGTGATTCTTCACATTTCCTTTCCCTCCAGCCTTCCTTAATTTATAAGGACCTGTCAGGAGGGATGTTGAACCAGCTATTGCTTTTGTGATTAAATCTGGCACTTTCTAGGTCTGTAATCCTTAAGGAAGAAAGACAGAAATTAGTTCCTCCCTGATGAACATGAACAAGAGAAACATTGTGCAGGAGAAACTGGAGGAATGCTCCAAAACAGATGAGAATTGGAGTTTCTTTGGGTTTCTGATGGATACATAATGAACTCCCACTACAACAAGTCTAACAATTAGATCCTGATGGCTTACTATAAAACCATCCGAATTTGCCCTAAATCATTACTGTAATTTCTGGTTTGCACCTCAAAGACCAAAAATGCCTTCATTATTAAATGCCTGTTAACACAAAGAAATAGAAGAAATTAAAGGCAAAGGGAAGTATATACTTAGAGCATTTACAGAAGAGAAGATGAAAAGCACAGGGGGAGAGAGCAGCGCTCTGATTGCCATTACTGCAAAACTCCTTAGGTTTTCCAAAACTGCAGTGTATATGCAGTGGTTATATTTTCTAGAAATTAAAATGCTGTAGGAGCAATCAGTTACAAAAACAACAGAATTAAAAAAAAAACCCAAAAAAAACCCCAGCAGCTATTTTAGCTATTTTATCATAAAAACCCATTTCTCTGCAGGGAGGCTAAAGCAACCATTATATGTACAGAGCTCATTTTGATTTAGAAGTAAGTGATAGGGAGAATCCTGCAAAAATCCCAGTCATTGTCTGCAGGCTCTGTTGTATTAGTGATATGAAATCATATTTATGGAAAATTTAGTTGATCTTTTCTAAATCTCATTTCTATAAGCTGAGAGCTGAGAGGAAAGATCACAGTGGTGACTTCCATAACACTTTAAATTTTTTTGAAAAGAAATTTGTGTAATATCTTCAAAGTATTTCTGCAGTGTGAAATGTCGTGCCAGGTTTTGCCCTTGTTCATTAATTCCCTTCACATGAGTTTTGATTTCACTTATGTATATTTCCATAAGCTTTGTCATGTGAAAGAAGATGGCTGCAGTCATGTTGTAATTGCTAAGGTTATTTCATGAGTTTAAACTCATCTGGTTGCTGAGCATCTTCTACACAGTTGTTCCAACACAGAGATGAGATGAGGAGAGCAGCAGTTTTCAGCCCTAAGGCACAGCAAGCTGCATATGCAATGAGAAAGGTGCATATGGTCTGCATGGTTAGGTATTGTGGTTATAATGGGCTCTTCTGATTTTCAAGTTTATCATTCTTATTTCTAAGAAAAAAGATATTATTTCCCCCTTCCCTACGTGCTAATGTTTATTTTAAGAGAGAAGTGTTGGGTACTAGTCCTAAGTCATGTTTTAAACTCTTATTTTTCATGTACTTACTTCTCAGTATGAGATTCCCAGTAAGAGAATTAAAAATAAAGTTTTTTTAGTATGAGTCTTGTGCTTCAGTGTGTTCCTCACCTGCAGAACACTCAGCACTCTACTGACCTATCCAAGAAAATAATTGGGAAAGCCAAGCAACAGATTTCCTGCAGTTTCCTATAGATACTCAGGCCATTTCTTAGTGTTTCCTGCACAGTAAGGTGATGAAAGGAATTAGATGTGTTTAAATAATACATCTGTGACTGGCTTATGAAAGAACTGTCATTATTTAGATGCTGAGATGATAAAAACTAGGATGAGGTCTTAGTCCTTCATAATGCTTTTAAATTAACATTAATCAAAAATGTTTTTTTTTAAAGTGTGCCTTTTATATTAAACTGTGATCTGCCAGAGGTATTTATGCCACCTCTCTACCCTAAGGCAAATCAACTGTAAATCTTACTTCACAAGTATTTGTTTGACTTTTACTTTATTTTAAGGAACTCTTTCTTGTTAAGATGCTATCATTTGCTATGTCCAAGAATTAAAATTTCCCTATGCTTCTAGCCTAGCTCTTCCTTGCCTTGCCTTCCCCTTCCCCTTCCCTTTCCCCACTTCCCCCAATGAATGCAGTTTCTGAAACCTCTTATTTTGATTATTTTTTTTTCTGTTTTCTTTTGAAATTGTCCACCTTCTCTTAATTTGTGGTAGAGTGAACTCTACCGCAGAATTGTGAAAAGCTGTTTCTTGACTGAAATCTCAATACATTGCATCTTAACAAATATAGTCATAAAAAGGACAAAAAGTTCCTGGAAATTTTGTATTTCTTGATGAGTATGATTTAATTCATCTATGTTTCATGTAGGTAGGACATTGCTGTCCTTTTCCCTGGCATTTCTTAATGACAAGAATTCAAGGTTGTGAGAGCTTGTATTTATATGCAGATAGAGGCTGATATAGCACAACTGTGGTTTTGGTTGGGGTATTTTTGTGAGTTAACAAAAACTGCAGAGAGAGCCCCAAACCCCAACAACATAAACATCTAAAAGCCTTTCTCTGAAAAAAAATCCAAATTCTGCTTGTCTCTGAGAATCGGGGTTTCATTTTTGCCTTTTAAGCATTCCAAGTACTGCTCATGTCTTTGTTTTAAAGGAGAAATTTGAAATGAAAAATGTTTGGAAACCAGTTTTTAGTGTAATTTTTATGTGTTGAGTAGATTTCTCCTGACTAGTTTTTGGGGTAGTGCATAGGCTTGGATACTGTTTGAATGTATCTTCATCTTTATCTGCTGCAGCTTCCTCCTCCTTGGTCTTTACAAGGGAACTTTTATCACTGTTTACTGTGTGGATGTTTCCCTTCTGTTTTTTTTGAGTCTTGACTCTCGGCTTCCCAAAGTAAATTTGCTCAATTGCTTTGGCTTTATTCCATTATCACCCTACCCACCAGAACAAGACTGTGAGCAGAACTAAGACACACATATTTTAAAAGCCACAAAATTTTTTTTAATCTATGTTTTCTCAGTGAATTTTATAAAATAATGATACCCTACAGTGTAATATTAAAAATGCCAGTTATAATGCCTGTAATAGTGCAGAGTGATATTATCAGTCTGGAGCCTGATATGGTAAACAAGACAAAACAGAGTGAAAAACAGAACTTTTAAAGAGTTTGGATTTTAAAAAAAAGTTCTTCTATAGATAGTAACAGCCTCTTCCACAGCCTTTCAGCTTGTCAGAAATGTCAAGTGTATGCCCTTGGTTTTGCTTAGCAGCTTCCCAGATCTCATCTCTGCAAAAGGTTTTATTTCTCTATTTCTCCACAGTCTGGTACAAAAATGCTTATAGATGTGGGACAGTAGGGAACAATTGTAGCCTGGTCCAGTAATACAGCATTTTTACATCGTCTGAAGCTTATCAGTCCTGAATGTCATTTAAAATCTTGACTGTCTGTGTGTGCAGGTGCAACCTTCCTCCTCTATCCAGTGAATACAGCAAGGATGTTGGATCCAAAACCCAACTGGTGACTGCAAATCCCAGTATAATTCAGAAAAGGTAGAGAACAGATTTTTCCTTTTGTGGTTGGGGGTAAACAAAAATAAAAATGCTTCATTTGTGTTATAGAAATTAGTGCATCAGAGTTGCATTCTTAATAATCTGATCCTGGAAGGGGATCTGGAAAATGTGAAATAAGCAATGGTTTGGTGTTAGGTGAAATAATTAAAGGCTAAACCTGTGATCCTTTCAGTACAAGCAGGGAAGCTAAAGGAGGTACATATTGATGGGAACCCCAAACTACTGCGCTGCTCAGGCCAGCTGGCTGCTGCCTCCCAGTCAATGAGGATGCTAATTCGGGTTTTTCTTTGTTTCAGCAGAGATAACCTTGAGTCCCCATTGCCTTTGCATTATTTGTTTGATACTTACAGAGTGTAAAAGGGGCTGGGATGGAACTGCTTGGCAGGGTGTGATCATATAGGCTTTGTTTTCTTAGGAAACTGGGACAAATCTGTGTTATTTATTAGAGTTGGTTGAAATTTTTGAAATGAGTGATGAGAGTGGGGAAGAGGGAGCAGGGGAAAAAAGGTCAGTGCTTTCTGATTTTGTCTTCCTGAATTTTAATTGCCATGTTCTTTGTTTATCATCTGGAATGAGGTAGGTTGTTCTCAGGCATAACAAGATCTGATAGTACCCTGCCATGCTCACTGAAAAACACAAGAGAAAAAATATGAACCAAGGGGATGAGCAGGAAATGATTAGGCATAAAGAAATGTATAATGTGAGCACTGGGAGGTGAAGGATTGTGAAAGGAAGCAAAGCAGGGAAATTAAATACATAGTAGAAAGCCAGTTTTTTAAAAAAGAAAGGCACTGGCTTGGAAATGGATGTTTGATGGTATTTAAATGAAATACTTTTTCTCTCTTTCAGGAATTGAAAGGTTCTCTAGTTTTGTGAGATGACAGTCTTTGCAGAGCAGAACAGAGAGGGCGAGCAAGAGGGAAATGGAGAGATAATGAGCTTCAAGAGCCAATTGCAATCAGAGTGCTTGAGTAGGAGAAGGCACAGAAATGTTTGTGGGATGAGATCAAAGCAAACCAATCAGAACTGGCAGGGGATGGCACCAGGTGCCAGGCAAAATCAGGGAGTTACTCAGGGCAGTGTATCTAAAGACAGGGAACCTGAAAATCCTTTGGAATGTAGATGGTAATTGATTTATGAAGTGGAATGAAATGGCTGGAACATCCCATCAAGGAAAGATAAGTTCCATGGCATTTGGGATGAAATGAAGAGGAGCAGTGTGAAACACAACCTTACAGAGGGTTTTATGGTTTTCAAGATGGAGGATTTATTTCACTCAGGCATATTTGTTTTGCAGTCTCCCCTCCACCAAGGTCTGGAGTAGAAAGCTGACTGTAGTTACTATTTTTGAACAGAATAGGAAAAGAATTTTAGTGATGCTTTGAGGAGACTGTGGAGCTGCACTGGAGAAACCGTGGAGTTTTCCAGCAAGAGGGGAAGGATGGAATGAGGAGGTGGCTGAAGAAGCAGATGGAGAGGGCAAGGTGCTACTTTGTGAGGGGTGGATATCACAAGGAGGAGTGGAGGGGGGTGGGAAATGGGAAAAGAAAGAGGAAGGAAAGAAGATTGTGGGTAATGTCAGTTTTCAAAGGGAGTGGACAGTAACTGTGTTGCAAGAGCATGGATGAGAGTATTGTGAAATGTACGTGCATGTGTATTGATTCGGAGGAGATACACAATCAGGAACTGGGAATGACACACAGAACAAATTCATAGCACTGAAAATTGGAAGCCTCCTTTGGGGCTTTGCTTCTTCTGGTGAGGAAGAAATGTTTTAATTTTTAAATTTTTTAAATAATTGACTGATGTTTCCAGTGTGCTGTCCAAAGTAATTATTTTATCTCCTGTGTGTTAAGTTAGAGTGGGTAAAAAAGGTTATCTCTTGAAAGTTAAAATAGAAAAAATGACTCCAACTCTGTCATCATTCCTATGGAAAGAAGCTTTTCCAGGAATTGAGGTTGTATATACATCCACACTTTCATGAAGTTCAAAGACATTCAGATTTGTAACTGATGGATCTGTTTCTAAGCTGTGAGTTAGCTAGCATCACATAATGGGATTATTCATTGTCATTCTTCCCCTGTCCTCTTGCCCTTACTTGAAGTATGTTGATATTGATGACGCTTGACATCTCAATTATCCCTCAAATGTCTTATGGCAGGTTTAGTGAATTGGTCCTGCAACACCATTTATGGTTTCTAAAAGATTCATCTGTACCAGATAATTTATGGTGACGCATGTTGAGTAGGGCAAAGTTTTCACCAGGGATGTGAAAGCAATTTTCTGTGTGGTTCTAAAAACAGAATTAGTGCCTTTAGAAAATGAAATTGTTGGCAGTAGTTATGGCAGAAATACCACCATTTTCCTCTCACTTTAGTGCCTTAGGATGGAAGAGTCACAATTTTAATCTAGGAGTACCTTGATTTTAAAAATAATTTCTAAACATTGTTTTTTGCAAAACTTGGAGATCAAGTTCCTACTCTGTTTTCAGCAGGAAATGTGACTGTGCAGGTAGTACAGTTTTCACTTGTGAAATATTTTACTCTGTTCTCATTTGGGTTTGAATGTCCTACCCTTTGAATGTCCGACTCATTTGGGTTTTGGGAATGTCCTACCCTAACTTCAATTAGTATAATTCAGGAGAACTGACAATAGATGTACTGTGGTAGAAATTTTCCAGTCTAAGAGGATGTGTGTTGACTGTCCCAGTTTCTTTTTTTGTCTAAATTTTTTCACAGGCGTCTCTCTTCAGTTAATATTGGAACTCACAGTCCTTACACACTCCTGTGTGAAGCTCCTTTTTCCACTTTGCATTCAAAACTTCACTTTTCTGTCAAAGCCTGTGTTAAAGTTGCAGTTGGGATTGAAATGTTGCGTAAAGCTGCTCCTGGGGCCAAGGTGACTTCTCCCACCCTCTACCCCCAAGTATTGTTGAGGGACTGCAATCCCATATCTTTGATGTTTCCAGTTCATTCTGCTCAGCTTGGCTTCGTCTGCAGGGAACTGCTTTGTAGGCAGAAGATTATTTTATATTTGTCCCAGTTTTTATTTTCTTTCCAAGAGGAGCTGCTGTAAGTCCCTCCTAGGAAAGAGGAAGTGCAGTAGCAAGACCTGTGATGTGCCTACAGCCATTCTTAAGGCTCTGAAAAAATTCAGCCAAGGTTATATCACTTACAGAGGTTGTTTCCATATTCCAAACCCTTGTCTATAGCTGTGGAGAGGGATGTGTCAGTGAACAAAAAAATGTTTAGGAGGCAGTGATGATTTTTGACCAATGGAATAAGATTTTTAACGAAGAAATATAAAGAGTTTGTGGATATGGTTTATTATTATTATCTGTTTCTCAACAGATCCCTGGATCTGGGCTGTTCAGGAGAAGCAAATTTTATGAATTTCTTATAATCTGCAACAACTCTTGCAAATGTCATACAATAATTTGTCTAAACTTCTAATTAAATCTGCAAACAGATGCTGTTTGCAGCAGTATTCCTTTCTAGTGCCATGTCTAACCTGTGCACACTTATATCATCAATAACATGGATATAATACTCCCAGCACTCAGGGTCTTCCCAACCAGCTGATGTTTTTTGGCATTTTATCCATGAGCTGTGTGTTTATGGCCTGTGTGGAAGTATGAACCTCCATCACTGAATGGGAACATTTTCCTTTCAGTAAATTAATTTACCTTTTTGATCTCTGTGATATTTGACAAGTTTTTGCTGCATCCAGTGTCTTGCACTAAATCATGATGAAGGAATGAGACTAAAGACTAACAGATGCAATGATTCTGCCTCTTAGTTTGGAAATGCCAGTTAAATATCATTGCTGTTTATTAGGTTCCCATGGATTTTGAGTGGGCTTAAATTTGCTTTCCAGTGTCCCCTACATTTTAGAAGCAACTAATAATCTTTCCTGGATTCAGTCCTGAAGACATCTGTGAATCCAACTGACTTAGACTATTAGGAATAAAAAGATGGAATCAAATAAATAATTTAATTTGATAAAAGCTTCCTTCATCTTTGATTTAACAAATGTACAGTATTGTGCCTGTTGCTTACACTCATGAAAAAGTTTCATGAGAATTCCTCTTCAGTATGTCTCCATGTAAAAACTACATATTCTGTTCCTATGTAGTTACATTATTATTTGGTAATTGCAAAATATCAGAAAAAAAAGGTAGAAACCACCCATAAAATATGTTCTTGAAGGAAAACCTTTGTGCTTGTCTTGTCCTTTCTGTACAAGTCAAGTGACGGGAAGATCTTTCCCTGTAAAGTCAAGTAGTCACCAGATTTTAAATACTTCATATAGATGTTCTTTTTTCATTCTTGGTGCCTAAATATATCTCAGATTACTTAATTGCTAAGAAGTCCAAAGTGATAAGAATAATTCTTTTAATTCACATTTTATGCTCTTCTTCAAGAGTCTCTGAACATCTGTGCCAACAGCAAGGGGATAATATTTCTAGGAAGTACTTCTTAAGAGGCAAGACTGTGATAAACTCTTCTGTATATGGAGGTTGCTTGAAGCCCCATTTGTTGGTAATCAATTTTTTTCCTCCTCTAATACAAAGTTTCTTTAAAAACCTTTGCATTTATAAATGATGCCTTTCTTTCTCTTTGTGTGGAACATCTATTTTGTCCTTGTTTGAACAGAAAAGGAAGCAAAACTATTTGAACGGAGGGGACTGGCCCAATGCTACCACCAGGACAAGGGCAGAGCCAGGAAAGAAAAATTCCCAAATTTCTGATTTGCTTTTGTGTTTTCTTAGCTGATGAACAGAAATACATGGAGTTGGAAAAAAATTCCTGCTGTGATTGGAACAGTGTGTTGCTATTTTAGCCATGCTTTGACCCCATTTAAATAAGTGATTTTTACTCTCCTATCCACCTCCTCTTAACCACAAGATGCAGCAATGAGCAGGAAGAAGTGATTTCAAGAATCAGGACTTGACAATCAAAATTGTAGAGAGATCCATTTTATTCCATCAGCTGACTGCATCAGGGACAGTGGGGGGATATCTCCTCCATGCCATGCAGACCTGGTCAAGACAGGTTCCAGACATAAATATAACTGATCCCACAAGCCCACAGCTCCCTGCCTGCTCATCTCTGCCTTCTCTCACTTCTGTTATAATCAGCTGCCACAACTCCTGGTGGTCACATTCGGGGGTCTTTTAGGATGAAGGCTGAATGTCTTCTTCAGTGTTTGCTGATTGACCCCTGTCTCTGGGCAGGGAGGTTTGCTTCTCCCTTAGCTCAGCTTTCCCCATTCAAACCCACCCATCTGCTCCTGGCTGCTTTCTTGAGCCACAGCTTTCTGCTTTGTCAGGTTTTTACAATACCTGGGTCCTGTTGTGCTGAGTTTTCACAATATATCTTATCTTAATGTTTTTTTTTTCTGGCAACTGAGTTTCTATGTGGTCTGTTACAAACTGTTTCTTCTGTGTGTTCTATTTCCCCTCCACCTGTTTAAGTGTATTATAGGTTTCTAAAATTCTGAATTGTCATAGCCTTGTATGTCCCCCACCTCAGAAGGAGATCCAGGAACCCTCAGCCTTAAAGAAAGGACTGTTGGGTTTAGAGGTGTCTCAAAATGCACCATTGGCTCCAAAGAAAAAGGTCAGATGCGGTTGCTGAGATGAAAAACAATGAAATTCTGGGTTAGGAAAATGGAAACTTGGAGGATAAGTTATTTAATCCGGTAGGAGAAAAGAAGGGAGAAGGAAAGACTGAGGAGAACAGTAAAAGTTTTCTGAGGGTACATTTAGGGATGATACCTCATCAGCAAAAGAAATTGTGAGATGTTAAGAAGAACTTCCCAGAAAACCTACAGAAGTCTTAATCTTACAGTAATTTAAAGGGCAAATTGATGTGGGGATGAAATAGGAAATTATAAATGAGATCTCATGAAATTATGGTTTGATGCTTTTTCTTAAAAATATATGTTTTATTAGTAGTTGTCATAACATAGAGATAGAAGATACCAGGATTAAAATAACCTGTTTAGATTTGTGATTGAAATATCCTCATAGAATTTCAGTTCTATGGTGTGTTTATTGTAGGATTGGAGAGGAATAGGATGCATTGCTTTACACACACATTTGTAAATTTCTCTACCTTATTACAGATTAGTACAACTAGCAAAAAATCAATAAGTGGATGTGATTAATAAAATTAAGATGTACATATATCAAGCAATGAAAATGATGATAAGCAATCAATAACAGTATCAATCATTAGTATGGCAATTAATAGCAGCAGCCAATTGTGTAGCAGCAAAGGGAGTTTATTTTATTGCAGATTACTACAAACATTATTAATAAATAAATGACAATAGATTATTTCTATGGGTATATAATAGTAGCCAGTATCAAGTGAATTAGACAGATTTCAGAAGGGGCCAGACCATCCCAAAGGAGAGGACAAACTGACCCCGGAGGGCTCCCCAACCATCCCAGAGGTGAGAGAACAATCCCGAAACTGCTCCCAAAGGAAATACAGTGAAATCATTATGCAATGTTCTCACATCCCTGAGCCTGGAGTCAGCCAGACACCCCTGGTGGGTGTGCAAGTGCTTGCTGAAAGTTTCTGTGGGATTTAACCTGTGTGGTGTGGTCCTGTCTCCCCTCAGCACCGGGAATGCTTTAACCTTCCATCCGCATGATAACCCAGGCACGGAAATCCTTTCAGCGGTGTTAAGATCTGCGATAGCTGTTACTTTTATTCCAGAAGCTGATGGGATCACACGTAGAGATGTTAATCAATACCGAACTGCCAATGGCCGCGTCTTATCGTGGGACAGCAAGGGCGCTGTAACACGACTCTCCCCACTGGGATACTGTGAGTCTGTTAATGAAAACAGGGCTTATGGAGCCCTAGCCACGGGTGTGGTGTCTCGTAGTGCAGAGTGATTGCAACCTCCCATCAACATTTCGGCTTCGAGCGCTGGCGGCTCCGCCCCAGAGCTCCCGGTGCCGAGCGCCGCTCCATTTCCGGGTTCCGCTTGCGCGCCGCTGGGGGGCGTGGCGAGCGGCGGCTGCACCGCCCAATCAACTGCGGGCAGGGGCGGGCCGAGCGGCGGCTGCCCAATCAAGTGCGGGCAAGGGCGGGCCAAGCGGCGGCTGCCCAATCAACTGCGGGCAGGGGCGGGCCGAGCGGCGGCTGCCCAATCAACTGCGGGCAGGGGCGGGCCGAGCGGCGATGCGAGGTGCGCCGCACAGAGCCGGCCGCAGTGTCAGTGTGCTCGGGCACCGCGCTGGGGCACCCGCTGCTGAGGGCGGCGATGCGAGGTGCGCCGTACGGAGCCGGCCGCAGTGTCAGTGTGCTCGGGCGCTGCGCTGGCGCACCCGGTGCTGAGGGCGGCGATGCGAGGTGCGCCGTACGGAGCCGGCCGCAGTGTCAGTGTGCTCGGGCACCGCGCTGGCGCACCCGGTGCTGAGGGCGGCGGCTCGGGTGCTCGGGTGCTCGGGTGCACGGATAAAGCCATACATGATACAGGCGCTACCGATAGTGGCGGCTGGGGAGCTCTGCCGGCAGCGCGGCAGGAGGAAGCCACAGGAGTCCCGGATAACGTCCGTCCCTCCCTCAGCTTCTTGCCTGTCCTCCCAGCCCGTGCGCCTGAGGGTGAACTCCCTCTCAGCTGCTTCCACGCCGGGCGGTGTCCGCGGCGTCTCCGCTGCGGCTTTCGCAGCAGTCCAGTCCATGATTCACAGTCATTTCTTTTTCCTCCGTGAAAAGTCGCGTCCCCTTGTCTCCAGGCTCTGCCCACAAATGACAGCGGCGAATGGGCGTGCCGAGCGGAGGCTGTGCCGTAAGCGCGGTCTCGGAGCCGAGAGCTCCGGGAGGCGGCGGTCCGAGCCCAGCCGTGCGGCCGCGGCCTGCAGCACACGCTGTTCCGATGGCGGTGCAGGCTGTTCCGATGGCCGTGCAGGCTGTTCCGATGGCCGTGCAGGAGCCGGCGGTGCAGGAGCCGGCGGTGCAGGAGCTGTCCGTGCAGGAGCCGGCGGTGCAGGAGCCGGCGGTGCAGGAGCTGGCGGTGCAGGAGCCGGCGGTGCAGGAGCCGGCGGTGCAGGCTGTTCCGATGGCGGTGCAGGAGCCGGCGGTGCAGGAGCTGGCGGTGCAGGAGCCGGCGGTGCAGGAGCTGGCGGTGCAGGCTGTTCCGATGGCGGTGCAGGAGCTGTCGGTGCAGGAGCTGGCCGTGCAGGAGCCGGCGGTGCAGGAGCCGGCGGTGCAGGAGCCGGCGGTGCAGGAGCAGGCGGTGCAGGAGCAGGCGGTGCAGGAGCAGGCGGTGCAGGAGCTGGCCGTGCAGGCTGTTCCGATGGCGGTGCAGGAGCCGGCGGTGCAGGAGCTGGCGGTGCAGGCTGTTCCGATGGCGGTGCAGGAGCCGGCGGTGCAGGCTGTTCATATGGCGGTGCAGGAGCCGGCGGTGCAGGAGCAGGGCGCTCTGCTCCGGCAGGAGCCGTGTGCCACTGAGGAGCGGTTCCAGGGCCGGAGCCGTCCCGAGCACCTGTCCCACACACCGGGGCGGCAGCAGCCAGGTACGTCCGCGCAGGGATCGGCGGGCTCCGCTGGCCGAGCATCCCGGCACAGACCAGTGGAGTGGCTCCCTGCAGCCGCAGGATGGTCCCCGGGCCAGACTCGGCGCGGCTGCAAATTCCGACCTTCTCTTTCGGCGCCGGCAATTTATCAAGACTATTTCAAGGGTTTTTTTTTTGCCAAAACAAAAACTACAAAAGAACCTGGCATATGAGACATTTCAGTGCTATTGGAGGTGTTTGGGTTTTTTGTTTCCAGTCATTGCAGCTGAAATTTTGTTTAATGCTTATTGAGGTCATTGGGCACTCTATTTAAACCTGCTTGTGTCATTCTTGTTATAGTTTATACATAAAATTGATCTCTGTATAACTATTTAAAAACATACTATTATACCTATTTCTGCCTGCACAACAGAAAGGAAAAAAAAAATCCAGTGCTGCTGATTTAACTTTCTTGTTCCATCTCTTCTGGTGTGTGACTAGGGAATTAGTCATGACACATCTGTCTTGGCTGCAGGAAACTGGGAGAGGAGGCAGCAACACAGGCATTTGGGAGCTGAGGAAAAAATTAGGGATCACACTCAGAGGACCAGCCTGGCTGCAATGAAAGAAGTGTGTGAGGCTTGTGCAAAAGTGGTTTTTAGTGTAGTAAGCTTCAGACTCCGAGGGCTTTGGATATTTTAAGTGATGAAGGTGGGGAGCAAGCATATGACAAGGAAAGTTTATAGTCCGTGATACTAATTGTGGAGTAGTTTATCAGTCAAACATCAGGAATCAAACAGCCATCAGCTGTTTATTTAGAAATAGCTACTGGTAATTAAACAAATTGTAATATGCTGTTTTCATATAAAAAAACTAATCTGTACATATACCTTGCCCTGCTAATCTAACCTGGGTTCTTATTTTAGTCTGTCTTTAGGAAACAAGAACAACACAGATTTTAAAATTTCTTTTATAGATTCCCGTACCTGAAAAATCTAAGCTGATTTTTGGGCCGATGAAAAATATTGCTAAAAAGAATTGAGTCTTATGGAATGTTGTCAGTGTTCATTTGGGTTTTTTAAAAAATATGAAATCATTAAGGTTTTGGAGTTAGCAGGATACCAGATAGTTTTCAGCTGTCTATTCATTCAAAAGAGAGGCAGTGTCAGACAGCCAGAAGTTTGTCTGGACTTTCTCTGGGCTTGGAAAAGGTGTGCAGTGATTTGTAAATATGGGTATGAAGAGCAGCCCTTAGGATTATGAAACATCTGGGAAAACCTATGTTTGACCAACTCATTTTCCCTTGTGATTTTCCAGGTTCCAGAATCTGCTGTGGTCCAGAAAAGCCTTTGTGGACAGCGTGAAGGTCTATAACCACAGCTACATCTACATGCCAGCCTTCTCCATGAAAACAGGGACAGGACCCTCCCTCCGTGTCTACTACACCCTGGAGGATTTCGGTGCCAAGCAGGCAGTCCTTTTTGCCAACCCCAACTTCCTGCGGGACATCAGCAAGTTCTGGAAGAGCAAAGGTATTCACGCCAAACGCCTTTCCACGGGACTTTTCCTGGTCAGCGCTGCCCTTGGTCTGTGTGAGGAAGTAACAATTTACGGCTTCTGGCCGTTCTCGGTGGACCTGCACGGCAAGTTCATCAGCCATCATTACTATGACAATGTCCTGCCTGACTCCGGATTCCATGCCATGCCGGAGGAATTTCTACAGCTTTGGTTTCTTCATAAAAGTGGGGTACTGAGAATGCAGCTAGAACCATGTGAGGACCCTCTAATCCAGCCTTCAGCCTGAGAATCATAGGAATCAATTTGGGAGATACAATAGTTTTTAATTTCCATGCTCTCCAACAGAGAGTTCTGTTTTATGTCGGTTGTTTTTAAAGGGATCTGCATGGACCATAAAAATGCTACTTGAAGGCCAAATGGAATATGTCCTTATTTAGTGCTTTATGGAACTGAGAGGGGATGAAATGTATCTCTCCATCAAGTCCATTTAGCAGCAGTGGGAAAACAGTGTCAGAAGCAGCACAGCTGAACTTTCCAGGGACGTTTTTAAGTGACAAGTGTAAAAAGGGCATTAAGGCTCAGAGAGTCACCAGGCCACTCATAAGCTTTTGCTAACAGTGCCAAATATGACTGTCTGTTCCAAATTCCATTTCATTCCAGGTCAGCACCCTGTAGAACTTTCCTTTTTCCTTGCTTATTTCCTCTGTTTGTGTGTGTGTAGGACAGCATGTGTGTCATTGAATCTTTGTTTATTTTCCTTTTATTCCTTTTTTTTTTTTTTTTTTTTAAATGTGTCACTCCCCCTCCCCCCAAGAGGAAGGGGAAGGAAGGGCTTAAAAGCCCAAGGAGCTGAGTACCATCAGCTCTCTGAAGACTCTTGGGAGAGTGCTAAGGTGCTAAGAATCTGGTTAGAATGTCATAGGAATGCCTCGCTACTGGGGATGGATAGACCTATGTGTTGTAGGTTTTATCAGGATAGTTCAGGTCATTGCACTCACAGCTATGCCAGTGCTGTACTGTGGGCAAGAGCTGGTTAAGGCAAACTGGTCTGAAAAGAAAACGTGTTACAAAACCAGCAGTGAAGTGCAGCCTGATTTCAGTCACCTGCTGCAAGATTTCCACAGTGACTTTCATAGCAGGGATGGTTCCTGACCTGTTTTGCTGTCCAGCCTTAGGGATTAATTCTGTATTCATTTGGACTCCAGATGTTCATGGACTGTTGAGGGTATTTGAGGGGTTCAGTGGAATGCAGAATGAGGTTCTTCATGTGCTTATAGGAAAATTACAGAAATGAATGTGTCATTTAAAATTAGTCGAAGCTTCAAAAATTGTTTCTCTGTGTGTGACTTGCTCTTCTGCTTGGATTGTAACGTTAGCCTTAAAGACTTGTACTTCTCACATGAGATTGTCTCTGCTTAAACAGTCTGGGAAATAAAACAGCCTTTGGGAGCACTGAAAAGCTGCAGAGCCAGCATGAAAAAGGAAAAAATAGAAGGGCATGCCTGATGCAAGGCAGCCCTGCTCACAGTGGTGTAAAGTAAATCAGAGCTCTTAGCCTTTTCAGAGGTCTCTGGAGACTCCCTAAATAATAGGCACACAGTTACACAAATATAAACAAAATAGCCTGAAGTTTATAGCTCAGATACTGGTTAGTATCTTGAAGAATTACTTTCAAATCATTTAGAGGAAAAAAACTGCAAAATTTTTTCACGTGAAAAATATCCCCTATTTTTTTTTCTCCTAAAATGCATTAAAAACTAAAGAAACCATGTTAAAAGATATGTGAATTTCTCCTGGTTTCCAGCTTATTCTGACTTCTAGCTTTGTATTCAAGTCCATACTTCTGCAAAGCCTCCAATTCTAGATTGCCCCATAGACTTAAAAAAAACACCCGTTATACTCCAAATGTAGTCCAAAAAAAGGGAAAAAAACCAAGCTCAGGACAGAGATTCAGCTCTTCTGAAATCTGTGGCTGTTTATGTGCTGCCATTTAGTGGTGGCGGCCAAAGAAGTAGACAAATATCAGAAAGGAGATAAAAGCACAAAAGGACACAGTATTTCTGGTAAAGGGATGGAAACATAGGTTTAAATGCTTGGAACCCCAAGTTGTTATTGTTAGGTCTTTATTCTTTTGCTTCTCTTTCCCTCGGTTCTTCTTGTATGGGGTGAAACTTGCTGTGTTCACAAGTTGCTTAAAATTTTCTCTGCACTACATTGAACTTTCCTCTGGCTTTAAACCTAAAAAATTAATAGAGGGACAAAAACCACTTCAGGTTTATCAATATTTGTATGCATTTTACATCTTCCTAGTACTAGTTACTCTATTAACTCATAATTAACTGAAGGAGCAGAAACTACTACTTATCCCAGAGTTTTGAAGTCTTTCTTCCTGTAGTGATTTCTCTGTCAGGTGAATGGAGATTACTTTTAGCTCAGTTGTTGTGAGAATTAACTAACTCATGCTTGGGAATTAAAGTGAAAAAAACTTCAGAAATTTTATTAAGGTTATCTGTTTTGAACAGTGAAAACAAGCAAATGAACCATCCTTTTTATCTGAGTGAAATTACGCTTTTGTGTTAAAATTCTCCCCCATTGTTAGGAAGTACAGTAGGAACATTACATCCAGGGAGCACCTGGATTGCAAGAAAGGGAAAAGCTGTGGATTTTTAATGTGCAAAGAAGGTTTTCTCCTCTCTGCCTTCAATTTATAAACCAGATTCTCTGCTCTCTTTGACTGTTCTGACTCCATAAAATCAATAGAATTGCCTGGATTTTAACCAGTTGACTGTTCTCAAACCTGAGGGAATTTATCCTGTGAAAATTTTAAATTATTTTAAAGCACTGCCAGATTGTGATATTTAGTCAAAGTATCATAATTCTGTAATTTATTATGTAATCTACCAAGTCTTTTTTCCCAATAAGTACAGACCTTGAGCTGTTTATGCTGTTTGTTGGTTCCTTTTGTAAGGCAAATATCTCACTGCATTTCAAACTTCTGCTGCATGAAAGTGTCCCAAATTGGAAGGAAATCATGATCTGTGACACCTCCTTGTTTCATGGAAGTGATCCATGAGCTCTTCAGTTTGTCAAATGTATTGGATGAGCCAAGTGAAAATGAGAAAAGGATTTTTCTACACTGGGAAGCTTCACCATTCACTGGCTGTAACTAGGAATTAGATGTCCTCAAGTAATTTATTATTCTTGATGGATCTGATGTCTGCAAATAATTTTGTTATCAATAACAAATCAAATAATTTTGTTAGATTTTATTGATGGAATGGGATGATCTTTTCCCCCTGCTTTTCAGCTGCAATTCTTTTCTGATAGCATTTGCAAGGAAGAAGTTCTTATTCTCTCTTTTTTTTTTTAAAAGACAATTTATATCAAAGGCATTACTCTAATCTCAAATATTGGTTTTCTTAAAAAAGTTGGTCTTATTCTTTTTTCTGTTTTGTACACAATATTTTTTTTTTCATAACAGTACCTATGTTTTCAGTGATAAAATCTCAACAAGTTATTTTTCTCTTTAAAAACAGATTTTCTGTCTCTCCTGAACCCCATTTTATGAAACTGTCAGGTGTCTTTGGGTTTTATCCTAAACTGAACATAATCATATTTTGAATCTTTGGTATATCTGAGTACACTCATACTCAGTGAGCTGTTTCAATAAAATAGAAATTTATTTCCAATATAGCTTTCAACTTCAGTTAAGAACAAGGAGTTTTCTCCTTAATAAAGGCCTGTAACTGCCATACTGATGGCTTAAAGAACCTAGAAAGAAAACAACACATTTTTGAGATAATGTTAGTATAGGAGGTAATAAAAAAGGCTGGTCCTTATTGGAGGCCTGCAGGGGCAATCATGGAAAATATTCACAAAATGCCCATGCCCCTCCACAGAGTGAATACAGTTTTATAAGTTTAGCAAATTAGCATAACTGACAAAAATCACCAATTGGAGACATAAGTGGGGAGGCAATTTCCCCCAATTCAACCCTCTCTGAATCTTGTCCCCTCCCACTCTTAGATGGAAGCTGAACTTTGTTTATAAAAATACATCTTGAATAGCTGGTCTCAACCCTGGTTCTAGGGAGAACCAGGATAGGATAGGGGCATTGGAATGTGTTTTGTCTTTCTGCCTGTCAGGGCAGGGAAAAGTACTGGGGAAACTAGCTAAAATACAATATTAGGCTGCAGAACTACACATATATGTGTAAAGACTACAGAGAATATATATAAAAGGCAAAAGGCAAAAATCAATTAGGCATAATTTCCCCCCATTTTTAGAGACTAACAAGACTCTACCTTGTCTAGTCTCTACTCCATATTTAACCACACCACATCATACAGCAGCTATTATTTAAATAATAACTACAGATATAAATAATATAAACAGTTCCTTTTATCCAGGCCCAATTCTGTAACCATGAGGTGAGTGTCAAAGATTTATTCAAAGTTCAGTGGGCCTTTTGAAAGCTACCTGATGCAGAATTTGAGTTTGCTTTCAAATTTCAACCAAATCCTTAATAATTCTTTCCCGCTGATCTGCATGAGAACAACAACTAGTGTTAATGATTTTGCAGCTAGTAGGAAATTGAGAGTCATTCCAGACAAATCGTGGACTTCTTCTTGTAAGGCTGAAATTGCATCTGAAATTTGCTTTTTAATATGTTCAATAATCCTTACTGTGATCAAATACTATGTTTGGAATTACAGCTCCACAGGCCCAATCTTTATCTGGGGGCAAAACTTAGCAGACCTCGTTTTCACATATTCAATACCACCCTGACAAGTTGTTCTTATGAAGAGCTTTTGGATACATTTTGGACTAAAACCACATGCAAATTTTGGGACCAAATCTGAGCCATGGTTACCAACTGTTCATGCAACAGGCACAAAAGAACCACATAAATAATATAATCCTCTCTTTTCCAGTTGTTTTGGGAGAGAGGTCTCTTAACTTTTGAGCAGTGAATTCAGGGTTCCCTGCCAGCAGCCCTGGCATGAGTGAGAGTAGCCAGGACTTTGAATGTTCACTTAATTTGCCAAGTTAAGTGTCCCACCATTTAGCATAGAGCCACTCTCCAGACTGGAATGCGTGTGCAGATGTGTCCAGTACCATTGGTCGGGGTAAAATGAATAATCTCTGGACCTTCTGCAAAGTGGATCTTAAAGTTAACCCCTAACCACTAACCTTTACCTCAAATAATAAAAAAAAATCTGCATCAATACAAGTATTTTTTATTTTCATTTTATGTCTTAAGGAAGTTACAAGCACTACTAAACTTTTTTGTTTCTTACACATACCAGACACCTGGTTTTAACCTGTGTTAATGCTGTTTCCATCTGGCTGTTTCCAAAAGCTCCAGAGAAAAACAAGCAAACAAAGACACCAAGGAAATGAAAGGTGCCTTGCTGTGATGTTTATCTAGAGTGGTACATTGCTCTTTTAATGAACTGTGAAATGTAGCATGTGGATGATGATGAATGGAAAAACATGCATGTGTTTTTATTTGAATGTTGTGTCCTTGAGATGGATTACTAGTATGAGCTCTGTAGTGTAAAAATACTGAAAAGAGAAGAGAAATAGAAAGAAGATACTTTCAGCAGGTTTTGCACTGAACCACATCCCCTTCTGACTATTTTTCTTTCTGAGACTCAGATTTGGTAACGTGGCCCTTACCATTAGGATGGTAATAAAAAAACTGCTCTGTTCCTAAAGTTAAATCTGGTTCTTTCCAGCACTGTAAGGGACAATCTGTTTGTATTTCCAGCATATCTCATTTATTCCCAGGCATGGGCTCACGGGGCTGCACTGGCTGGGAGATCAGTCAGGCTCACTGGTGAAGCCAGTGCTGCACATTTCCTGCCCACATCCCACATCCTGCATCCAATAGTCTGTGCCTGTGCCAGGAGATAGGTGACTGTGCTTGTTACATTTTGCTGCTTATGGCTAGAAGATGAAGTGCAAACTAAAACTGTGAATTCCCTTCCATTTCTTGTAGGCACAGCCACAGCTTGGGCAAGTTTTGTGCTTGACCAGAACAGAGATGGGCTGTGCAAAGGTTTTTCAAAGTTGTTAATTTTGCATTTACCTCACTGAGGTATTTACAAGAAGTCAGTGATTTCACAAGGCATCAATATTTGTTGTTGCAGTTGCAGCCATCTTGTACATCTGTTCAGCCAGGGACCAGTGAATATCACTGGGGTTATCCCAACTCCCTGGCTTTACTTTGGGAACAAACTATGTTATCTGAAGGCAAGCAGCCCAGGAAGCACTACTTGAAAGCTTCTGTTTGCTTCTCCCTGTAGTTACAAGGTCCTGGCTGTCACCTTCCGTGACCTTTCATCTGTACAGTGCTCAAGAAAGGCGTGCTTGGATCAGTGGTGCTACCAAAACTTGAACAGGTGTTGGGAAGGAGCTCAGTGTTGGGATAAAACAACCTGATTTGGGATCAGTGGTTTACAGGAATGCTGGTATGCAAAGCCCTGGCATGACAGACAGTTTCTCCTGACTCTTTACAGACTGGGCACAGTTGCCATTTTTGCTCTCTCACACCATATTCCCAAAGGAGCCATGTGATGTGGGATGTCAGTGTTAGCTGTTAAATTCTAGTATTTTTATTTGCATTCCTTCTTCTCTTGCCCAATTAATTGAAAAAATGTGATGGTAATGTGGTAGTTTGATGTCTTGAGGTGATTTTAAAGTAGATATGCAAACCATTATGCCTCTGAGATTGCATAATTCCATGAATTTGTTTTACCTCCAGTGCCCAGCATGTAATACTCATTGTCTCATTTCTGATGTGTGTAAGCTTTACAGGCTGGATATCGTGTCCAAATGACAGGAGCACTTGGGTGAACATCTCAAATCATTGGTTTTTTGGCATGCTCAGGGGCAAAGATACTAGTGTGGAGTGTGTTAAACATCCCAAAGCGTGGTATTGTTCTGAGTCTTGTGATCAGGGCTTCGATCTAATTCACTCTCCAATGTAGCAAATGTTTGCTGTCAGCCAACACTATTCCAAGGACTAAAGGAATCTCTTTCTTTGCCCTGCAATAATGTATTTTCTATGATTATGTCAGTAGAATTTGTTCATTTTTCAAGTACTGTGCAGTGCTTCTTTGAAGAATGTCCCTTTTTCAGGTGGTTTCATGGTGACCGTACCCCAAAATGTCTAAATGTCTCTCAATAGCAAAAATTGCTTTGTTATTGAATGTATTATTTATTAACAGTATCTTGTCTTTTTCTAGTTGCATTTTACAAAATGTGCCACAAGCATCTTACGTGATTTTTATAAGGAAAGTCTTATTTATAATGTTGTGCAAGTGGATGGAAACAAATAATGATTTTATAGTAGCCCATGCCTTTTTTCATAGCTGCAAAGTTTTAATGGGCATGATCAGAAGGGACAGGCTCATTGTTTAATTTAATTTTGATGAAGCTTTTCAAAACTATTATGTTATTCATTATTTGAAATTAATTATCTTAACAAATAAATATTGCCATTTTAAGAAATGAAGAGTATTTGCGGGGCTTCTTTTTCTTCTCTGTTCCTTGCTCTCTAACCCAGTATATCCAAACAATCAAGGTAATTTCTTGTTCTCATTTACCTTTTAAACCTCCCCAGCTTAGGCCCCTTTAAAAACAATGAGGATAAAGGGTCAGATAACCCTGGCCACTGCAGGGACAGTTGGAGCAGGATTCCTCAGCCTGGTAGGTACCAAAAAGCATTTATTTGCCATTTCTGATCATTTCTTTACTTTGCCTTGCTTCCCCATGCCTTGCATTGCCTTGCTGCCCCCTCTGTAGCCTCCCTCTTGGCCTTCCTCCCCTCCATTATCTGGCACTGATTTACTCATCCAGCCCCTGCCATGACTTCCCAACTCATTTGTCCAAGTCCAGCCTTGACTTTCCTCATCCTCAATCCTTAAGTTAAATTTCTGTGACAAAGAAGAACTGAGAATGAAGAATTAAAATTGGCTTTTCTGAAGCTCTTCTGAGCTGGAATGAGTATCAGGAATATGATACCTGGAGTAGGGAACTGCCAGGATCTGCCTTTTTTGAGTAGAGGAACTTCACAAAAAATCTCTCATGAATGTCACAAAAGTTGCATTTACTATTCTGATATATTGTCATGATTGTGTCTTAGATGCAAAAATCTTATTTGTTCTCTCCATTTCTTCTGCAAAGTCACTATGGTAGGATGAGGCATTCGTAAATATTTCGTTCTGTGTTGTCTGTCTGCACTCCCTCTCTCATGCTCCCTTTAATCTTTCAAATCAATTTTCTCTTTTCTTGCAGGGGTGACTGAAATGATCCTTTGAAGCAACCAGCTTTGACGTTTGGAAAAAAGAATTAAAAAACAAAAGAATGCTCTAATTAAGGAAAACATCAGTTAAAGCTCAAGAAGAAATCTGATTTTGATCAGTTCTTTTATGTATGCCTGACAGCTGCACAGCATTAGCAGAGGGGCTCATTAGAGGATGCTTACCCAAAGTCCAGATCAAGAAGCAGAAACACCAGTTAGTGATATGCAAGACTGCTGTGTGGAGGAAAATTAAACATTTGCTAACCTTCACATAACACAGGTTGTGATCTACTGCCCACGTAGTTCAGGAAAAGAGAACTTTTGTTTACAGTGGGGCTATTTAACGCTGTTTCAGAAGTGAAAAGTTCAAAAGGGTGTGTACGTTCTCCAGTGTTGGTGTCATGGACAATCAAATTGTCTGAGTCCTCGTGCTTGCCCATAGGTTTTCTTAATTGTAGCTGTGTGACTTAATGAATATATGGCAAGAGAAAGGTTTTTCAAGGCCATTTTCTTCTTACTTCAAGTGTTTTGTTCTTCCCCAGTGTTATCCCTGTGGTAGGAGCTAATACTGATACCTTGATGCTCACAGTTTGGTAGGTTGAGGAAGTTCTGAGAATCCAAACTTCACCTTGTGTCTCCATGTTTTGTGGGCACCTGCTACAAAATGCTGAATTTGGATGTAGTGAGAGCTTGGTCAGCGCTTTTGCACGCAGGATTCCCCCAGCTCATTTTGTAATGCCACTGTGGATAAGCAATTTATTTTATTAGGAAAATTATACACATTGTAATGAGATTTTGTGGAGGGTCTCTGCAGGGCTGGGGAGGATATCAGGGGCCAGAAGTGCCTTAGTGCAGTGGTTCAGAGTCACCAATTTGAGTTTCCCAGCCAATGCACCATGTGTGGTGGGTTTAGCACTGGCTAAAATCACCAGTGCACTTCCTCACTTCTTGCTGTGAGATATGGATTAGGAGAAGGGCAAAAAGGCTCAGAACCTAAAGGGTATAAAGAAAACTTTATTAACAGAACTAAAAGAATAAGAAGCATCAGAATAAAACCTTCAGAACCATTTTCCTCCCCCTGCCTGACCACTTTTCTTTCCCAATTGGCAATGTAGAGACAAAACCTTTGATTTTAAATCAGTTACCCCAGTTGCCTGTTCAAGGCCAGAAGCCAAGAGAGAGCTTTCCTGGGCTTGTCTGTTTTTAAAATGTGGATCTCACAGAGGCGGATCCAACTTCTAAATGGTTCAATCAGTTGCCTGTTCTCAGAACCAGACAGGTATTGGGTTTTTCCAGGCACAGAGGAAGCTCTCAGCAGCTTCTCTCAGAAAAATAATTTCTGTGGGTGGTTTCTTCCTTCTTACTAAATATCAATTAATGCAAAACCAGCACACTCAGCCAGACAGTTCAAGGATCTGTAATGGTTGTGAGATACAGTTAAAAAATGAATAATTGTAGCATGCCTGAACAGCCCTTTGAAAAGCTGTTGAAATGGAATGATATAAATCACTTGCATTATTTTACTCACTTTCCTTTTCTTGCTGAGTGAGGAATAATTTTCTGCAGTGAAGTTGTGTGCTGCTGAGGCTTTTTGCAGATACTTTCTTAATTAATTTAGTGGTTTTGGGTGAAGATGCTAGCAAGATGGGTGGAACTGACCGAAGCCCCTGGTTTCAGCCAGTTTTGGGTGTGTACACTTCCTGAAATGAATGGTCTTCATTTAGTTATAGGGTTTCTTGCTCTGGGCCCAACTAACTGGGTAGACAGTTAGTTAACTGCATCTTTAAAAATAAAACCACAAGCCCTCCTACTGAAAAGCTGCACACCCACAGGAGGCACAGTGGATTAAATGAGTACAGAGACAGAAGGTGACAGTACTTTGGTAGTCCCAGGAGTTTATAGCCTGCATTAATAATGTGCCTGTGCAGGAGAAATAAATTTTGAGACGTGCTGGCTTGTGGAGGTAGTACTGTGTTATGAAGACTTTTCCTGCAGGAATCCATAGGCTTTGTCCTTCATTGTCTGTTTGTCATCAAACTCCATCCCAGAGAACTGGGCAGCTTTTGCCTGGCTGCTTCAGGTGCTTCTCTTCAAATGTTGCTGACTTTGCCTGTCTTACACATGGTTGTATCACTCTCTTTCCATGGACTGCAGAAAGAGCCTCCTCAGTGTGGAAAGACTCCTGATTATTGGAGGGGCATTGATGGGTTCTGGTGTCTTCCTGCTCCTTCAAGGGCACCTTGCAGAAATTGCACTGCTGGGACTGAGCAAGAACCTTTTCCCCTGGGCAGAATGATCTTTTTATGGACAATGTTTTTTTCTGAGGACAACAGATGAGACAATTCCTGACTACTCTGGTCAAGAGACAACACAGTGCTTGTGCGAGTGGAACAGCTTCTACCAACTTTGCAGTTGTCATGGTAGTGCTCCAGAGATCTCCACAGTATAATTGAGATATGGATGCCTGTGTGGCAATTATTTTCTCATGCACAAGTACAGCACAAGTTAAATAAAGGAGCTTTCTGGAAAAAAATGTGCTCTGAAGTAATGAAATCCTGAACTGCTAGCAGAACAAGGAAGAGATTGTTCTTTACCTCTTCAGTCATCAGGCTTTTTTGACAATTATTTTGGCATGCATAGCGCACACACACACACACACACACACACACACTGACTGACCATACATTTATGCAACCTTCTGAAAAAATGAGGATTGTGCTGGTGTGATTCTGCAGCCCTATCTGATGCCCACTGTGACAGAAAGTAAGATCTAATAGAGTAAGTCTAGTTTTAGCTTTATAGCACGCTCCCAGAACATTTACTGTCAGCAGATATGGTGATACCATTTTAAAGTTGACTTCTTTGATATCTTCCATCAGATCTGAAAAAGAAGTCTGTTCCCAACAGATATTTGTTGGGGCTTTTTGGCTGAAGCATCTTCCCAATCTTTTGACAAATTCAGTGTCTCAACACTGAATCTAACACCCACCACCCCTAAAATACTGTCAAACCAAGAGTCTTTCTTTAGAAATGCCCTTTTTCCAAGTTTGGGATGCTGCAAATTCCTCTTCAGATGCATTAAGTCTAGCTTGTGGGAGGATCTGATGATGTCCTCTCTTTTTATCTTCATCTGTTGCATATCAATTGTTGCTGCACTGTAGCCTTGATGGCTGATCCCCTCTACACACACCCCTCTGGCCACCTTTGGGTATTAATGAGGATAGAAAGTAAGTTTCTTGGTTCTGATTCTGGTCCTGGAAGCTGCCACAGGCAAAGGCTGGAAAGTCAAGTCATGTCACTGGATCACATGGTGATCAGAGAGTAACAATTATTATTGCCATCTGCTAAGAGTGACAGTTCTGTGTGGCAGTATGCATTTTGATCTTGCTTTGTAGATTATCTCCCTGTAAGAGGAGAATAGGTGGGTAAAGAGGTCTCTGAAAAAAGCAAGGGTATTCCTTCCTTTAGGGAGCAATTGAATCTGGCCAAGGGGAAAGGATATTTGATCTTGGGGTAAACCAAGAGGAAGCAGCAGCAAAGCAGCAATTTGCAGCACAGTGGGGAAATGAGAAGCTGCTGAGCAAAGCTGTGAGCACATTCCAAGCTCTCCTTATGTAAGAGAAAATGCCTTAGAGAGCTGAGTTTGCATAGCTGCAACCCACCAGAAAATCCTAAAAGACAGGCTGAGAGCAATGGTCTGCTCTTCTAGGACATAATGGACAGGGAGAGATATGTTTATAAACCTCTTAAATTATTCTTCTGTCCAAGTGACTCCTAGACACTTGTCATCATCTGATCTAAAAAGTCAAGAGGTCAAGTTTTTGGTGCAGGGAAGACTAAATTTGAACACCTTCTAGCTCGTCTTTGAGGAACTCCCTATGAAAGAAAAGGTCAACAGATTTGTATAAAAGCTAGGTCTAGTCTGGAATTCCATCACACAAACTCGCGATTTTCATAAAATGAGTTAGAAATCTGACCAAATTGACAATAATTTTTAATTGTAAATGACATTTTGTTCTCATGTTACCAAAAGTTTTGAAAAATCATGGGACTGACTCATCAGCTTAAGATAAGGTGCTTTTCCACCCTCTGTGCCTGGTCTCTGCATATCTCCTCTGAGGGCCTCGATCTTTGCACAGCAGCTGACACCTCCATCACGGTATTGTATACCTCAAACACTGGGAACCAGCCTCCCCAAAATGTTTCTTCTCATTTTGCAATATTTTGGGGTGGGTTATGCTTTCCTCTGTCCTGAGCAGTACAGGGCACTGGCAAGTACCTGGCTAAGTGGTCACATTAAGTGTGTGAACCCTTCCTTGTGTGGCTTTTCTCCTCTCCATCTCTGTTCCACTGGCATCTCTCGTGGCACGAACTCTCTTGCACTGTGAGAAAGAACCACAATAAAGGGAAAATAGATACTTCCCACAGAAAAAAAAACCAACATATTTTTTTGTTTTCAGGACACAGCTGAACTTGAAAAATGTTACACAAATCACTTTGAAACTCTTCAGTGGATTTGTAGCTGTTCTAACAAGTCTTCTACATCATGTAATCATCCCCTACGTATTATTCATTAAACAAAGGTATTCATTAGAGCAGCATGTGGCATAAATAACATCTCTAGTGCAGAGAAAAGAAGCTGTAAGGAATCTTTAGGACACACCTTGCTTTTGTGTGAATGGCAGGTAAAACATATGCCTGAAGTGTAGGTGCAGGATTCCCACCATGAGAGCAGCAGGAGCCAGGAAATGCCCTACATTTGCTCCACCCACCTCATTCATCTCTGGCTGTTGCTTTTGGGATGCTTTTCTGCCTCATTTTACTTGGATGCCCCAGCAAACTTCCAGCTGCTCCTCAAGGGCAGCTTCTAAAATCAGTACCTTTCACTTCTTTCCTTGGGGGCTGCCGAGTGTCTCTGATTTTCAGGGGTCAGCTGAAAGGTACAAATACAAAAGCCATCCTCCTGGCAGGTGGATTTACATTCAGCACGTAGGAGGCTGCAGGGTCACTTAGAAGATGTTTCAATTGCAAATCTAAAAGGAGGTTGAAAAACCCAGTTTAGATAAGAGCAGGAGGGTTATGCTTGTAATGTTTTTGGAGGATACAGGGACCGTGAAGCACACTGCGGCCAGTCCCACGCTGCACTGTGTGCTCCAGCAAAACCCGCTCCGGGACCTGTGCACAGCCGCATGTGTTCGCCACTGGGAGAAGATGTGATGCTGCCCAGTGGCCTTCCAGCTCCTCCAGCACTGGAGCATCTGGAGCAGAATCATTTCTCTTTGACACGCTGACTGCGCTGCTGCCTACACCTGCACCTTTCTGGCAGGCACCAAGTGTCTGTGCCGCTGCTCCCTTGTTTCTCCGTGGCTGAAGCAGGGAAGGGGCCCATCGGCCGCGCTTGTTCCGCAGAACAAACCAGAGGCTGCACAAGCCCAGCGCTGCCCGGCCTGCCGTGCCACAGCACCCTCCGGGGCTGAGGGGTGTCCCCGGCGGCCCTGCCGGGCTGGGCTTGGGCGGATCGAGCGGTTCCGAGGTCGTAGTTTATAGCCGGGTTCCTCCCTGTGGCGTCCCCCGGCCCGCCCGTTCCCGCCCCGCCGGCGTGGCTGCCGCGGCCGCGCATTGTGCGGCAGCCGCTGCCCCGGGCGGAGCTCGGGGAGCGCTCCCGGCCCCTCAGGACCCCCGACCCTCCCGGGCCGGGCCTCGCCTCCACCTCTGCCCCCCGGGCCGGGCCTCGCCTCCACCTCTGCCCTCGGAGGCTCCGTCCGGGGCCGGGCGCGGTGAGTGGGGGTCGTGCGGTCCGGGGGAAGCGGGTGGTGCCGCTGCCGGCTCTGTCAGCCCCGGGCTCGCTGCGGAGAGCTGGGCCAAGGGGGCTGGGTCCGTACCCGGCCCCGCCGCGGGTTGCGGTGCGGGGGGCTCGGCTGGCGGCTCCGAGCAGCCCCCGGGCCGGGCGGCGGCGGAAGGTCGGGGGCTCCTGGCTTTGTTTGTGGCTGTGAGCTGCGGTGAGACACAGCCCTGGCAGCCTTTCGGAAGGTCCCTGGGAATGCTGGAGCTTGGGCTCGCAGGTTTTACTCCCTGCCTGAATGTTCAGTGTTTGTGCAGACACTGCTCTCCTTCTCTTCCAGTCTGGAATAGCGATCTCAGGTAACTGGAGTTGGCTGTAAATGTGCTTCCTGTGGTCTCACTGCTGTAAGCTTTATTCACGCAATTCAGACCTTCATGCATGAGTAAAATATATTTTTTGCAGAATGATTTTGCATGTTCCACCCTGAAGTGCACAGTCTCCGATGGCTCCTGCAGGAGATGGGCTTGTCCCTTGCAGTGTGTGTGTGTGTGTGTGTGTGTGTGCACGGTCGCTGTTAGTTTTGGCAGCTGGTAAGTGATCACTGGTAAAGGTCGGGTGTCTTCGTGTTCTTCAGGAATGCATTAGCCTGGATGTGTGCCTGCGTTTTGATATTGCAGAAGCAACAAGAAAGAACAGCCTTAAAAAAAGGTTAAAGGAAATTGTTAACTTTCCTAATGCGTATCATTTCCAGCTAGCATACTTGTAAGCAAGTCATTGCAGGAAACAATCATATTTTGTATTTACTAGCTTGTTGACGAATAATAAAAGATAGGTCTAAAGCTAAATTTTGATGCTTCATTTAAAATAAATTCTTGTCATTTCTTCTGTCTCTCGCACCTGTCAGCGTTTCGGGAAAGATGATTATTAGGTGATGATTAGGCAGCTTTCTTACAACTTTAATTACAGGAATAGTTCCCTATAGGCCAGCTATAGAATAATGGACCCACTTGTTGTCTAGTACATTGATGAATTTAGAGCTGTGGTACTGCCTGGCGAAACTGTTCTTTGTCTGTTTAACTTCTGTAGCCAAAGCAGAGCTCAAACTTCATTCTAGGAGTCAGGTGAATACAGTGTATAAGTCTAGTTCCTCTTATTATGAAATTATTATGTATTGACAGGGATTTCATATCTATAATATACATAGTTGATTGACTTAATGCTTCATCTCACTGTATCTTATTAATAATCTAATTAGGGGAAAACTCTGGAAGGAATATGGAATTAAGACACAGTCCCAGTGGAACTCACTAAAAAAGACATTGCAGAGCAGACAGAGTGTAAAAGGAATTTCCAGAAGTATTTACCCATCACCCAAGATGGAGCTAAATTTTGAACACTCCTAGCTTGTATTTAGACTCCCGAGTTAATTGCTAGATTTTCAGGTCTTCTTTTCAGTACTCAAAGTTTTATATCCAGAGTGATTTGGGAGACAGTGAGGGAGATGTGTCTGTTGTAAGCCAAATTCTCAATCTTCAATGCGTAAGAAAATCACACCTTGAGTACTTAAAAAAATCTGATCCTTGGGTTGCAGTCACCACTCCTACCACTTCCATTCTGGAGGCACTTCTAATTTTTACAACTGATAGAATTACAGTTGTAAAATCTAGGCACAATAAGGCACACTAGTAAAATTTACTTTTCTTTTTTGTGATGTAGAAGCCATTGGGATTGATAAATAGTTCTGTAAATACAGTAATAGAGCTGTATGTGGCACTTAATCTCTGAACAAAAGTAATAGGTAATAGCTAAAAATAGTATTTCCTCTTTCAACAGTAGAGTTAAATATGGATATTAACTGCAGCAAGAAAGACTGGTCCAGAGCTGGAGGCTCAGATCGTTCATGCTTGCTCAGATCATTCATGACCTGCCCTACTTCTTTATTTTCCTTTAAAGTATCACTTTTGTGTGTGTGTCTGATAATAAATCACAAATGCAAATCAGAAAGCTGTTCTTTAAAGTGAAAATTTGAGCTTGTTTTGCTGCACCATAAAGGCACTGTAATTTCTAGAATGTGTTCTGATGCCTTGTAGCTCAGCACAGACTGCTGAGATGTGTTGAGCTTGTGCCTCCATTTACATGAGTGTCTGCTCTGACAACATCTTCACACCAGGGGAGAACTATTAGGTCTGGTTCTGATCATTTAACACTGTTTGAAGTGGTTCAATGCCACTGCTCAATAAATGCCTTCATAAAAAGGTCAGTGAAAAATTTGCCTTTCCAATAGCCCTGTCAGCCTCCCAAGGAACTGTTGAATTACAAGAGCTGGTGATTATCTGCCTGCATCTGTGGCCCCGGGACTCATTGACCCTGAGCATAAAGAAGAGAAGAAATGACAAATGCCTGTCCAGCAGCACATCCTCTCAGAGGTGTTTGCTTTCCCCCAGGTTCATAGGATGAGACTGTGGTTTGAGGTGTGATTAAAAGAGTGATTAATTAGCTAGCACATATTTAGCCCTTTAAAGATGGAAAATAATGTATGGGGATGATTTGAATTAAGTGCTGTTATTCCCTGCTATGAAAGAAATTCCTTGCCTGCTCTGTGTCCCAAGTTGGAGCTGTTGGCAATTTTGAGGCATTATTTAAGCTGTTTTGGAAACACCCTTTATACACCATTTCTATTGCATCAGCTTGTTGCATATTTATAAACAACTATACATATTTAAGCTTTTCTAAGAACCGTTTTATATGGCCTCTCCTTGGGTCTGCCTTTTTAGAGCATGTGTTTATCTTCATCATCACTTTTAGTCAGGGCATTGGTCCATTCTCTCTACAGATGTTGTTTGCCTGGTTATACATACTAGTAAAGATTTCTTACTCCTTTTCCTTTATCTTTGCCTAAAAGCCCCCTTAAAGATAAAACATAAAGATACAATAATTCCATGGGAAGGAGGTCATATTCTCCATTCCAAGGGAGATTCCCACCTTCCTTGGCAGACCCCTAGCCTTCAAACTGAGGCGCAGGGCTTATTTGCTGGCCACTCATCGCTGAATTGAAAGGCATCCCCAGTAACAGCAAGAATGAAGAGTCTGTGTGACTGATTTCTCAGGCTGTAACTGGCTGAGCAGTAGTTGATGAGCAGGGTGACTCTTATCAGCTCCACTGAAATACTGATTTATGGCAGCTCTTGTTGTCAGTACTGAGGAGGAATGGGTATGGCCTTCACTGAGCAAGTTGATGTTGTATGAGAAATCAATTTCACTCATACAAATAAGTCAATTCCATAATACACTCACTTAGAAAAGGAGGGCAGTTGTATTATTTGTAATGCACCTGTAAGGAGTGATCCTGTGCTTTGCTCTTTATTTTTGAATGCATGTAACATTTTTTGTCCAATAACACTTGGACAACTATCATCTCTGCCAGGAGTAACATTTTGGTTTTGAGAAATTCCCAAACAGCATCACTAACCATACTACACCCTTTCCTCCTCTGCCTCACATGTAGAATTTACCTAGAAATTGTACTGCCCTGTGGCTCAGAGCAGTTTGAGATGAGTCTGGATTTCGTGGCAGCTTTAGGTTCCAAAAACCTCTGGAGTCATGTTTCTTTCCATGCTGGTCAGGAGGTCTCTAAAGCTACAGCCTGAAGGTAATTTTGGGTCATTAACAGAGATTCTTCAGAGAACCTTGAGTTGCTGCTATCGCTGGAGTGGAGGGGTAAGCCAGCAGTGTGTGGCTGAGAAAACTGTCATGCAATTCTGAAATTCCTCTTCTGGGAAATGCTTGGTTTAAGGGATGGTATCAATACTTGATGACAAATGAATTCTTAATTTGCTTTATCTGCCAAAGGATGCACTGATTGCTCAGCTGGAGAAAGGAATATTTAATTACAGTTTTCTGGAACTTCTGTGCAGCAGCATCATGGTTAGGTTTTTTTTTAGGCATTCTCTTCTTCTCCTGAACCTGTGTGTAGTTTAGGATATACTGAATATTAGATAAAAGCAAGATAAATGTATTTCACAAATTAAAAAAACAACAAAAAAAAGATAATTTATACTTCATGCTTGCATTGATGGAATAGCTGAACTTTAATCATCAAAGTTAGATCAGTTTAAGTAAAAAAGGCAGTGGAATTTTATTCTGAAGTTACCCCCTTAAATCCTGAAGAATAGCACTATGAGGTAGGTTTATTATCCTGGCTGATCAAATTATCACCGATTATGGGCAAAATGGAGGGTTTTTTTAATCAGCTAGCATAGAAATGTCAAAGCATGTTCCCCAAACAAAGCAGTATTTTCATACCCATAAGCACTTCATTTTTTGAGAACCAATTAGCTATTATTGTGCTCTCTGTTGATAATATCTGTCTGAAGTCAGGAGGTGTTCTGCCAATTGCTGGGACAATTTAAAGGACACAGATACCAGTGGAAAGAATGGTCTTATTTTACTACGAATTTTAAGTCAGCACAAAAGTAAAATGGTACATCCAATAAATCTACACACTTGGCTTTAGCAACAAGGCAAAGTAGGAGAGGAAAAGCACCTAAGCATTACTATACAAGAGAAAGGATAGTGACTGAGGAAGATGCATCAGCAATTGCCTGAATACGTCACCATCATCCAGAGTCCGCAGTCACTGGGAGCCCCGTTCCACAGTGAGCACTTGGAGAACACTTCCCAGCAATTGGGAAAATCCTGCACAGTGCTTCCATCCACAGGTGAGGTCTCCAAATTCACCCCAAAAGTGGGTCCAGCTTTTATAGGCCCAAATGAGCAAGTCAAAGTGGCTTGATCATATTTTTAGCACAGAAACTCCCAGATCTGATGGCACACTTCCCGACCAGCCAGGACCAGGGTTTGGCCAGAACCCATGCCTTGGCTGGGAGGGTTTCCTGTAAAATATCCTGCAACCAATCTCTGTTCATGTCAGTGGGGAAAATTTCTTAAAATGTTGCATTTCTTGCAGAAAGGTTATGTGAAAGTTTCAAAGCAGTCGGTTTGGTGTTAAGCAGATAGCATAAGCATCTCAGTCATCTATTTTTAGCTAAATAGTATTGATGCTGTCAGTCACATATTGCCCAGGGTCTATTTTGTAAGTCAACTCTGGCATGAGTGGGATTTCTCATACAATTAGAGCAGTTTTTCATATACTCATCCACAGGAATTGTCGTTGCTCTGGCATGACTATGTTTGTACCTTTTTCTTTTTGCATCCCTCATGTTGTTTTTGTTCACGTGTTATCTCCCACATGCTGCTGAGAGGCTGCTGTCCCTACCTTGGCCCAGGTGCTCAGGACACCAGTTCAAGGCTCTGCAGCCTCCAAGCTGAGAGTAATTTCTCCAGTTCTGCACCTCTCTCCTGAATGCATTACGGGCAAAATGCACTGGCTCTGCCCAGCCCTCTGACTTAAACCAACACCTCTAAGTTTGCCTAAAATAAGTGGTAACAGAATGAAGCTGGTACTGATGGAGGAGACAAAGGGGGAAGTATAAGGGGATTATTTAGTTCTTTCAAGCATGGGAAAGATTAACTTTAAAATACGTATTTTTAAACACATGCAGTGAATATGAAATGTCAAAAAAAAAAGCAAGAATGGTTCATACCCAGGATGAGCTAAGCCAAAAAGGACATCCATGTATTTTTAGTTAAATTTAGCGCTGTGTTAGACTTGGTACTAATGACTGTGCAAAGTGCAAGACATGAAGAACTGTACTCAGAATGTTCATGCATGGGAATACCACTGTGTATCTGTGTATGGTACATGTATGTGTGTGTGTGTGTACATATATACACACACACACACATATACATATATATATACATACACAAATGTATATACACGCACATACATACATATATATATGTACATACACACACATGTATGAGTTTCCTAATAGTGTTCTATATTTATTGACCAGTTATTTGCAAAAATAATCTTTAAATGATGAAGGTGTTTATGTTGGGGTTAGAAGTCACATAATTCTTAATTGTGCTTCCCCTGTTTATCGACTCTGGGGTTGTTAACTCTGTTCATGGTCACCTCAAAGGGCACTTCAGGACCAGCCCAGGGCAGGCAGTGATATTGTACCCATCATTTGAAGCCCTAAAGAAAGAATTCCCAGTATTTCTAAATGATGCATTTAAGACTTTCTTGGGTCTTTCAGGACATATGCTCTCCAAAGCCAATCACAGTAAATCATGCAGCATATTTCAAACCTTTTTCTGTCACCTCCTTAATGCTGGGACACAGCACTGCTTGCACTGTCTGTACCCATGGAAGTTCTCTTGCCTTCTTTAGAGATAAGTGTAGATTTTAATATTGGTACCAGTGAATTGCTCCCCATGAAGAAAATAAAACAGAAAAAGGAAAAGTGCAAGAAGAAATATTTGAGTCAGCAATGAGGTAGAACAGCACTGATTATTGTGCTTATTTTACTTCTGTGTGTCACTATGGGTTTATTAGCGCACTCTTGCAACGTATTGTAGAATAGCAATATTTACAATACTGATCTTTTGTTTATCTTTTGTTGCAGAGGTGACTTTTTTTGCAAGGGCCTGACTTTTTTCAACCAGTTTGTATTGCCTGCCAAGAATTTTCATGTTGACTCTTGGAAACCTGCTGCAGAGTCTTCCCTGTTTACTATTCAGTCCTGTTTTCTTCTTCCTTTAGCAGGTAAGCACATGTTTCTGCAATACTAATTCCAACTGGAAAACGTTTCCAAATTCAGACACCCTGGAGAGTTAATTTTGTTTGACTCAGTAGGGTTAACATCTCCAAAATTTCTGCCACAGAAAAATACCTGAATAATAGTGCAGTCCTTTGGAGTCTTTAGCATCAGTGCATGTCAGTCTGCATCCATCCAGTTTTAATGTAACTCAAAAAACGCTTTGTATGAACTTTCAGTTGGGAATCTGTTTACAGCTGAATCAGGATTGTGAGCAATAGAGAAAACTGCTTGAATTGTTGCTGCCTGAGAGAAGCCTCTAAATAACTTTGTGTCCTTGAGGAAAAAAAAAACCCTAAAGAGGAGAGACAGAATGGGTGATGGAGAAGCTGGGGTGTCACCCACCACAGCACCTTCAAGCTGCACTAGAGCATTCAGCTGCTGTTCACCAAGATCACAGTCAGTGTTGCAGAAACAGAAACAGATTTAGCTGCGCTGGCTGGCTGTGCACTAAAGCAACAAGGGAATCTTGAATGGCCCATATATGATATATATATATATATATATATATATATATATATGGGTGTGGCAAGGACACTGAACAGCTGAGCTCTAGGAATGTCTTATACAGCTGCAGCTTTCCTGCAGGGGGGCATGGCCAAACTCTTAATATTCATTGTTAGGATTGGATTTGTGTTTGAGATTCAAGTTTTTTAGGGAGAAAAACATTTTTAATGATTTATTGAAATTACTTTTGTTAAAAAATGAGAGTGTATGTGGTGGTGTGCAAGTGCATTTATGTGAAAGAAAAGTAAATGTGCTTACTGTGTTATGTTGTTATGTTATTCTGTTTTCCTTTTAACATTATCATCACATGTAAGAACTCTTTTTTTTTTCAGAACAACTTAGAAATTTTCCCAGAAAACAACTGTCAGTTTCCTCCTCCAAAAGGATTTCTTTCTGAACATGTAGAGATCTATTTGCACTAAATAAAGGAAGGCATAAGTAGTACCTTTCATTCCTCTTCCGTTTTCTCCAGGAGGATAGGTTATGTCACTGAGGTCTGAATGATCCTCCAAAAGTTAAATTATAAGGATTACTGAAATAGGGCTTCAAGAAAAAAATCATGATATGGGCTTGAAAATTGATTGGGTTTTTTATGTCTTTAGAACTTGTGTTCTGTATTTGAAACGGGACTTCTACTTATTCCAATGCCTGGCATTGATAACTCGATAGCATTTTGTGATAAAGGTCTAATAAATGACCTTATGTGTGAAATGCAAGTGAGTCCTGGTTATATTTTCATTAAACCTCTCAACTAGGTCTTAAAGTATCTAATAGTTTTGGATGCATTTGGTTTTGACTACTAAAGTTTAGTCCCTCTCATAGGGAAGGACAATTATACACTGTTAATAATTCAGCCTTTAAAATTAAGGCTCCTATACTGTTCATTGATTTGTTGTTTTGGGTTTTTTTTAACACTACTGGGTACCAGCAATAAGTTGGAAAGCCTATTGCCTTTTTAAAAAGAATTCTTGAAAACATTTGAACCAAGAAGATTTTTTTTGTTGAAAGCATTAGAAAGGAAACACTACAGTAAAAAAACACTGAAACTTTCTATTTTATTCCAGCGGAGTAAGTTTAGATGTGTTTATGTTTAAACTGATATGCTAAATTCTTGTACAAAACAAATCAGGGAAATCAAATTCAGTCAATGAATCAAAAACCTGGAGTCAAATTATCTTTATGCCAGTAGTAATCAAAAGTTCGATTCTGGATACTCTCCTTCCTCAGAGAGTTCAGATCTGGATCCAAAACTTTTTCTTGGAACTAATCTCTGTAACAGATGACTAATAAAAACAACATAATGGCATGCACATATATTCATACACATATCTCCTATTTAACATGTGGAAGATTAGATGAGGGCCAGGATAATTTTATATTTATTTTATGAAAAATGATTAGAGTCCTTGCCCTGTCCTCCTCCCTGACTCCTCCAGTCTGCTCAAATGTTTGTGTTGCATAGACAAACACTGCTGAAAGCAAGACTGTTTTATTTATTTTTAGCAAGAAGATAAAAGTTTTGGTTTAATTTCTTCCCCATGTTCATCACTTAAATTAAACAGATTACCTAAACATTCATGCAAACACATGGCATCCAAAGTCCCCTTGTCCATTTTGTAATTGCATGCAGCAATGATTACAGTCCCACAGAAGGTATTTTTGCATTTTGTTTTCTTTCCATACACTGATGATTCACTCCTTAGAAGGGATTCACCCCTTTTAGGAGAGAGAGGATAGACTGGTTTCCTGACCTTTTATTTCTGCAAGTAGAAATGCATGAACTCACTTGGAAAAAAATATGAACCAAGCCAAAACATTACACAGGATAAAATTAATTCCAATTCTGATCATTCTGAGAGGGACAAAAAAGAAACATTTTTTCCCCCTTTTCTATCTTTTGACCGATGCCCCTGTAATTTGAAAGCACCAGAATATCAGAGCAGGGACTAAAGCTTTAATGATGCAGCAAAACTGGAAGACTCAAGTGGTGCTACCGCTGTTCAGGTATGTACAAGGAGTGTGGGTGGAGAAAACCTGTGTTCCATATGTGGAGGACAGAGCAAAAGTGCAAGACAAGTGGGTTCATGGAGGTTCCTGGTTTGTTTTTCCAGGGTCACAGAGTGTCCTGTGGGAAGCATTTCACACCGTGGGTGCTGGCACTAGGTTTTTGTCCCATCAAAAAAGGGGATGGCACTGGGCTGGTCCCTCAAGCTGCCTAGGGGAAGAGGGTAGCAGGATTCCTCTTGTGTTTGCCCTGCCATCACTTCCCCTTCCATTCCAGGTGGGAAACCCAAAGAGGAGCATCTTTTATTAAAAAAACCACATGTGACAAACAGCTGTTGATTTATAAACCTTTGTGGGAGTTAAGCTGTTTTGCCTTGTGAGGGGCTCATCAAAGAGTTAAAATGTAGTTAGAAGCAATAAGGAGCACATTTTCACAGGCAGGTGCATGTTTTACTGGGTTTTTTTGTTTTTTACATGGCTGTTTTCAGGGCTCCCTTCCCACTCACCTGAGGGGGCACAGCCCCAGCCCAGCCCAGCTGCCTTTCCAGGTGGCCTCATCACCTCAGGTGTCGTTGTGTTCCATCCTTGAGCAATGGGCCTGAACTGAAATTTTAGAAAAAGTAGGCTGACACAAATGTTTTTTCCAGATTTTAAGAGTCAGGATGAGCAAAGGCTGCAGTTTTTCCACAGGACCAAGCTTTGTCCATCGTCCTGTGATCTTCCCCTCAACGTGAAGATGTTAAGTTGGTGAAGTTTGGTGTAAAATCCCTTGATTCCCTGAGAGCCAGCTAAAGAGTGTTTTTTCAAGTATTATTAGTACCAAATTTTCCATTATATTTAAAAACTGTCTGAGGAAGAATTAGCTAGCTAAGAAAGACAAAAAATGAAGGGGGAGTATAAAAGCTAAGGATGAAAGAGAAGCAGGAAGCGAGCAAGGTGGGGAGGCTGAGGAGCTCAGTGTACAGGTATTAAATGTCATCCATCAGTAGACTATGGAAAGAAACTAGAACTGGATGATTGCTGCAGTCTGGATGGTTCTTTGCTGCGGACCTTTGCAGGCCTCTCTGCTGAGAAAATCTCCTAGGCACACTCATGATGCTCTGCCTCACACTGAGAAACTTCTGGAGGGAAAGGTCCAGGAGATGGGTCCATCTGCAGGTTGGCATGACATGCATAGCCATGTTTGGTGGAAGCCAGCAGATCTCTGAGGCAGGCAGTGGAACTGCAGAAGCCATGGGTTGCCTGAATGTCAGCTCTGAAGCTTTGCAGATGCTCTGTGAACTGCAGAGCATCCCTTGCTAGCCCTGGTCAAAGGGCTCTTCTTGAGTGTCACCTTGTGATTGCTTAGGAAGGAGATATTGTCGTGAGCATTTCTTTGTCACAAGCTAAAAGACAAATGCCATGTGTGAATTGCACATGGAGGTGAAGGGGCAGAAAGCCCAGCTCTGTGCACAGGGAGGTAGCTGTGGCCACACGGGCATGGCTGGTTGCAGGATGTAGAAACAGAGGAGATGTTCGAAAGGTTAGGAAGACATCTAACTAAGGTCAAGTCCTCTCTTACAAATCAGGGCTTGGCTGTGGTGAGGGTAGAAATAAGATAAAGGACTAGCAAAACCAAGGCTGTCCTAGGACTAACCTCAATAAACAAAAAGGGATCCTTGAGAATGCCTTTATCTCCAGAGGTTACAGAGAGTCAGTGGGATGGAGGAGGAAGGGTGTAAATAGACACTCTTTTGTTTCATACTTTCTTTACTCTCTTTATTTTTTATTTTCTAGTAATACAGGAGCTTTATGTAGCAAAGGAATTGATGAGTCGTAAGGTTTACAACTTCATTTCCTTCTGGCTCTTTATTTTTTCCTGATGGTTGCATCTCCTTCCTTTCTGCCTTGCCCCTCGTCTGCTGCTGTGGCAGGATGTCCTGGGCCTTTAGGAGGGCTGTGCTGTTCTGTCAGAAGACATTCCTCAGCTTTGGCATGTGTCAAGGCATACCTTAAGTTTTGTGGTGTAGTTTATGAAAAACTAAAATGCATTTTTCTAGGGAGATTTTAAACCCCTTTCTGCCACAGAGACACTCTGCCATTCTCTTCTTTGGTTGTAAAGTGTACAGCACTCGGCATCACTACAGGAAGTTCTGCTCTCTTCTCCAAAAGAGATGGGGAGATAAAGTGAAGTAGCGGGCTGCTTTTTTCCTTTCCAATTAAAATTTTTATTTGTTGAGTTGTTTTGCTTCATGGCAGAGCTCTGAATGGTGAATAAAGCTGAGATGGCAAATTCTCTTACTGTTTACATCCATAAACAGTAGCGATACCACTGCAGTGCTCACTTGTCATTGCAGTAGCAGAGTGGTGTAGTCTGAAACAAGCTGACCCATAGCAGTCACAGCTTTATTATGGATTTCATATATTGTAAATTTCTCAGTGTTTCCCATTGTGAACATTACTTTGTACTTCTTTTCCCATCTCATCGTGGTCAAAAAGAAACTTTTAAGTAGACAGTAGAATTAAACTGTAAAAATTAACATAACATTAGGTAAATAAAATGTAAGGTTCTTTCTTTTTGTTTTTTTTTTTCATTAAATCTCATTCTTTTGAAACCAAGTGTATGCTTGGGGAGGACTGCCTGGATTTTTTTTTTTTTTCTAATGTTTTCTAGGCACAGCAATACAATTTTTATACCACACGTCCCAGCAAGAATGTTGCAGGCAAAACTGACATAGCAGGAGGCAACTGTGGAGTGACTCCTGTGATTTAAAAAGCAGCATTTGATACAAGGTCCTGGATCTGTATGTTAACATGGTTTTCTAGTAAAAGCATAAATCCTCTTCAACTTCCAGCTTGTATTTATCTACCTATATATTGGTTTAGGCCTTAAGATAGAGGTAAGTCCAGGTAAGCAGGAATTCCCCTATGACTCTGGCAGCTCTGGGACTTGCTGTGCGGTCATTCACAGGATGTGGGCCCCACAGATCAAAGAATTCTTTCTAGTAGAGACAGCCCTGTTTTTACAAGGAGAAATGTCGCAGGGGAGGAGAATGAGCTATGGCTGGCAGTGCCTTCCTCACTGAAGTGGTTCTGTGGCTCTGGTTAAGCTATTTAACCTTTGAGCTGCAGGTTTTGTGTGAGCTAAGTATACATACATAGTATTAGTAGCATGTATGGCATGCTGGGTTTAACTGAATTTACCTACCAGTACCTGACAGTCTCAGCTCTGTGATTGTGCTGAGTGCAGCTGTTCTGTTCAAGCAGCTTGTAGTGCTCCTTATTGAACCTTCTGGAGGTCTCCTCCCAGTCCCCAGTCCTCTCCTTCCTCCCAGTAAGTCCAGCAGTGCTCTCACCCCTCTCCATAGCCAGTGGTGAGCAGTCTGTGCTGCTGACCCTCTCTGGGAGCAGTGCTGTACTGCCAACACTTCAGCAGTGGCTGCAGAAGCACAGCTGCAGCACAAACCCTTCTGGGGAGTTCTGTCTCCTGCATTCCCACCTGGGCCCCAGAAATCCCCAGCTACCTGCAGCACCCACTCCTTCCTCTGCTGGAATGGGAAACAGAGGTCCAGCATCTCCTGATGTCTCTGCCACCTGCTTATGAGGTGGGCTGGGCAAGTCACACCACCTCTCTCTTCTTCACTTGTAATGCTGAAGTGCAGATTTTATCTTCTCCCTTCTTACCCAAGCACTACTTAGGTCAAGTTAATGAATGACATGAAGTCAAGCATGTCCGTGGACTCTTAGCATGGTATAAATATGTAGGATTAATCTGCAATTATGGGTGGAGGTAGCCCTTGTTGAAAATTATTTATTTTATATATAATATACATATAAATATATAAAAATATATATATAATATATATATATATTTAAATCAACATTTGATGAGGTATAATCAAAGAAAGGAGAAAAGAGTGTAGAGAAAGCCTGTCTCCTGTTGCAAATTTTTCAGGAGATTGGAATGCTGGCTTATGTTTTGGTGCATGAGTTGACTCTGAGTGTAGTACAGGTGACTGGTTGATGGGGTGACATATAAACAAAATAACTTCTACAGGTGTAGTATTTTAACCATACAGACAGAATCAAAGGGCTAAAAAATCCAAGGATTTAATCCAGCATTATAACATTTTGCAAAACCTATTAAATTCACAGAATGTGGGAAGAAAAAAAGCAACTAGGTGGAAAATTAAATTAGAGGGAATTGTGTTGCCACTTGTTTATCTAAGTAGCTTTTTCACTTCACAGGGCAGACAAACATTTTATCTGAGCTCTTAGTAGAAACTTAGGCAGATTTGTGTTCCCCTGCTCTCCCCAGCCGTGTTGTCCACAGAAATGGAGTGCCCTTCATCCTATTTGGATAAAGCAGTGTCCTGCTGGAGCTGTGTTTGCTCCCTCATATGTATGCTGTAGAAGACATCTCATCCCTTAGAATATGGAAATATATATATATTTGTTTTCCTTTTGCTGCCATGTACATAATGGGTTGTTGTTTGTTTGAAGGATTTGAACATCTGGAAGAGACTGGGGATAGTAAGGTCTTTGTCCTTAGATTAGATGTGGGGCTGCAGGTCCCTTCCAAAGTGATTTGTTGTATGCCATCTACTGTGCTGCTCGTTTGTATACTTGAGAGTTTTGGTGTAGGAAGGGAAATTAATACAATGCTAATTCAAGCAGTGGGATAAAACCACTATGGCTGAAAGTGGCACAAGGTAAAAATAGATTTATTTCTCTAAGTAGTTCTGTAATTGGTCCCCATGGAGCTATCACTAATTACATCAAATTATGGAAGTAAATACTTATATGCAATAATCTCATCTGACTTTGGTTGAATAGTGAGAGGAATTGTTTTTTTACTAAAATATGTCAGTATATGATTCACATAGGGCAAAGCTGTCTGTGAGAAATTGAGTTTTTCTGTAGAGTAAGCTTTGTTATGTTATTTGGACACCAGCAAAGCTGGTTATACCTGAATCTAGACATCTAGACAACAGGCAATCACAAATGAAAAGAGTAAGTAGAAAACAGGAAGAAAAAAAAAAAAAAGATGATAAGTTCTTCTATTTCTTCTACTCTTTGCAGTGAGTGCGAAGTTACTCTGCAAGAAGCCTTTGTGGCTTTTACCAGACTATGCAGATCAGTGCTGTAGCAATAGAAGAGCAATTCTTATGTTCTGGATCAGTCAGTTGCAAACTATCGCAGAAGATTAGCCAGGCATTCCTGGATTTAAAACAGAGCTGGAAGTGAGTGACAGCAAACTAAGCATGGGGTGGAGTCTTGTGGAAGCATATCCTTCAGCTTCACTGCTGCAGTCAGTCAACTTTCCTTTGAAGATAAGACACCTGGGGCTTTTGTAGAAATTCATTGCAGCTGTTATCACAATTTAAAAATAAAAAAGCCAAACAATGCAGGCAGAGAAAGGCAAATCATCTGGCTCTTCTGTGCACCATCAAAAATTCCTCCAAATGCTAAACCCCAGACCATCACTTTTCATTCCACAGTTATGTTGCTTGCAAATCCTTTGTGTGAGGCTTTGAGGCAGAGCAGCCTGTGAGCCTGTGGATGTGGCTGTATGGGTGAGAGTTTGAGTGTTCAGTGTCGCAGTGTGGCAGGGCACAGGCAGTTATGAAACTTCCCAATAAGGTCTCAGTGCGTCAGTATTGGCTACTTGGGTTTGTTTTGGTTTTGGTTTGTTTTTTCCCCTGTCTGTTGCCCTCCAGTTTCGTTTCCATTGATGAGAGCAGGAAGAGGGGCGGGAGGTTGGGAGATGCTGCTGGAGGAGCCAGGCAGTTCCCATGGCAGGTGGAGCACCGCAGTGCTGAGCGAGATTCCCAAGATTTGCTGCCAGGGGCCAAGGGGAAGGGAAACCTTCACACTCGGGGCAGCTGTGCTTACAAGGGGCCCCTTCAGTGCGCTGTAGCAGCAGCCAGAAGTTTGACTTATTTTTTGAAAGGACTGGAGAAATTATTAACCACAGTTGATGACGTCAGAGTTGATCTGATTAAAGGTTTGTTTTCTTGCTGGCAGAGGTGTGCTCCCTAGAGACCGCTTCTCTCTTCTTTTTTTTTTAAGTTTCTTTTTTGACCAGCAAACGGAGGGAACCGCTCGCACTGCTGCTGCTGCCGCTGCTCCAGCTGCGTGTGTGTGTGTGTAAACAGGATGGTGTATCTGTAGCTGCCACACGCAAACACACATTTGACCATGAGGACTCTTCGCAGGTTGAAGTTCATGAGTTCGCCCAGCCTCAGTGATCTGGGCAAGAGAGAGCAGGCAGCCTTGGATGAGCGGGGGACACAGCAGCGCCGGGCCTGCTCCAACGCTACCTGGAACAGGTAAGGTCACACCGTGTGCTGCCTTCTGGCAGTCTGCCCGTGCTCCTGCACTGGGATTGCTGTGCAGGTGGCTGCTCTGGGAGCTGCAGGCTCACAGCCTGCCTTGGTACATGCACTGCAGCTCCCACTCAGATTAACACAGGAGTGCCTTTTACCCCTTGCTCTTAAACTTCCTCTGAAGGCTGATAACAGAGAGACATCCCTGCCTTCCCTTCAGCCTTTGTGACAGACAACGACTTGTTTCACAGCATCCAGCTACTCATATATCTTTGTGTCTATCTAAATATTCCAAGTTTATGTGGCTTAGGTTATATTTAAAAAAAAAATTACATGTGCACAACTATTAAAATACATACTTCTTGTCTGTATATCTGTGGCTGTTGCTGGTAGTTGATATAGTTATGACAAAGTCTACTAAGTTTGCTCATGCTAGTACAAATAGATGTGTGCGTGTGTGTATGTACACATGCAAGCGCCTGCACTTTGGACAGGGAAAATAAGCCCTGATTATTTCCTTTACTTTGTTTATACATTTTAATTATATGGCTGTTTTACAAGAAAATCTATGCAAACATTATGCTGTGAATGTGTCCATTAGCTCAGCTATTCAGAAAGCATCTTAATGTCCATTTTGGTGACAATCTTAAAAGATTAATCTAAGCCTCTAAATTGTTAGGAATTAAATTCTGAGGTCAGTTTTGAAAATGAAATGTCACCTCCTAGATCACAGCTTGGAATGTGTCATCTGTAGTATTTTATAATTATATGGTGGTACAACTGTAGGAAGAAAAAGACCGGTGAACTACAGATACATTTGCTAAAATTCTGAGAAAAATAAAATATATAAAATAGCATATCTTCTGTCCTTCTCATCACTAAATTTGTAGTTTCATGTCTGTATTAAGAATTAGTTGTTGAATGCCAGCAGTGCACTAAACTCTGAAACTGTGCTGACCACAAAAGAGGCTGAGTTTCTTTTCAAATATCATGCTGTTTGTATGAACCTGAGTTGTACCCGATGTGTGGATGGATGGTGATGGTAGTTCAAGGGTAGATTGGGCCATCTTGAGTTGTGCCAGTTGGGACTTTATTTGGCCAGTAGCCCTAAGGGAAACAGCAGGGAGTAAGAGACTTCTGGGTGGGGATCAGAATAGAGTCCCCAGAGCCTTTTTGTGATGGTGTGCTGACAGCTTTTGTTGGCAGGGGTTAGCTTTTCCAGGTCTTGATGTGGGGAGGGAGCTGTGGAGGTGCAGATGCAAAAGGAGAGCAGGTCACCCGGCTTGCTGGGAGGCAGAGAGTTCCAGACTTGGGGCTGCTGCTGATATTCAGGCTAGAGGATTTTCCTGGTTGAGATGAAGCAAGAGTTTGTTACTTTTAATCTGGACAGGACAGGTACAGCTCTGGGCAGAAGTGCTTGCCAGTCAATGAGCTGGACATCTGCACGTTTCATCCAAACAATTACACAACTGTCCCATTGCTGTTCCTTGAATAGATGTCAGGGAGTCTTAAATGATACTGAATTAGATGGATTAAGAAATTATACACTGTAGCTTCTATCATCAGTGCATGTCCATCTTGACATATATAGCAGAGTCTAGTCTTGGTTCATCTCTCCTAGGGAGACTGTAATGTTCCTGGACATCTAAAATTTGACTCACCCAAAATCTGGTCTGGGTTTTTTAAGTTTTGGGCTGTGGAATTTCTTTTATTTTTCTATTGCAAAATTGAAACAACCCAACAGAGGACACTTTCCCTACTTTGGTTTACAGGAATATTTTTCCTTCCAAATGAAATGATTGCTTGTGTTGTTTCATTCTGTGCAAGCATAAGAGCTTGCTGATCAAGGAAGTCAAGATGCACCAACAGAGCTCTCCCCTCTCACCAAGCCTGGCTGTTCTATATTTAAATGTCTGCTGCTTTCTTGCCTTAGCAGCTGTGCCTGGGTGTGGCATATGTGTATCTGCTTCTCAAAGAAGCTTTGAATTAAGTCCATGAGAACTGAATTGGGGAGAGCTGAAGCACAACACGCATCAGGTTCAGCCCTGCACAGACTGGCTGATCCCATGCTGAAAGGCAGATCTTTGAGGCAGAGCAGGGATGCTGCCCCTGGCCATGGCAGGGACTGAAAAGCTGAAGTGAGGCTAATGGGGTCTTTTGCAGGACAGCAGCTCTGTCACTGGGGGTGTTTTTGGAGGAGGGGGTGGGTGCATGGCTGCTCTTCTGCACTTGTTCTGTGTGTGGCCACCGTGGTCCAGTGGTGTCCCCTCTGCCACTGCTGCCTCCTTCACACCAGTCTCAGCTCAGACTGTTCATACCTGCAAATTCCTTCTGCATTTTAACACCAGGGGAGGACAACCTGAAGGAGCCTAATTCAGCCTTACTGGGGGAACGTAGTGCTGTGGTAGCAAGGAAGGTCCCTTCCTCCCTGATGACTTCCCTTCATGTCAGAGCTAAAATGCAGTGAAATTCTCAGCACTGTTACATCAAAGGGAAATTGGTGACAAGCTGCTGTCTGCTATTAGGCAAATGAGACTTTATATCATGGCTTTTTCAGAGCTTGCTTTCCCATGAACCCCAGATCTGTGCAGCAAAACACTGTTGGTGCAGTTAACTGGCAACATAGCGGAACAATACACTTCATTACAGCTCACAGAATTTGCATTGGATTAAAATAGTTCAGATTTTTTCACTAGGTGTAAAATCACTTCAGGCAAAAATGAGGGCTGAATGCTGACTAAAGCAATTGGACTGAGAAACCCAGGAGTTTTAATCCTGAGCTCACACACCAGGGGGCCCACTGAGGCCAAATAAAATCCACGGCAGGATTTTCACTCTGGCTGAGCTAGCACAGACTGCCTCATCAGGAGCTGATACTGTCTGAGTTGTGCTCTGGGAAAGCCTCTAGTCAAAGGTTCTTAGATCCTCTTTGAGGTAAGAAAATACAGAAAATTCACAGAGGCATGAAGGAGTAGGAGATAGCAAGGAAAAGGTGAAGAAAACAGGTAAATTGCTTGTAACATTAGTGAGATCAGCAGTAAATCTGAGGAGACATACCAAATCAGAAAGGATTTTAAGGTCTGGGGTAATTTTTACAGTAAACAATTTGCTGTAAAATAACTTTTACAGACATGAAAACCATATTTCGTATCCTAATTTAAGATGAATGTTTTTTCAGATGACAGGAAGGCTTTTCCAGTGGAGAAAATATTCCAGACCAGCATATTTTTCTTCTGTCAGTTTTTATTTAGAAATATTTTAAAGTATTTCTGCCTGTCTGAGGATCACCCTTTTTATTCTGACCCTTTATTTGAAGCCCTCTGTGGGGTGTTTGGCACTCTGTGTGCATGGAGGGCAGACAGAAGCTCACTGTAGGATGGGAGGGAGAACAGGGCTGGTGAAAGAGACTTCCCACTGGCCCAGCCACCACTGCTCTCCATGGGGAATTTTCCAGCCATGACTACAGTAACAGAAGGTGGTGGTGGTGGTGGTAGTAGGGAATTGCTGCTCCCCATAGCCCTCCAGAATAATTTACACCTCCCTGAATGCAGGAAACCAATCTTCTTTGTCCTACAGTCCATAGAGATACTAGCTCGTAGTAACACTTAGTAGAGATACTAACTCTTAGTAACACCTCCAGGAAGTCCCCTCACCTGTCTGTCTCAATTTCTTGGTTTGTAAGAGCAGTGATTATAGTTGGTGAAGTGAGGCAACTAATGCCTCCCTAACTCTTTGAAGAGGGAATTTTCCAGACCAGCTTATTTTCACTTGTATGACCAAGTGCTTAATTGCAGCCTGTCCCAAACGGACCTGTTAAACTGGAGAGAGAAATTATTTAGAAAGGGGTGCCAGAGAGAGAGAGAGAGCACTTTGCCTTTTAGAAGAGATGTTTAGTCATTCTTCTCTGCCTACATCTGGCAGGCAACACTGCAAAGTTCATTTCTGAATCAGAAGAGTGTGTAGAGACTGCTTGTTTCATTCACTACATTAATCTTATTTCCCTTATTACTCATAGTATTAAAACACCTAAGTCACTTCACTGTATACCAGAGACATTTATCTGCCTATTTTCAAATAATCATAAATTGAGTGTGTCTGTATGAGCCAGCCAAAATAACCTGGGTTAGATTGTGAATGTATGTCTGTGCTCGTGGGTGTAGGGGGGAAAGAGGGACTGCTGTGGCAGCAGTCATGTGTGAGCTTTTGGAAACATCTTCAAAGGAACAAAAGAGAGAAGAAGATAATGGTTCTTATTTCTGCTTGCGTCTGTATTTCTCCACAGCAGGGCAGACCCTTCACCTGCCACTTTTAATTTCCTTTTTCCTTAGATGAAGGTGGCTGTGCTTTTCTGATAGTGCATCTCTTAGCTATTGTGTCCCTGAGTTTTGAATCTCTCAGGGAACAGTGTTGAGTTTGCCTTCCAAGCAGTCCTCTGCTCACAGCTGGCATTGAAATGAGCTGTCTTATCATCGGCCTGGGAAAGTTTAATGTGGGCATTGGCATTCCTGAGGCACTTTCTGCTGCTGCCTCAGGAATTTTTCCTGCATTTTTCCTGCAATGACATCCCCTTGGAGTGGGAGCAGCCCCGTGCAGCTGGATCTGGCCCTGGATCAGGCCAGAGCTGACCAAGTCTTCCCAGCACCTGAAGGGAGGCTACAAGAAAGAAGGAGACAGACTTTTTACAAGGATATGTGGTGACAGGATAAGGAGGAATGTCTTCAAATTGATAGAGAGTAGGTTCAGATCAGATATCAGGAAAGAATTCCTCCCTGTGAGGGTGGTGAGGCCCTGGCACAGGGTGCCCAGAGCAGCTGTGACTGCCCCATCCCTGGAGGCATTCAAAGCCAGGTTGGATGGCTTTTGGAGCAATCTACTCTAAGGAAAGGTTTCCTTGCCCATGGCAGGGGTGGGACAGGATGATCTTTAGGTCCTTTCCAACCCAGGACATCCTGAGATTCTATGATGAGCTCTTCCACCAGTAAGAATCAAGCTTCCTCCCTGGAGACCTTATGAACAGATACCAACCACGTTTAGCTCTTCTTCACAAGACACAGCAGCCCCACACACTTGTACCTCCAGGGTGGGCACATCTGGTCCTTGTCCTGCTTTCCAGAGCTCTAAAACTGATTGCTGCTGCCTTGCACAGACTCCAGTGCAATGGAAGCTGTTAATTGTCTCTGCAGTGAGCCATAGAGATAAAGAGTATACTTGCAAATTTTTCAGATATATGTGAAGGTATTAAAAGTTATAGGTGACATACTTAAAGTGTTTAAAAAGTTGGCCTAAGTATTTGAAGTTACTGATTTCAGATGTACAGCTGTTGAAGTCACTGAGTTGGAACAAATCAAAAAGAACTGATTTTCAAAGATGTTACCTATTTGCTAGGCAGTAATTCCCTTTTAGGCATCTGGGATGGGTGGGGTACCAGAAGTCATCTATGACTTTTTAAAAAGTCCTGAAGTGTCTAGACAGAAATGTTAGAATAATTGTGGAGGTCATAGCATTGTTCAATCTTCAATGACTCATCATGTCCTCTTTCAGTATCCACAATGGAGTGATAGCAGTGTTCCAGCGTAAGGGTCTCCCAGACCATGAACTTTACAACCTCAATGAAGGAGTCAGGTAAGAGACTCGGCCACACAAGGTGTTCTCAGCCAGATGCTCGGTACTGTTTGCCAGCCCTCACACTTCACAGCTTCTGCAGAGCATGAAGGTTTTTCTCCCAGTGGCAGTTTTGACCAGCACAGTCCATTTTGCCTCAGTAATCACTGCTGCTGATGCGTGTCAACATTTCACTGTGTAAAGAGCTGATCCCTCCTTCTGCTGGAGGAATTCAGCTCTGAGCAGTAGGGCCTTTTGATGTGCTGGTTTAAAACTAAGGTTTAAAACTCTGCTGGTTTAAAACTAAGGAATGGAAAACCTGGGCCCCTGTTGTGATTCAGCCCTGTTGCATAGCAGTGATGCTGCCATTTCCAGAGGTGCCACTCTCAGGTGCTTCCCTTGCATCCATGGAAGAGGTGAAGCCTCCAAAGCACTCAGTGAGACATGGCAAGGGAAGATGTCCTGCCTGGTGAGCTTAGAGCTACTGCTCCTTCCACACAGGATGAATGGAAATGAAGTAACAAAACTGTCCTGTTAGACATCATGGCCTGAATAACACTGTTTATGTTTCCAAATTCTTCCCCACAGTACTCAGAATGGAAAGTGTAACACTGCACAACAGATATTAAAAAAAGTTACATGAAGCAAACAAGTGATTTACTGGGTTTGAACTGTGGCTGCAAAAGATGAAATGCCACTAAAATGCGCTTAAAATGAGCTTTGTTTGCATCACATCAGTATCCTGAAACTCAGAAAAGAGGAAGCTATAAATATGCATTAACTTTAATAAAGAAGTATTATCTAGCATCCAGCATGTGAGATTTAAATAACACAGCTTTTTAGCTATGTGGCAAATTTTACCTGGATACCAGCAGGCTTATGGACCGAGTTGAATTCAGTTTCTGAATTGAGAATTTGTGGGATTTTGTTTTGCATGGGAGTTTCAGTTGCTCTCTGAGGTTGCTTTGTAGGTTTTAGTGTAGAGGAATTATGAAAGGCAGAGCTAAACCATTAAATTCCTACCTGCCTTTTCATTGAAACCATATGAAACTTCAGCTGTCTTGTCCTGAGTGGATGTAGGATAGAAAGCATCCTCTTTTCATCAAATCTTATTTTCCTTTCATATGTGAAATTGAGGCATCTAAAATGACAGCAAATATTTTTCAACAGGCAAGAATGATGGTTTGAGTCAGTATTGTTGATCCTGTTTGTTCTCTTTGTAGTTAGTCATTAATGGCAGTCTCTGTGCTCATTCTAAAGTAAGTTGCTATTAATGACTTCTCATTCATGCAGTGCACAGCTAATGTGATTTGCTGATTACACAGATTCTTTTCTTGCTCTTTTTAAAACAGGCAATTGCTGAAAACAGAACTGGGATCATTTTTCACTGAGTATCTGCAGGTAGGCCTGTGTTTTCTTTATTTAAATCCAATTCTGTTTTATGCTACTAAGAAAAATAATTTTGCCCACCCTAAATGATGACCTGGAGATACTTGAAACCATTCAGAGATGTCCACTGACTTTCCTGTGTTTTTGAAATCAACACATTGATGAGATTTGGATTTTATATATATACATACAGTTAGATAGTGAAAACCCAACCTGTCACTGTGTTTCTATAGGTCATTGCTGTCTTTCTTGAGGTTTCAGACATTGTTTTTTATCTTAAAATTGAAGTCCTTGAGTAAACCAGTGAAATTCATTGCAGTAGAGTTACTAGGAAAGAATTTTAGAAGTACCACTGTCTGTTGAAGCAATATTCTTTCTGCTTCTTTAAGTACATGTTTTGTAGGTCAGTCATTGGAAGTTTGAGAAATACTTTGTACTGCACAGAATACATCCTTTGTCCTAAAACCAGCAGGTGATTATGGCATACTTTCACAAGTGTCCTCTTGCAGTGAAGGTGACTCAACAACAACAAAACCTTTTGGTCCTCTGACTTCAGGGCAGAGGGTGGTGAAAATAAATAGGGACAGGCACAATTGTGTGACCTGAAAAGCAAAATCTTTAATAAGCAAAATAACAAATGCATACATATAGGAATGCACAGAGAAGGTGAGGACCAGGGGGTTACAGTAACTTAGGTAAACTAAGGTAGGGGTGGAGTCTGATGGGAAGGAGCAAATAACAACTAGGGATTATAAATATGTAAAATAATGTGACAAAATACAGCCAGTGGTAACAAAGAAACTATGGGACCTTCAAGTGGCTGATATTTTACTCACCATGACTACAGGGATTTTTCTCATGGCCTTCATCGACCCCAACAGTGTCCCAAGTGATTTAAGTAAGATGAACACAGCAAGAGTCCTTCAATGATTAACTTTTAAAATAAAATACCCCCTTCACTTTCTAAAATTAAAAATGAACAAAATGTGAAATATGATTGCTGTAGGGAAATACAGAATTGAATAAATGTAGTCTATATTTTATTTACAGAATCAGCTGCTCACAAAAGGCATGGTGATCCTAAGGGACAAGATCCGTTTTTATGAAGGTAACTTGCATTTTTGCATGGCTGTGTGTGTCACAGCTGTTCTAGCAAATGCTCTGGAGGCATTGGCATGCTTTCCACTGAAGCCAGGACCCACCCATGGAACCAGATTTCCTCTGTGGATCTTGGCTCCTGCATTTGCCTCTGTGTTGTGCAAAATGTTCTGTGAGGAACTCAATGTCCAACTTGGTAGTACAACCTGGCCAGAAATTCTCCAGATTCCACTGGGGAGGATTCCAGGTGGCTGCTGCTGGGGAAGGAATGGACATGGAGGTGACCTTGTTGTGAGGACCACAGGGAACTTGCCCCATAGCAAATTCTAACTGCATTGCTTGAAAATGAGAGCAAAAATTAGAGCCTTAACATGATTTTTCTTTTCCATAGATCTTGAGTGAGTTTTTCTGTGTAAGTGGGAAAGGGAACAGTGGAAAAGCTACAAGGGACCAGCTTGAGGGGATGCTTTACAGAGCATCTCCACAGAGTGTGGTTTGCTCTGCTGACTTGCAGAGTCAGGAAAGAGAAAGGCAGGAGAGAGAACAGTGGGGTAAATTCCTCTGCAGGAATATTTCCACATTTAACATGATGTGTCCTCCCCCTGCTCGCCTCCACAGTCCAGTCCAGCAAGTATTACTGCTAGAGGAAGACATAACCTGGGCTATTACTCTTCATTCTTCACAGGGTTTTCCTAAGTAGCTTCAGACTCTGAGTTTATTAAGAACATTAGATGAGTCACCTGAAAAGACACAAATGTGGAAGGATCTGGTATACCAGTATGGAAAACTAATTCCATACTGCTCATAGTAGCTGCTACATGATTCATCTTAGCATATAGTAGCAGATTCACATTGTTTCCTTTGTGTTTTGCTTTTTGAAGCTTGCTGATTACAACCAAAACTCTTCACTAGTTTGTTTTGTGTTTTTGCAGGGCAGAAATTACTGGATACCTTAGCTGAAACCTGGGATTTTTTCTTCAGTGATGTCCTGCCCATGCTGCAGGCTATTTTCTATCCTGTGCAGGTGAAAAAAATTACTCTGTTATCATAGAATCTTGAAAAACTGTAAAAAGCAACTTTACAGGTTCATCAGCAGATTGATGCAATCCTTAATTCTCTCTCCTTGGGCCGACCTCCTAGTGCAGCTATTCTGTTTAGTCATGTCATGCAAATAAATTACTTGTGCAAATGGTTTGAAGTGCTTGGTTGGAAAAGTTGAAGAGGAACTTTGAAAACAAAAGTGCAGGGAAGCTGGTTAGTCCATTTGCCAATCACACTAAAAGTCAAAAAAGGTTATGAATGATAAACTGAAGTGTTGCACAGTGAAATAAGTGGAGTTGTGTTGATTTAAATATATGCATTTCCTTCTCTGCAATCTGAGTTTTGTCTTTGAAGTATCTCCAATTTTGAAAAGGAATTGTATGTCTGAGATCGAATTCTGTGCTATGATAAGTGGACAGCAAAAGTCAATGAGGTTTGACCAGTTTAGATGAGCACAGATTTTAACTGCTGTCATTTTAAATGCACAATAGATACTTGATCTTCTAATGTAGTGATAGCCAAAGAGTATTGTTTGTCACTGAAGTCTCAAGGAAATCTACCAGACAGGTGCAAGTGATCTTTGCAGTTCCTTACAGATTCCTACAGATTTCAGAGGGAACTTGGTGGCTGAATATATTTGGGGAAACTTTAGAAACCTTCTCTCATTTTTTCAAATGGACCTTATGCCTAAAATGATTGCCCAAAGGTTAAGGATACTACCATTTGAATCTTCAGACAGTTGCAGGTATGAAGTCTGAATTTAGAGGGAAAGTTGCTATTGCATACTGAGTTTTATTCTGAAAGGGAAGAGATCAGAAAACATACAAGCTGCTTCACCTAATGACTTGTGTCACCAGTAGGAATTCTAAAACAATGGAAATAAGATGTTATTAAAAACATACTAGAACACAAAGGGAGATTTTTCTAAGTGCCCTGTAATTTAAATACAAGATATTTGGACACTTAGAGATACAGGTAGGCTCTAAGCCTCTTTTGTTAAGTACTTGACTAAATTAGAACTCATTAAGTTGGTTTTGAAAATGGCACCAAACATCCCTATTCTCTGTTGTGTTTCTGAGGCCTTTGAAAATATTTTAGTAACACAAGTCTTATCCCCTATCAGATGGAAATAATTACTTGAATTTCCAAAGGAATTTTGAGGGTTTAAGAGTCCTAAGTCCCATGTAAATTCAAATAGATCTAGTTGCTTATGTTCTGAGGTTTCTTCCAAAAGCCCAATTGGTGATTATGTGCTCTTCTAAATTATATTAATTAGCAACTGAAGCAACTGGGCCTACTTTACTTCAGTTTAAATAATTTAGAAAGTGAAAAGGAATGAGTAGGGTTGGGTCAGGCTTCTTTATTCCAGACTTAAGTCAGCATCAGTTGAATACCAAACCTTCCATGTATACCCAAGGAAAAACCCCTAATGCCAAAAAGAGAAACAGTTTCACAGCTCTACTTATGGCAGGTGCCATTAATCTCTGCAGACAGAGCTTGAGTTGCATTCTCCAGCTGGAGAAGGTATTATTGAACTGAAAACAGATGTCTTTGAAAATGAAATAAGAAACTTCAGCTCTGCTCCTGACATAAGTAAAGTCTCTCAAACTGTATAGAGAGGAGGATTCACAGGTGGGCTGAGTCAGGCTGCCAAATTTGAAGACAGTAAACAGGGAGTACTCAGAATCTTACAAAATAATGGAAATTCAGCCAATTTGCAGCCCTGCCTTTTTTTTTTTTTTTTTTAGCTTATGATACATTTAATTTGTGATGTACTGTTAAAATACAAAATATTCGTATATCATTCAGCTCTCATCCCATCCCAATCCTTCATCCTCTTCACATGCTGACACAGTCACCATCTCTAGAGTTCATTACTGCCAAATCAGATTTACTGTGCAGACTTAGTGGCTGCTCTCTGTCCTTTGTTATGTTTCCTTTGTGTTTCATATAGGTTTACCATTCTTGTAATCCCTCAGGAGTGGAAGAAGGAATTTGAACAGAGGATTTTGAAACTCATTTTCACACTGCTCATAATCTGTCTTGCTTTCTTTGTGTTTCCAAGGGAAAGGAGCCCTCGGTTCGCCAATTAGCTCTTCTGCATTTTAGGAATATAATTACCCTCAATATAAAATTGGAAGATGCGTTATCCCGTTCCAGAGCCAGAGTTCCACCATCTATTATTCAGATGCTGTTAATACTTCAGGTAAATTGGTTCCTTTTCTCAGCCTGTCTTTCTGTACTGCATTGCTGAAGTCTTCTTAAACCATCTCTGATTTTTCTCATTCATTGAAAACTTCTTACCCAGAATGCCAGAGCTTCTGTGCTAATATCTAAATCCTAATATTCAACTATCTAAATGTCCTAGTGTTTAGTGTCTAAGAAATCTTATTAACCTAATATCTAAATTACCCAATTGTATAATAAGAGTAATATACTCTATATTAATGTCATATAGTATAGAATATCTAATAATGTAATAATAAATAATGTGACATATAATTTTAATGTAATAATTAAACTATCTAATATCTAAACATCTTAATATCTAAAAGTAGGGACTGTAGAGATGCTTTAAGATCGAGTGTGAGACTACAGATTTGTTTTGCAGCTGGGCCTTGCAACATGAAGTTTTGCAAGCTGACAAGTGTGTGGTGATGACATGATTTCCATGAGTTCAGGATATGAAGCTTCACATCTGGAATAGGCATCAAAGTGAATATACAATTAATACAACAATGGATTGACATCTCTTGGCTTTACAGAAGAGGAATCAGCTGTACCAGCAAACAAGGATCACATTGCAGAACACCTTTGCTGTCACTCAGTGAAAATGCTTGTTCATCTCTGGTTGCCCTGGTGAGCCAGGAGAGCTTGTGGTTGAAGGGGGCAGTGCTTATCGTGGGTATTTCCTCTTTTTCAGGGGGTTCATGAGTCGAAAGGTGTGACTGAAGATTATTTGAAACTGGAATCCCTGATCCAGAAAGTTGTTTCTCCTTACTTGGGCACGTATGGTCTGTATTCCAGTGATGGACCCTTCACACACTCTGCCTGTATCTTGGGTAAGAACAACACAGACTCCATTTGGCACAGCACAGAGGACTTCCCAAAACCTTCCTCCATGCTGGGCCAGGGCCTGCACAAGAGGTGACTGACAGAGTTTACATCAATACATCAGCCTTCTTTTCTAAGACTCTGCAGAGTCACAGTGAAACTGGCAGTGGCAAAAGATGAAAACAGATCATCATCATAAGAGTGCTTAGTAATAAAAATCAGTAAAATGAATCTAGAATGTGTTTAGAATTTCTATTCCACCATTTAACAAGAGAGCTTTAACACAGGATGTTAAAGTGATGATTACTGTTCACAGGATGAACAGTGAGAGGAAGAAGCAAGAAGCCACTTCTAAAGTACTCAGTAGTTCATTTTCATTAGTGTTCATTAGTACACAAAGATTGTACAAGGCTGTTAAAATTAGGGAAGAGTTTAGGAATTTGTCTTAGAGAAGACTAACACAGAAGCCTTCAAACATGTAAAAGCTTTCTGCAGAGTAGAAGGTAATCTCAATGGAGATAAGAAATACACAGTGGGTCTCACATAGCAGAGGGAATTCATATTATGTGGAAGGAAAAATCTCTAGTTTCACGTGAATTTCCTCTGGAGGTTATTGAATCTTCACTGCTGAGACACTTTTTACCCATCATGTACATCAGCATCTGTAAGGAGCAAGGGGGAAATGTGGGCTGGCCTGGTGGCAGCTTGAGTTCCCTTCAGCTTAATTTCTGATTCTTGGAGCTCTGAAGCCTTTGGTGACTTCTGTGATGGCAGGATTTTGTCAGGATGAAGATGGAATATCCTCTATAGCAATGCAATCTGTTGAAAATACAAGGGGGGTACTGCCAGTGTAAATGAAAAAGGAAATGTGGTAGTACCTGAGTATTTTATTGTAAATACTGGGGTGGCCTGACTGAACAGGGCAGACAGAAGGGAAAATAAGTTCAATTGCCCCTTTTCTCTTTAGTCAATTCAATCTTGCTTGTCAGAAATGGTCAATAAAGTAATTGATTTTCAGTTGAAGCTGAATGGCAAAATGGTTGTGTTGCAGCAGGTGTTTAAGAAACAAATGAGTTTTACATGAATAAATAGAGGCTGGTTATTTATGGAAAATTGTTCAGGATTACTGCTTTGTATTCATTGCTTGCCATTAAAAGGCTGCAAACATTTAAATGGAGCCCCAAATTGACCTTTTCTAAATACAACCTTTTGTATGTCAAGATAGAAAAAATGCACCCAAAGAGAATAAAGCACCAGTGAAACGAATTGTTAGTAAATAAATGTCTTATTACATGACTGAAGAAAATAGGAAGGTTTTGGTGGGCTGGGCACTTCCTCTTGCAGCAATATTCCTGAAATGGGTCTTGCTGTAATCACTGAACCTGGATCCAAGGGAGCTGAGTGTGTAAGTGGCTGCTCTGTTAAACTAATGCATCTAATTCTCCTCAGCTATTTTGCTAGCATGTTGCATGTTGTGACCAGAGTTCATAGCCCCAGGAACCTGTTGGCCAGCTCAAACTCCTAACAAAGAAAAGGTCCTAAAATTAACTTGGATCAGATTGTTTCACTGCTGAAGCAGATACAACTGCAAAATAGAATCTTAAATACAGAAATTGGCTTTTTTAGTAGCACAGAATATGATCTGTGTCCAGGTAAGCACATAATTACACAATAGCATAATTTTGAGATTGGAATATGTAAAGGAAATTGCAGAGCTTGCAGGGAGCATATACCAGCATCCTGATTTAAAGCAAGCAGTGTGCAGTTGTTGTGGTTGACTTCCAGAGGATAATTTGATCCCCTGCTCCAGCTGTGCCTCTTTCATGGGATGGCAAAGTGAGATTAGCAGAAAGAAAGAAAGAAAGAAAGCTTCAAAAGTGAGACCTATTATTCACACCACTTGTTCTTCTAATAGCAGGAGTGAACCTGAGCACTGAGACCTGCACAGAGTTTGAGTGGTGGTCGTTTTGCTCATGATGGTCATTTTATTCACACTGTCAGGACACTCCAGCACTAAACCACTGCCAGAGAGGGAGCTCTGTGATCACTTGCTGCCATCTGCTGCTTACCTTTTGGGAGAATCCCACTTGGTTAACAGCATTCAGGCAATCACTACTTGATTGAATGCAGATTTTCTCCCCCATAAAGAGGTTTCTGTGGGCACTGCCCTCTAGTTAACATTTTCAGACACTCCTGGTGCTCTCCCCCATGTGGTCTCTGAAAAATACTTGGAAAGTTTTTCCAGAATTAGTAGAAAAACTGCATGTCTTAATCCTCAAGCTCCAAATTTGAAGAGACTTTATTTTCCCAGGATGGGTGGAAAAGTTAAATTTCAGCCACTATAGATGACTAATTACTTCTATGGCCTGAAAAAAAACCAAAATTGCACTTTCTATTCTTGTCTAAATGAAGTAATTACAGCTGTATATCACCTCTCCCACTGTATTCACTGTTTTACTTCAGCTGCTGAAGTTGTGTGAATATAAGAGAATCTCAGTTACTATTTGTAAAGATAGATTTGGGGTCTTCAGTATGCTAAAGAAATCTAGGAAATCTGAAGCCTGTGAATCTACAAAACCAGCAAAATGTCTTCTAGAAAAGTTTATTCAAGAAAAGCTTATGAATATTCAGGACTTCACATTTCTTTTGAACGCTCATAATTATTAGTACCATGATAGGAGCCTTTGCAGATGTTACTCTGGGTCTTTGTTTGCAGAGAAGCGTTTCTTCAGGCGTTCGAGGTCGGGTGACATCCTTGCCAAGAACCCTGTGGTGAGATCGAAGAGCTACAACAACCCCCTGCTGACGCCAGTGGCCGAGTACGAGACCGAGAGCATCGCTGCCAACGGAGCTGGCATCCGGAGGCACTCTGTCTCAGAAATGACCTCCTGCTTGGAGCTCCAGGGCTACTCCAACCTCACCACCATCATGGACAACGCTTCCAAGAGCTCCGTGACAACCATGAAAAACTCGCTGCCAGGAGAGCAGGAGAGGCCCAGCGCTGGGTCAGTGCAGTGCTCCAGCAAACTCAGCACAGCTGAGCAACAGAAAGGACTCTTCCACTCAATTGGCAACACACACAGGTCTTTTGAGCTTGACAGAGACACTTCCTTACTTCCAGTTCCCTCTTCCAGCCCTGAAAACATAGTGGATCAGATTTTGGAGTCAATGGACTCTGATTCTGAAGGCATTTTCATTGATTTTGGCCGAGGCTGTTCCAATTCATCAGCATATAATGTGGATGTGAGCAGACAGAGCATCATGTGAAGGATATTAGGAGACAAACTGTGGGGTTTAATATTATATATGGAAGTTATTAAGGCAGTGAGTTGGACTATGGGTAAGCTGTCTGTGCCTGGGCAGAACCTTTGCCAGGTAATCACAGCTGTACTGAGCAAACACAAGTTTATAGCAGGTGGGAATCCGCTGAGGTGGAAGCAACTCCAACCACTTTTGCCCATCCCTGTCACCCTGCAGATGGATTTCCTGTTTCTTTATAAACTTAGGGGTTCACAAATTCACAAGTGTCTGGTAAAATAATCATGGGGGAAGAAGGTAAGGGAGAGTTACTGCCAGCACCTGGAATTTTTGATGTGAGAAACTCACATTCAGCCAAAGCTTTACTGGCCTGTAGTGTTCCTGTTCATATCCTGTTCATTTCTAAGAGTTCTTCAATTACAAAGAAGTCAGAAGCAAACATGCCCTCTTTTGAGCAGGAACACTCCATCGAATTCCAAGGTATGACTGTGAAAGGTGTAAATCCTCATTCAATACACATGGCTGGGGTGTGAAAGGTGTTGTGCCTTTCCTGGTGGAGTAATACTCATTTGCACAATATGAAGAGTAAGATTTTTGTCTTTATGCATGCACATCCTGGAAAGCCATCTCAGTATATGGAATGTTGCAAAGGATTCCAGTGTCCTCCAGCATCATCTGGGAGCAAAGGAACATTGTAGTGAGGTGCTACAAATGCTCTCTTCAGTCTTGCTTGAGAAAAGACTGCCTTGAGGGTTGGTGATTTGTACAGTGAATTGGGCTGGAGACTAGTAAGGAAACTCAAATACAAGCAGTGTTTCCACAGTGGGTTGATCAGCACCTAAGAACCGTCACCCAGAATTGTCACTCTGAGGGAAAAGTCTTGGTTTGGTACATGAGTTCTCATCTTTTTTCCTAACTGGTGTCTTCAGTGCTAGGGAAGCTGTGGTAATTGTACACAACAGGCCTATAATTCTGGCTGTTCTTCTCTAGAATAGCTGGCAAATGAAAAAACTTAAAATCAGCTGATTGAAAAATTGCTTTAATTTGATTAATTTTATTGGGAAGAAGTTCCATCCCTTCCACCAGGCAGAAACCAGCCAACCCCTGTGATGGCCCACTCTCCCTGTTTCTTTGCTACAGTTATAAGTGATTTATAAATTCCTTTACAGAAAGGGTCACCACCACACATTTGAGGACCACCTGAGAATGCAGATATGAAAGCAAAGCCCAGGGGTCTGGCAGACTGGCAATTATTCCAAGAGGCAGGAAGCAAAGGACAGGACAGGGTGCCTCTGCCTGGGGGACAGAGTGGCCTCAAGGAAGAGGCCACCTTCCTGATAGAAAACATGCAGAAAGTGTTGCATTCATTCTTGCAGCACTTCAGTTTGAGAATGGAACACAGTGGGGGAGAAGTCAGCACCAGTCTCTTCCCCCACTGCAGAGAGAGTCTGGCCAGGGAGGGGTCCCTCAACAAGCCCTGGGCAGGGCAAGCTGTGACCCTCGTCAGCAGAGACCACCACAACAATGCCAGGAAATTGTCAGTCAAGTTTAATGCATCATAAAGAAGTAAAACTACATTGGCATATTTAAGACAAACACTTTTTTTTTCCTATTCACACTATCCACTGGACAGCCCCCTTTTCAAAATAACTACTTTTAACAGTTGAAGACAGTTCTTCAGAAATTCTTCACATATTAATCTTTCCACACTTTTCCTTATTTTTTTTTTGTCTGAGAAGGAAAAAAAAAACCATGAAACCTGAAAACATCTACATTGCAAGCCATTCAGAATGCAAAAATGCATACATTAACCAATGTATAATAACTGTGTTTTACTTAGTTCACTTTGTTCATCAATAAAAGAATATAAAAATCTTGTTCAATCGAGTGTTGTGTATTAAAATAGATTTGTATAGTACTGCACAGTTTCTCCCGGAGTTGTGAAAATGGTTGAAGGGACCATGTGCTGCCTAGTGATGGGCAACAGAAAAAGCCAGTCCCTCATGTGGTTTTTTCTTTAAATTAAAAACAAAAAAGGCTATTGGGCACCAAGTGATATGCTGATGTGAGAGACCAGCCTTGTGTCCTGCTCTGGTGGCTTCCCATTAGTACCTGGTGTGCTGACTGATGGAGAACTCACAAGGACAGAGACAATGGCACTGGGGGTGTGAGCTGAGAAACCCGGGGTGTTCATCACCCCCTTCCCAGGCAGCCGCAGGAGACGGGCCCTGGGGACCAGGCAGGACCAGGAAGAGTCAGGAAGACCAGTTAGCAAAACCAGCAGGTGCACTGGGATTTTCTCAGGCTAATGCTAAACACTTCCCAAATATGCTAGAATCCAACAAAATATTAAAAAGGAATCAAGTTTCCAAAAACATAATCCTCCCAAACCCTTTTGATTTTCCATGCCCTGTCCCTCCCCCAGAAGTATTGAGTTCAAGTCTCCAGTTTGAGAAACAACCCCTTGAGGCAGTTTTTTTTTCCTGTACCATTTCAGCAGATATTTCTACCAAAAAAAACCCCAAACAAACAAACAAAAAACCCCAACCAACCAAAAAAAAAAACCAAACAAACCCAAACACAAAACAAATCATGTTACATATCTTTAACAATAAAAATGCAGTACAAAAAGGTAAAGTTTTCTTTTTGGCATATTATCTGTACTGACAAGAAACAAAAACCAGAATATTTATTTGCTTTTTTTCTTTAAAAAAGAATCCAAAATGAACAAAAAGACAGAAAAACCACAAAATAATCTCTTTAAAAAATGAAACCCAAACTGTCAAAGATATCCACTGTTATGGTTGATGCTAAACCTTGCACAAAAACTCCATGAGAAAAATACACTGATAGCAAAATAAGTAAAAAGGACCTGCAAAAGGAGTTTTACAGTCGTATTTTTTAAACATTTCAGAACGCATATACAGAAGCATCAGCATGAAAATACTTCAATATTTTACTAGAAATGCTAACTTCATACAGTTTCTTTATTTAAATATCTGCAATTCTCAAGTCTAATAATATGGAAAAAAAAGATCTTTTGTTCCCAAGGCTCTGTGAGTGTCCGTGATGCTGCTCTGGTCACAGTGACCCCATCTCCAGGTCACCTGAATCAATGGGGCCAAACTTGTTCCTCTCCCATGAAAACAATCCATGTCAAGTGCTAAGTAGCTCAGCTTCTGGTTATCTCACCGATTCCCCCCCCCACACACATAGCTTTCAGCCCAACTACTTCTCTAATTCCTCACTATCTCCTCTCCCCTTAGAACAGGAAGCCTGTCTGCCACCAAAAAAGGCTTTCCTGCTTCCTATCAGCCACGCTTTTCCTGCTCATCCTCAGTCATAAATACATTAAGGCAAACATAACAAAACAAAATGTCATAAGCACTGAAGGTCTTGGCAAATACAAAACTGCAGCACAACCTGCTCTGTGGGAACCTGCTGCCACAGTGACCTACAAACTGGGCTGACTGCTCTGGAAGTCTCTAAGTGTATCAAAACCGAGATTGCTCCTTCTGTCCTTGGTTCCAGTTTCATCTCTCCTCTGCTCACATGCATAAAGTTTCTCGTTGCTGACTCTTGTCAGTTGTTACCCTGGGATGGCTGCAAGGCTTTGTGCATGGCAGCAGAGGCAGCAGAGGGTTTGATCCAGGGGATGGACAGCAGGGAGGTGGTGGTGGTGGTCGTCATGGTAACCTGAATCATCTGCTCATTTTGTATCAGTCTAATGAGGCTTTTGAGACGTTCCAGTGATGACTGAGTCCCTTTCTGCTGGGCCATCAGGCTGGTTTTTAGCTCTAAGCATTTCTGTCAAATAAAGAGAAGGGGAGAGAGAAGGAAAGACTGAGAATACATTCAAAGTGGTGTCAGACATCTCTCCAAACATCCTTTGGTGCCTTGGGTGTGCATTCTGCTCAAATGAAGTATGTTCTCCTTTGGGGAAAGAAAAACCTCAGCTTAACAAATGGAGTAATCATCAGTGCTGCACATATTGCAGCAGCTGTCTGAGGGAATAATATTCTTCCCAGGCAAAATGCATTTGGAGGATGTTTCTGACTCCATCCTGTAGACAGCCTGGCAGGAACACCTTCTGCACTCCACAGAGCTGCCTGGCATAGCAGTGCAATAGCTGTGTTACTGAAAATACAGAAGGCACCACTCAGGTCTCTCACTCTTACCAAAGGACCCTGGTAAATGCTTGGTGGGTGAACCTCACCAGGATGCATTTGATGCTTGCCATACATTTCAGGAAATAGGCTGTGAAGATACTGAACATGATATCAATGTTTTTCTGGTAGAAAACCTTTCTCCAAGACACAACTGTTACACCAGGGCACTCACAAGTAAGCTTTCATCCCTCAGGGTGGCCAAACTGCACCCTGTCATGTGCTTGAAATAAAAACCTCCATGCAAATGGGCACAAGAGTAGGAGCTAAACAAAGGCATCCCAAACCCTCCATTTCTCCAAGAAGAGATAGGAAGAATCAGTAATTCTCCTTCCCCTCCCCAACCATGGGCTGCTGCATCCAGCACCCCACTCTTCTGTGAGGGACAGACCCACATCCTGAATCTGTCTGCAAGATGAAAGGGGGCAGTGGTCTCTAACACCTGAAACCTATTTTCTTTCTCCCAGAATGCCCAGGATTCTGACCAAACTGATTACTTGTCTGCAGATTGCTCCTCTCTGGCAATGGTCCAGACTGTCCAGGGACAGGGATTTTCCAGTCCTGGGGAACTGGGGAATGCTCACTTGAAAATCAATTTGTTTGGAAAGCAACTGTGTGGAACTGCTCAGAGGTTGGTTTAGAGAGATGAAATTTCAGATGAAAGATAAATTATGTTCTGTTTTTACCATTGCAGATGTGGGGTGTATGAGAGTGTTCTTTTTCATGTAAGTATCTCTTAAAATGTCAGAATGAAATTGCTCTGTGCTGAGACACCTTTAATTTATTTTCTCCTTTCAAGTGGATACATTTCCAATAAATATAATCATTGGCTGACATTACCATTTAAATAAGACAGTGCTGCCCACTGAAAGAACCTGATTCTGCTTAGGTAGAAATCTTACTGATTTTGACAGCCATGACACAGACCTAATAGCTGACAGCTTTTCTTTTTCCAAATTCCTCAGCCCACTGCACTCTCCTACCTACTACATACACATGTGGCTCCATTAGTGCTATACACATGTACAGGGATTATACAGTCATGTCTTTTAATAAGTTATTGCTTTTCCTTCCACTCTGTTTTACGTGACAACTATTTTAACATGCCTCCTCTGGATAACTGCAATGGTGAAACAAGCAGTGACCAGTTACTCCTGCAGCTGCCACTTTGATTTTTCCAGGCTAAGGAAGTGTCAAATATTTATTGAGGCAGCCATGCAAACTAACAGCTACCTCTCAGGACAGAGATAGCCCCAGAGAGTTCCTTCAGCCATGAAGAGTAGGAAATAGGCTTTGAATTCAGCCCATTCAGCCAGAGACTGATCCTCATAGCACAATATGTGTGGAAGACACCTCCAGATACTGTTTAGCTTTGAAATGAGTTTGGAAAGACAAAATAGTCCATGTCCAGTCATGGAGAGATGCTACAACATCCAGTAAAGATGGTTATTTCTACTTGGTATCAAGAGGTTTGAGCAAATGGACAAGCAGCTACCACTGAAGGACACACTTGTGACTAAACTTTGCACCTAAAGGATGGAAGTGCCTTGAAGTTATTGGCTAGGTCAGAACTATGGATGCAGCTACAAGGAAGGCAGCCATGGCTATTTGTGGAGTTTTGTCTGTATGTGTTTTGCCACAGGAATTCAATTGATTTCTCCTCCTCAGCCTTCCAGAGTGACTTGCTTTTGTGTGTAAAGAAAATGCACATGTACTTCAGAGAGAAATACTTTCACACTTGAAAATCTATTGCTTGGGAGCTTGAATCATTTTCTAGCCACAAAATACCTTAATTTTTTTTCTTAAATTCCTTATAAACATCTCTTCAGGAGACTCTTTGTCCCCATCAGGTGTCCTACCTTCACTGCACTGTTGAGAAGTCGATCTTTTTCTTCTAACTGTCTATGCTCACTCTTCAGCTCACTGCTTCTCTTTAATAACTTTCGCTTCTCTTCTTCTTTGACTGTGGAACAATAAGGTTAAGGATGCAGAGGTTAAGAAAAGGATGTACTGTGCACTGGAGGACAGAAAGCAGAAGCAGGTGTTTTGCATGGTGAGTTAAAGGTCTCATTAGCCTTTTGTCAGCGGGTACAGCCAAAGAAATCTGGAGTTTCTGCTTGCAGGCATTTCTTCACTAAAAGGGTGGCTGGGCATTGGAAGGGGCTGCCTAGGGAGGTGGTGGAGTCCTCATCCCTGGAGGCATCCATGGAACACCTGGACATGGCACTCAGTGCTCTGGGTTGGTTGACAAGGTGGGATCAGCTACAGGTTGGACTCACTGAACTTCTTGTGGTCTTTTCCAACCAAAACAGTTCTGGGATTCTGTGCATGTGTCTGTGTAAATGGTTAGCACACAGGAGGACAGCCCAAAAGGTGCAGTCTACTGTTAAGGTGAATGTAAACACATGCTTAGACCACATGTGATCCTGGAGGTCTCCAAGAAAGAGGTGAAGAGTATTTAGGAAGAGGCCAGCCCCTTGTAACTGCAATAGTGACCCTGGCAGAAAAGCACAACTGCAACTGTGCCAGACCTCCATAAAGGTCCTTACAAATATGATCTAATGCCCCAGACAGGCTCGTGTAAGAGTGTAAATGGGAATTAAAAAAGAATAATGCTCAATGCACAGCTGTCATACAGCCTATGACTCAAGTGGCTGCCATACCTCATAACACAAACAAACAAAAACTGGTATTGCTGTGGTGTCTGGCATTGTGCTACATACCCAATTACATGGCTCTGCTTAGCCCCACTCTGCCTCACAATGATTCTGCCTCAAAATCCTCTTTCAGCCCTGTTCCAGGGAACACAACATTGTGATGATGACTTCCTCTAGAAAGTGAAGTTCCTGAGAGATCACTCTCAGCTTCCTTACAGAGAGAAGATGGCAAAGGGGGAGACCAAGAGGAAAGGGGGAGAAAAAGTCTGGTCTCTGCAGTCACTTGTGGCCCTACAACCTACACCATCAGACCTGGAAACATCATAACACTACTTCAATATTTCAGCTAAGCACTCAAATGCTGTTGCCTATCATGAGCAGGGAATCCCTTTTAAGTGGCTGAGTTAATCCCTACCTGTTTTATGAGTAACATAGGAGTGAACAATAGCCAGAGTTCCAGTCCATGGCACATTGTCATCTTTCTTTAACACCTATAAGCCCAGGAAATAATAAATGGTTAGGATTCCAAAAAATACATATTAATGTTTGCTCCAGCCTTACAGTTTGGCAGAACCAGAACTTGGGTCCTTGTTGCAGAATATAAAAGTGATCTCAAGGCTAAGCACAAGGAAGTCTGTGACACAGAATCTACACTTTAGTGACACTTTAGTGTTTTAGTAATTTTCATCTAACTTTTGCAGTCAGCATTGTCCACAGCAACTAGACAGTTTAGCCTATCTCACATAACTGTGATGAACAGCTGTGTGTAACAAATGTGATTTAAAGAAAAGGAAGTTTTCTCCTCACACCTTTCAGATCCACTGGTGAACAGTGTCTTCTGACACTGCCTCCTTCATCTCTAAGTTTTACATTCTTTAGCTACATGCTGGTGGTGTTACTGTCAAGAAAGGAGCTGAAGAAACTGAAGAGACATTTTAAGAGGACAATTCTTAGCAATTACAGGCAAGCTACAGCACTCCATGTGTGTAGTAACTCTAGGATGGTGAAAAATACCAGAAATAAGTACTGAAAACTCCACTAAAAGCCTCTCTGTGCTTCTTTGTCTAGAAGTGACTTCTTTTGTAGTTCACTGAGCTACGACCATAGGTTAGATTTGTACACAAATTTGAGGTGTCGCCCATTTTCCTTTCTTGGTATACCATGCTTCATGGAGCTTACCTTCTGTTGGCACTTTGGGCAGACCCAGAGCCCTTTGGGGGCAGTTTTGAGGGGTGGGTCCAAGCAGTTGAGATGAAATGCTCTGGGACATGTCCCACAGGGCTGCAAGTTAACTCCACGCTTGCAAGCAGTGCAGTGCTCATCATGATGGATCTCGTTCTGCAAGAGAAGGGTGCCCTGGGTAAAGTCAATCCATTGAGAACTTCTCTCTATACAGCATTCAAAGCCTCTACTGCAGCAGACAGGCTCCTTCAAACACGAAATCTAATTGTCAAAAGGACCCTGACAGACACAGAAGACAGAAATAATAGATACATGATAGCAACAAATACAAACAACAAATGAGCCAGAAGCAAGTTCTATAAATTGAAATAGAAACATAAAACCCAACTAATCAAACACAGGAGAGAGGAGAGTAATATAGCCAGATTATGACATAGGAATTATTTCACTTTTTTCTTTGCCAGCATGTTACTACAACATGTATCCCCATGCACAGCTCTGTCCTGGATTGGAGTTAATGTGGGGATCACTTGTCCTTCATACCCAAAGCAGAAGGAAGCAGGCAAGAAAAGGCTTCTGGGGAAGCACATGTTCCATTTTCCATGCATTGCTTCAAAGGGCAGCTGCAGAAACAGGAGGCTGGAGCACAGCCCTGGGCTATAAACCCTCTTTTGTGAACTCCTCTGGCCTCTTTCTCCCTGGCAGTAATTATTCTCTCTTCAGACTTGCTCTGACAACCTTTCTCCAGCAAGACTGATTAGTGCTTTGTCTGAAGCAATACATAACATGAACTAAGACTCATCAACAAAGTTACAATGTCATCTACTAGATTGCTTTGCTAATCTGATGGCAACATTAATTACTCTTTTCAATAAAGGAGACACTGATTTTGAAACTCTCATGCCTTGTGAATCATTACAAAAAATCAAATATTTCCTACTGGCTTTCCAGGAAGTAGAATAGTAATTTTATGGTTTTTAATTCCAAAAGCACGTTCTCATTTTTAGGAAAAGTAATTTAAAAGTTTCATGTCAGTTTTAGTCAGGTTTGTATCTTGAATTCTAAACCAGTCCTGACAAAAAATCACTCTCCAAAATATTACTCTTTATAATCTAGCTGCATAAAGAATCTTAATTTTAACCGCAATGTAGAGATATAATCTTTACAAACTAGAATGGTTACTCATTTTTCTTATAAAATTTTCATGAAACTCATAAATCTGGACTAGCAATTTCTCAATCAGTGGAATCAACAAAGGGACTAAACTCAAGCCTTGCATGTGAAAAAGTTCATCTCTTTGAAATTCTAGCTTAGGGACTCAAAGATTTAGTTAAGTGGGAAAAGAGAATTCTGCAAATAGGTACCTTGAGAGTGACTACAGTAATCAGAAGCAAGCACTGAATACACAGTGATGAGAAAGATACCTGCTAATACACAAACTTTGCCACACATACCTTCCAGAATGAATCCTCATTTGCTAGCATATAAAAGAAGGGCAGAAAACAGATTAAAAACTACATTGCTGCAGCGGTTGCTAGTTCTCATCTCTGGGAATAATTTTAATCAAAATGTGGTATAAGAGATCAGGACATTGCCAAGATGAATGCAGGCAGGAAAGAATGTAACAGCAAGCAGTGGAATTAGCATTTCAGATTTAAAAATGTACATTGCAGGAATCCCATATCCAAAGGTCTGATGCTAAAAGGTCATAGTATTTGAAATTGTCAGGAATTTTCATGCAGAGCTCTTCTCCATGTGCCAGTAGTCAAAAAGTCTTCCTGAAGGACCTCAGCCTGCTGGGTGTTGAAATGGCTGGCCCTGAACCAGCAATGTGGAGAATGTGGAGTATGAAATGGGTGTCTCCAACTAATCATTGAGCACAGGTTTAAATGTTGAGCTGATTCCTAGACAAAATGGTCAGCTCCTGTGGGAGTGAGCCTGATGGTATCATCAATTCCTCATCAAACACCAGTGACCTTTGGATGAACTGAGTCTGTAGTGATTGTATTCACAACCTGATATGAACAAGAACAAATAGAGCTCACTGGAAAGCAGGCTAAGCTTTCCATAAAAAAAATTAAAAAAATAAAATGTGGAATTAAACACACTTTGGTCCAAAAATAAAAAGCCAGAAAAAATTAAGAGCTTTATGGAAACTGCAGAGTGTTGCAATTCTTGCTGCTGATTTCAGAGAATCGCAGGATATCCTAAGCTGGGAGGGACCCATCAGGATCATTGAGTCCAGCTACTGACCCTTCACAGACACCCCACCAATCCCACCCCATGCCTGAGAACGTTGTCCAAAGTCTCCTGGAGCTCTGGCAGCCTTGGGGCTGTGGCCATCCCTGGGGAATCTGTTCAGTGCCCCAGCACCCTCCGGAGGAAGAGCCTTTTCCTGATATGCAGCCCCTGGCACAGGTCCAGCCGTTTGCTTGGGCTCTTGCAAGGGGATGGAGCCCACTGTCCCACTGAAAAACACTTCATGGACAGTGAATCCTTTCCTTGGATTAAAGTGGAGACAACCAAACTGATACTTCTCTCTGGCCTCCTTCAGATTGCTCTCTGATCAGAGCAGGAATAGAGCTGTTCCACTGTGATCCCTCATTTCAGACACACCTGCAGGTCCCCTCACCATTCCACACTGGTTTTACACACTGGTTTGTGCCCACACGTGAAGATGTACACATGAGCAGGCCCACACACGTGTAGGAACTGGAGAATAAAGAAACAGTTTCACCTAACTTGGACCACAGGCTGTAAATCTTTTGCTAACAGCACACACAGTGTTGCTACTCCTGCACTGAGTGTAAGAAGAAGGCAAACACTGAGTAAATCCAGAAGCATCCTTCTGATGATGGCAGTTTATGTGCTTCCCTAACCCTGAGCTTGCATCTTCATTTTTATATTTAACAGCCTCTGATAGATTGTATTCTATATTTTATATTTTTTATTTTAACCTATATTTTATATTTTATAAATTTCGCTACTTTTCCCTAGCAATTATAGTACACTTTGGCAATGAATCCTAGAATCACAGACTTATAAAATGTGTAGATGTTACTTCATATCCAAAAATACACACACAAAGATCCA